>NC_056728.1:635250206-635580206 GCF_019279795.1 Protopterus annectens | reverse complement strand
CTAGACTTTCTTGGAAAACTATATGGCAGGGGTACATTAGTAAAGAGGTAGCCAAGAGTTATGTTGGGGGAGTGTTATTTGAGGATTAATTTACTTACTGTAATCTCTGTTAATCAGAGACGTGAGGGCTAGAACAGGGATGAATTTGCAAGTTCCCATCCAATGATCAACGTTTCTTTTGAATAATCAGGGATGAACTCTGCTCCACACAGATGGGGAGCTTATTCCATAGAACAAGGATTCTTTGCAACACATCAGTCCCTTCAACAGGTTCTATTTATGTTGGAGACAAAGTTCAGATCCTTGGCTCTAGTGTTCCTGGTATTGTTTGTCTTGTGGATGTGCAAAAGATTCATCAGAGCTGGATCTGAGGATGCCTAATATACTAGGAACAGACTACCTCTCAGTAACCAGTAGAAGACTAAGTACAGAGATAGGACCTTAAGATGATCTATGTATGACGAGGTATTCATACCCTGAATTCTACTAGTGAGGAACCCTTTGAGGGCATTCCAACTGTTGCAAGTGCCCGGTTAGGTACATGCCAAAGGGAGCACTGTACTCAACTGATGGGTCTGATAAGGGCTAAGTAGAGTGGTACTATTGCTTCCTTTGACCTGGATGCCTCACCCTTGAGATGAGCTACACAGGAAGATTTTCTTACTATCTTAGCTACTTGTTGGTCATACGCCAGTTTACTGTCTACATTATGCTCAAAGATCCCTATCAGGTCAACTCTTAAGGGTACTTTATTGATAAAGTAATTAACTTGGGTAAAGGATTTCACAGAGAGCACTATATAATGCATTTCTCTGCAATGAATTTTAATCTGTGGCTTACACTTCAGTCATTTGTGTTAGAAACTTTTGTAGAATATTGCTGTTGTGGGGAATATGACGGTTCCAAATTTACAGCTATCTGTGAACTTGGTGAGCCAGAAGCCTTTGACCTCCGAGAAGTAGATGCCAAACAGGAACGTGCCCAACATGGAGCACTAGGGTACTCCACTGGAAGGAGGTCTCTTGGTGGAGGTGGTCTCACCAATCCTGACTTTTTGGGTCTTACCTGTGAGCCAGATAGTAATCCAGTGAGCTCTGTAGGGATATATGCCTAGTTCTGAGAACCTGTCAACAATACCTGAGTGGGGTATTATACTGAACGCCTTAGCCACATTAAGGTAGGCAGTACACATCATGTTCCCCTCATTCACAACCATGGTGGTCTTAAAAGACATAAATTATATTAGATTTGACTGGGTTGACATAAATTATCAGGAATATTAAAGGGGTATGCACATGATTAAAACGATTACACCTGAATAAAATGTAGCCACCTTAATATCTTTTCCATCTTCTACTAAAAATGAAAATAGGAAAAAATATCAAGTCACTAGAAATTCTAGTTTTAACTTTTAGGATGTGAAAAATCACATGAAGGATGTATTGCATGAAGACTGTGCAAAGTTAAACTGCAAACAATACACCCTGTTTTAAGATTACAGAATGCAAGAAACTGAAGACCGATGTTATTTCACAACTAACTGCCAAGGGCATTTGTTCTAAAAACAAGGAAGTCATTATTCCCTTACATTCTGCTCTAGTCAAACCCATTATAGAATACAATGTACCCTTGACATTTATCTAGTTAGACATATTAACTGGAAAATGCATGGGAACCTAACAAAAAAGTGTCTGGCTTCAACAACCTTAGCTATCTGGAAAGACTAGAATCTTTGTCCTTGTACTGAGTGAGCATTGTATAGGCTTCTAACGGGGGATCCCATTCCTTGTCTACTGTGTCCATAGGGATCTTGTTGTCCTTGATCATCTTCTCTATGTCAAATACACCAGCCAATACAGTACGTAAGATTTCAACCTACATCAGGAAATAAAAACAAAATGAAGGGATAGGTTTGTTACCCAGCAACTCCCCCATCTGCAGCAGACTGTCTTATGGGTCAAGCAATGTGAGACCTTGCCTTTCAAACATAGCTTAGACAACTGTAATAGCAACCTTAAAATTACTCCAGAACTCGGATGCTTTACATCCCCCTTTGTAAAGGGTGGTAGAGTCAGACGGTAGTTACCAGCAAAGCACATATGGCCACTGGTCTAACTGCCTTGTATAGCCCATGACTACGTTTGTTCATTGGAATTGTAAGAGATTCTATTATGAGATTTGATACATATATATGTGCTTGAAAGACATCTTCCTCAAAAACTGCTCCAAGATGATACAGGCATCCCTGTTGTGATGCCTCTGCTGGACGCATTACCACATATCTGTTAAGCACTGGAATGCTACACTTACAGCTGATACCACGGACTGTGATGTGAGCTGAACTCTGAGTGGCAAACTGGCAAGCTTGGATGACAAGCATACATGCATATATGTATGCACACTACGAAACCTACTAGAGCAAACACATATGGATATATCTAGGAATGCATGTCATTCCAAGCTTTCTGCCCAGTAATGACAGTTGGAAAATGAACTCAACCAAGAATCAAATCAAGGAGAGTCCTCAAATCCTAGACCATTAAGGTTTCAATTCGACTCTGAACGTCAGCTTCTCGCCAAAGTGTAAGGATCAAGATGTAAACGGTGCAAACAGCAGAAAAGATCTGGAGGGCTCAGGGACTAGACACCTTTCCTACTGCTTAAGGTAACATCAGTGTGCATCTGTGCAGAGTAAGCATATCCCCAAATATGAAAGTTTCATAAAGGGGAATCCAAAATGTCATGTAAGAGGAGATGAAGCAAATCTCAGACAGTAAGGTAGGTTCTCAGTGTTAAATCACCATCAAGACAACAAAGATCAGTAGTTGAGATGAAAAAAACTCAAATCAGTTTTTGTGCAGCTTCCCAAATACACAGTCTAATATAAAAATATATTTAACTTCAAATGAAACTCATTTAGACACTATTTTCTAGAAATTCTTTTTAATAACGAGCATTATTTATGTTTTGTATACTTCCCACAAATCAGCCACCTCCGGTCCTGTGTCTTAAATCTCCTCCTCAACCTCTACATCAAAGCGGGGAAGACACAGGCACATTCAAGTATACTGCCATCCTAATGGTAGGGGAGGACTTTCCCTTTTGACCTACACACATCTATGAACAGAGTTGCAATGACATCAAAGTGGTTTATGTGCTACTATAAAAATACCTTCCACTGCAGAAATTGGCCTGTATTTCACCCTGCCTTGCCCTGTACAACGTATAACCCTAGACTCCATTGGTACCACAGTCAAACAGGAAGCTTACCCTACCCCAGGATGCGTGCAACAGAATTAGGGTGTGCATTTCACTCACCTGGCTGGCTCCTCCAGTGACCAGATCAGCTATTCAAACCTGACCTGCCTGCAGTTAAGCAAGAAAATGTTTACCTCAGTTATGCACACTGACCAGTACTGGTTTATATAAGCTGGAAAACAAGTTCTGTCAAGTAAAATTCATGCTAAAAAATTCATTTCAGACAACTAGAACTGCAGAAAAGTGATATGTACGTGTCTGGGATCAATTCTAAGTGGGCCATGTCATTTCTTTTTCATTAAACGAGAGATAAGGAACTGCTACATAAAGATCTGCCTTAAAGTGCATTAACAAAAAGTGACACAGAAACAAGGTTACACAATTAAGAAAAATGCAGAAATAAATGAAAATACCTGATTATACAACTGGTATTCATAGTATCCAGACGCATATACAACATTTCAGTAGCTTGGGCAAGCTGGAAATGTGTGGTTAAGGGCCACTTTGAGTTACATATTTGGGAAGGATGAAAAGTCTATTCTACTAAAATACTATCACAGCTCCAGTTGAATAACACTTTCAAATATGAATTATCCTACTAAGGTTCAAAGTTTACAATTCACACTATGGGATATTGGTGAAAAATGCAGTGTTGCAAGTCTGCATGAGTATTCCCCTTAACTTCAGCTACAAATCATGTAAGCAACATATACAAATTTGTATGCGTTAAAAATGATTCTTTAAATAAAATTGTGATACCATTTAACTTCATATTACTGACCTGGCTTCCCAGCACCCCATATCCATGCTGGGTCTACCAGCTAATCTCCTAACCCTCGCACCAGACTTAATCCAGTACTGTAAAGTCATTTTGTGGGCATGGCCATCTTTGTATCCATCTGGGCTGGGGGTGTCTCTCATATGACCACCCACTCCTTTCCCTGCTCCCTGTTCTTCTCGACTTTGTCAGGGGGTAACTCACCTGTTTGGAACACATTTCTCTTTAGGGAGTATGACTGATGGACTGCCCTCTCACCTAGGGCAGGGACTCCCCAACTCCCCTCCCAACTACTCTAAATCACCTGAGCTGCTTTATCTCTTTACTCCACCGGAACAGCTGTCAAAACGTAATCTTTGACAAAGTACAGTTGTACAAGATCTTGTCATAACAGTAGATAACCTATTTCTCACTGTTGCAGTATTGTTTACTTTTCGGATATCCTGCTGAGGAGAGCCTGAATCCCAGCCAGAATACCGAAGACTTTACATCTTCCAGGCATCATACATCAAATGCATGTCCAAGTGCAAAGCGTAAGGTACATGTGACGTACAGATGCCTAATCCGAAGAAATGAAGTGCCCCTGGAAAACCAGAGCAACCCCAGAGAAGACAACATGCACATCCAGGAAGGGAAAGAGAAGGAAAAAAACCTTGGTCAGGAGGAGGGCAACAGAAAGTAAAAGGGGGAAGAATGGAGGAACAGAATACTACAATTCCAAGCAGGACATCTACTGTTGCAGTAAGATCTTACAACTGTATTATGCCCTTCCTTATCAATGTTGCAGTATTCCTTATTCTTGGGAGAGTGCAAAAGCTACTAGAAAGTATAGGAGGATGAAGGCAGAGAACAGCCCTCCCACACAGCTAAGGATGACCCTGGAAATGACATCCAACTTGCAATGCTTGGTAAAAGTGTGAACAGGAGACAAAGTAGCAGCTTCCAAGATGGACCTCTAGTATCCACACCCTTGAAGAGAAAGAAAAGGCACCAAGAGAGGCCACTACTGCACTAATAGAATGAGCACAAACAAATGAGACCAGCTACTTGCCATGAAAAGAACAACAAAGAGAAATTGCCCTAGAAATCCAGCAGGATATGGCTTACTTATGCACTGCAAAACCCAATTTCCTGACAAAAGGGAAATAAAAATTTGCTCAGATTTCCCGATATGTTTTGCCTTTTCCAAGTAATATCTTGGCTGTGTATGCAAACCCAAAGTGTGTAGTACCATCTCACTCAAAGTCTGTGGAGAATGTAAAAAAAGGAGGAGAATGAATGGACTAATTCAAGGGCAAATCATTAACCACATTGGGCATAAGAGAAGGACTGGTATGGAGAAACGTCTCTGTCCTTGTGAAAAAAAATGGAACCACCACAAGTGCTTGAAGTTCCACCAACTATAGAGTCTTCCAAAACAATGCTACAGGGAAGAAAAAGGAGTCTCAAAAGGGGACTGAGTCAATTTGCAAGAACAAAATTCATGGTCTAAGGAGAAGGAATAGGCTTTCTTGGAAGCTTGATATGAAGGGTGCTTTTTATAAACTGGCTTGAAAACTAGAAGCCAAAAGAGGATTCCAAGGCAGACTGGCAGAAACGGATGACAAATGAATTTTGGCAGAGATCTGCCAAACCAGAACTGAGCAACTCACAAATAAGAAAGGAAGGTCAGGACCCCCCCCCCCCCAGAAAAAGGGTCTTGGTCATGCCTGAGATACCAAATAAAAAATCTCTCCCATTTAGTCACAGAGGAGTTTCTTATAAGAGGGTTTTTTGGTCTCCTCCAAAACCTGAAGCACATCCTCAGAAAAGTGGTGCCTAAATGACATCAAAATCCTATCACCCAAAGTATCAGCTGAATTGTGAACAAGCAAGGATGAATGAAAGCTCCCTTGTCTTGTGTGAGAAGCTCCAACCATTGAGGTAACTTGTGATAACTACCCCTGGTCAGGTAAAACAGAAGAGGGAATCAGTGCTGCCTGGGTCAAAAGGGAGTCACCAGCAAGATTTTCAGTGTCCCTCACATGATCTTGTGCAAGACCCTTGGAAACAAAGGAAGAGAAGAATAGGCATACTGAAACATCTCCTGCCAAGAAAAAGACATGGGTCCACTCTCCAAGTCAGTGGACATGGCACTCTGGAACATAACTGGGGAAGTTGTCTGTTCAGAGGGGAGGCAAAAAAACTTTACCTGCGGAGTATCCCACCAATGTACAATGCCCAGAAACACCTCCCTCTGAAGCATCCATTTGTGAGGACTTGCCCTGAACCTGCTCAGTCTCTTCTACCAGACAGTGCTTTGAAGGGATGTCAATAACCTGAAGAAACAGGTGACAGTGGACTGCAAAATCCCAAGCCTGAAAAGCCACCCTGCAAGGAAGGCAAAAACATTTACGGGAAGAGTTCCCCATCAATGGAAAATGTCCAGAAACACTTCCCTGTGAAGAATCTATTCATGAGGATTTGTCCAGGACCTGCTCAAGAGTGTCACTAGATTGTACAGTGAAGGGATGTAAACTTTTAGTTATGTACTCACCATAACTTCAGATGTTTGGGATCCATCTCGCCTACATTCTGACTGATGGGTTCGGAGCCGATCCCTCGGCTCCGACTCGGCACGCTTATGCCAAAGAGCGAAGTCTCTTATTGGCTGAGCTTACTATATCCCAGGATGCACCACTACCAGTCCCCCAGATCTAGTTTGTCCGCATACATGCACACATGCAAGCACTGCTTATATAACATCGTCAGAAGAAACAAGATAAAACAGTAGAACTCAAAACCGTTCAATCTCTTCTGATCTCCAAGGCCGGGGGAAGGAGGGTGGGTATTAGGAATGTAGGCGAGATGGATCCCAAACATCTGAAGTTATGGTGAGTACATAACTAAAAGATGTTATGTGATCCTATCTCGCCTACATTCTGACTGATGGGACAGCGTCCCTAGCACCTGAATCCTGGGTGGCTCACTGGAAAACACTCCTGAGTACCGTGGAACCAAATGATGCTCGCCCTTTAGATGCCACATCCAATTTATAGTGGGAAATGAAAGTGTGCGGATTGGACCAAGTAGCCGCAGCACAAATCTCAGAAATAGCGAGCTTGGAATGAAAAGCTATAGAAGTAGCCATAGCTCTGATAGAGTGAGCTTTGATAGATGTTGTAAGTTGCTTATTCGTAGAGGAATACGCCTGAGTCATACAATCTCTAATCCATTTGGAGATAGTAGCTTTTGTGATGGTTTTACCCAATTTATTGTCTGAGAAGGACACAAACAACTGGTCTGATTTACGAATTTGCTGAGTCCTGTCCAGATAGAAGCGCAATTGCCTGTGAACATCCAATTTATGGAGAGTGTATTCTGCTTCATTGGAGAATTTTGGAAAGAAAACTGGTAGCTCTAGAGATTGTTGGAGACAGAGATTAGAACAGACCTTTGGGACAAAGGATGGGTTAGGCCTAAGTGATACTCTATCCTTGTGAAAAATCAAGTACGGTGGTTTGACAGATAGGGCTTGAAGCTCTGAAACTCTTCTTGCAGAGGTAATTGCAACTAAGAAGGCAGTTTTCCAAGACAGATATTTTAACTCACATGTAGTAGCCGGTTCGAAAGGGGAAGATGTTAATGCACGAAGTACCAAATCAAGATCCCACAGAGGCGCAGGATGAAAAACTGGGGGTCTTAACAGCCCCGCACCTTTAATGAAAGTTTTGCATAATCTGCTGCTCATCAACGGAGGATCCATGGATTCGTGAAATTTAGAGATAGCTGCTAGTTGGACTTTAATAGTAGAGACAGAAGATCCTTGATTAAACAAGGATGTTAAAAATTTCAAAACCTCTGGGATCGGGGCAGTGATAGGGTCTAAGCCCCTGAGTTGAGCCCAGATAGCAAACCTCTTCCACTTACTGAGGTACAATTTGTTAGTGGTGGGTTTGTGGGCCGAAGATAAAATGTGAATAACTTCCGGTTCTAAGGTGTGATTTCTGACTAAAGTCGGAAGTGGAGGAGCCAAGCTGTCAACTTCAAAGTGTGAAGGGACTGGTGTTGTCGTCCCGACTGATGAATTAGCAGATCCGGAGTTAGATCTAAAACCCAAGGATCGTCCACCGCATGTTTCTTCAGGTAGGGAAACCATACCTGACGAGGCCAGTGCGGAGCAATTAGTATCAATGTGGACCCCAATTGAGAAGCTTTCTGAATGACTTTGGGGAGAAGTGGAATCGGAGGAAAGGCATAAAGTAGCCCTGTTGGCCAAGGTTGTGCTAAAGCATCCATAGCTGCTTCCCCCTGATGTGGAGTCAAGGAGAAGAACCTTTTGCACTTTGTGTTTTGTGGTGTTGCAAACAGGTCGCAGCACGGCGTCCCCCATCTTCTGAAAACCTGAGCTGCTACTGTTTCGTTCAGGGACCACTCGTGAGGAGAGAGAATTGTCCTGCTTAATCTGTCTGCCAATATATTGGATTTCCCCGGAATGTGGGTCGCTACCAAGAAACGGCTGGTAGCTACAGCCCATTCCCACACCCTCATGGCCTCTCTGGAAAGGGGGTAAGATCTGGTCCCTCCCTGTTTGTTTAGATACCAGACCACAGACATGTTGTCTGTGTGGATAGCGATAATGCCCTGAGGGAGAAACTTGTGTAAGGCCTGTAGGGACAGAAGTACAGCCCTCATCTCCAATACATTGATGTGGAGAAAGGTTTCGTCTGGAAGCCAGGAACCCTGAACTAACCTGCCCAGACAATGCCCCCCCCCCCACCTTGTCTGGGAGGCATCCGTCGTCAGGGTGACCACTGGAGGGGGAATAACAAAAGGACTTCCCTGATTCAGATTGGATGTCTGAAGCCACCAGCGAAGGTCCCGTTTGCACGTTTCTGTAATCATAATGGGATGATTGAGGGGAAGATCCTGAAAGGACCATTGAGTCGATAATAGCCACTGAAGAATCCTCATGTGCAATCTTGCCAGAGGAACTAGAAGAACTGTGGCAGACATCGAACCTAAAAGTTGCAGAACCATCCTGGCTGGGGCCTTGGATCTTGAAAGCAGGGCTTGAACTTGGCCTTGTAAAGTTTGGATCCTTTCGGTAGGAAGAAAAACGCGCATCAATTTTGAGTCTATCTCTGCTCCTATGAACCTTATGCGCTGAGAGGGCAGCAAGACAGACTTTGACCAATTGAATGTAATTCCCAGGGTAGCACCCAGGGAAAAGGTGGCTTTGAGGTTGTCCATTAGTAGATGACTGGTGGTGGCAGTCAGGAGCCAGTCGTCCAGATAGGGAAACACTTGGAATCCAAGACTCCTCAGGTGAGCAGTTACTACTGCCAAACACTTGGTGAACACCCTGGGGCTGTGGTGAGACCAAAGGGCAGAGCACAAAATTGGAAATGACTGTCTCCCAGGCTGAAGCGCAGATACTTCCTGGACGCCCGATGTATCGGTATGTGATAATAGGCGTCCTTGAGATCTATGGAGCACATCCAAACATCCTTCTCCAATAATGGGAGAATGGATTGTAACGTGACCATTCGAATTTGGATTTCGTGACGGATTGGTTTAGTCTGCTGAGATCCAATATTGGTCTCAGGTCCCCTGTCTTTTTTGGCACTAAAAAGAACCTTGAGTAATTTCGGATCCGATCTGGTCTGTGGGGACCGGTTGGATGACTCCTTTTTCTAGCAGCTTTAACGCTTCTGCGGCTGCAATTTCCCTTTGACTGGGTGGTGGGTCCGGGATTTTTTTGGACGGTGGGGGTGAGTGTGTGAAGGGAATGGTGTAACCTCCGGCAATAATCCGAAGCACCCATCTGTCCTGAGTGATTGACTCCCAGGCTTTTAGGTGCTTGGCAAACGGCACCCGACTGGCTCCGGAGCAGCACAGCCGGGCAATCCCTCATGAAGTGTGGGAGGCTGAAGAGCCACGAAAGGACTCGCGGTCTCCAGAATTGCGGGGCCCTCTGCCGCCTCTGGGACGGCGTCTCCCAGAAAAATTTCCCCGTCCTCTGCCTCTGGAAGGGGAATCTTCCTGCTGTTGATGGAAAAACTTACGTGATTTGCGGAACCACATCTTCCCTCCTCCTTTAGCCTTGGGATAAGGCCGAAAGGGAGTGGAATAACGTGCACCTATGGCAGATAAAGTTTTTCCTTCTTGCTCACAGCGGGTAAGAGTGTCTTTAACCTTAGGTCCAAACAAAGAGGACCCATCAAAGGGAGCGTCGGCGAAGGAAGACTTGAAGGCCTCCGCAAAATGACACAAACGGAGCCAGGCTTGTCACCGTAGAGCCACGCCTGTGCCTGCGCTCTACCGCCCCTTCGGCCGCATATGAAATGAGCCTCATGGACGAGTTAGAAATTGAAGCAAGGATAGCCAACTGAGAGCTAACCGACTGGGCTAGCTGCTCAGGTAGGTTACCCGAGAGGGAATCTGACAGTTCCTTGACCAGATCCCTCTGAAGCCTGGTAAAATGTGCCAAATAATTCAGGGACCTTAAAGTAAAGGCCGCTGAAGTCAGGGTGCGCTTCCGCACGGTCCATGCTCCTAGACTCCTTATTAGGAGGATGGACGGACGTTGAAGCCTCTGCCACGTCCTGTTGTGTAGCAGATGCCACCACCATGGCATCTACAGCCACGCCTTTAGTCAGGAACTCCT
Organism: Protopterus annectens; assembly: GCF_019279795.1. Classification (NCBI taxonomy): domain Eukaryota; kingdom Metazoa; phylum Chordata; order Ceratodontiformes; family Protopteridae; genus Protopterus; species Protopterus annectens. The sequence continues at coordinate 635,569,521 of NC_056728.1, read as the reverse complement.
TCTCGGGTGGGGCAGACAAAAATTTGTTAGGGCGAGAAGGGACTGGTTCCACGGTATCTGGATGTTCCCACGCCTCGACAAACTAAATCCAGGAGCTCGTCAAGGGCGGAGACACCCAGGAGGCGGAGGGCTGAGCCCCAAAGGCCTTGAGGAGCACTGACTCATCAGCAGAGGGGTTTGGATATCCAGCCGCCTCGTTGTTTGAGGATCTCTAAGATGTCTGCAAATGAGACATCATCCGAGGACGACTGGGACCCCTCCGCATCATCAAGATCAGTGTCGATGTAATAGACTCGGGGAGTCCACGTGCTTCCTCTTGCACGATCTCTTCCTTGGGGCTCCTCTGAAGACAACTCAAGAACCCTCAGGAGGAGGGAACCCCAGTGGGGGTAACCTCAGGCCCAGGGGCTCCGCTGCCTAAGGACAGGGGAACTGCCAAAGACCCAGTCTCCACGCCCAGGGAAGGTGCCGGTAAAGCCGGAGAGATGGCAAGAAGTCTTGGCCAAGGCACTCCTCATAGCTCTGAAAGCCGGACCCCAGAATCCTGGGAGTGTCCGGTCCCCGGAGCCATGATAGCAGACGGAAGTCCCGCAGCCGAAGCACCGAGAGGGAGGCTCGGAACAGACAGCATAGGTCCCGAAACATCACCCCCGGGTCCAGCCGAAGAAGTCCGTGTACCAAACTCGGACCGGAAGGCCGGGGTTGGAGTAAGGGTCGGAGCCGACCCTAAGACCTCTACCGGCTCCAACCGCACCTGCTCCGACGGAGCCGAAGCGGTCGGAGGAGGAATGGCAATGACATGGGCATGGGCCATCGGCTCCGAAGCCAACTGGGTCGGAGCCGAAACAAATTTTTGAAAGACTGGGGACTGGAACAGTCTTTGGAGCACCCTGTCTATGTCCGAATCTGACATCCTCGATGACCTAGAGGATACTGAACGGGTTCGAGATGGCCTCTCCAACGGCCCCAAGGGGCTAGGGGACCGGCTCCGAGGCGACTCGATGACTATCGGCGCCGAAGGAATACCCAAACTAGTTTCCATCGGTGCCGAGGAGGACTTCGGCGCCGAGGAGGAAGTGTCTGAGCGGACAGCCTTCATCGGCTCCGAAACCAGTGGAGCCGACGAAGATGACCCGCCTCTCGATGCCCCAGCCATCTGCTCCGAAGCCAGAGGAGTCGAGACTGGTGGCATCGAGGCAGACCGTTCCGCCCTCGGCTCCGAAGACCTTGGAGCCGAAGGAGAAACTTGCCTATGCCTTTTGGCGGTCGGATCCGACGGACTGGTCGGAGCCGACGCCCTTTTCTTTTTAGCAGGAGAAGGAGAGGATGCTAAAGCTTCTTCGAAGGAGGGTTTTATAAGGCCTTTTAATATGAGCTTATTTTTCCTCTCTTGGAGGACCCTCGAGGAAAAAGCGTGACACACACTGCAGGACTCCTGCAAATGTTTTGCACCCAAACAATAAACACAGAGAGAGTGGTCATCTGTGATAGACATTTTAAAGTTGCACTTGGTGCACTTTTTAAAGCCTGAAGGCCTAGGAACCTGAGACATTCCGGTGAATTATAGCCAAAACACAGTACAAACACTGTAATTAGAAAAGAAATTTTCTCTGCTTGTCCTTCTTTTAAGAGAAAGAGAAACTACCAGCAGTATAAAGGATCCGAGATCCCTACACAGAACAGAAGTCACCTAACCACCAAAAAGACCGGGAAAGGCCTTTCCACACAAGAGGTACTCCTAGTCAACACTCACAACACAAGAAATTACCAAGTAAATTTCTCCAAACGCACTCTAAACACAAGAATAGCTGTTAAAACAGCTTTTTGTTGAAGAATAAAGAAATCCCTGACAGAAAAGTTAGTGAAATAATCACTACTTAGCTCAGCCAGCTCGAGACCACGTCTTCACTTGTTAGCGGCAAACGCGATCTGGGAGACTGGTAGTGGTGCATCCTGGGATATAGTAAGCTCAGCCAATAAGAGACTTCGCTCTTTGGCATAAGCGTGCCGAGTCGGAGCCGAGGGATCGGCTCCGAACCCATCAGTCAGAATGTAGGCGAGATAGGATCACATAACATCTACCTGAACAAAGAGGTGATGGAGGACTGCAAATCCCATGCCTGAAATGCCAGCCTGTAAAGTTACGATTTTGTGCCCATACTTGTGGATGTACCGCATGACTTTGGTACCGTCATTAAGAAAACATTTAAATGACCTGGAGCCTAAAGGGAGTGAAAGGCCTGTAGAGCTGGCAGGACAGCTCTAATATCCTTGATGTTGAGATGGTCTGTCATCTGATGGGAGCATAAAGATCCTGGGACTTTCAGGGTGCTGGAGGAGGCTGCCCAACCTTGATTGGAAGCATCCATGTACTGCTTCTGATCTTGAGCCTGAGACAAGGTAAGAAAGGGACCAGATATTCCATCAGGTGGCAATGCTGGAGCCAAACAATCTTCAGACACCATTGAAATGTTATCATATGGAGTTCAGCAAAAGGAGCTATGAGAATGGTGGATGCCTTGTACACCCCAGGGCTCAGAGAAATTTCCTTGCAGGAAGGACTGAAAGAGAAAGAGGAGACTGGAAAAAGAAGAGGAACTTGAGAGGAGGAATGTTATCCAGCACTGGGATAAATCATGCAACCTAAAACACCTGTTCCTGAGAGGGAGTCACAGACTTAATATTGAGCAAGAACCCCACACTGTGTAGAAGCATAGGGAAGTGTAGGTTTTGAAACATGAGCTGTTGAGAGAGGCATGAATTAAAAGGTACTCCAAACAAAGAAATATTTCAATTCCTTGAAGTCTGCAGAAGGCTACCACAGAGGCCAGACATTTGGTAAATACCCTTGGAGACAAAAATACCAAAAGGCAAAACAGGGAACTGATAAGAGGAAGAAACAGAGAAATGTAAATGCTTCTTGAAGAGAAGGTGAATAGGAATATGGAGGTAAGCTTCCTTCAAATTCAGAGATAATACAAAAGCCTGAGGAAGCCAAAAAAAAGTGTCTGAAGAGATAATATCCTAAATAAAGGAATCTTGAGAAAAGACTGGTCTAGGATAGCCCCCCACAACCCCTCCTTCTTGTGAACCAGTAACATTCTGGAATAAAAACCTGCTACCTGCTGAAACAAGGGAACATGTTGAATGGTTCTGTGTTTCCCAGATTTTGCAGAATCAAAGGAAAATTAAACTGTCAAAAAGGCATTAAATTAAGTAAAATCCTGCCACTCTCTGTGAGGATCAATAGCCACAGCAGCAACAAGTCTGGTTTTTGTGTTTTTTTTTTTTTTTTTTTTTTTTTTTTTAAGGGAACATTTGCTTTAACAAATTTGGGAGGTTCATAGGCCTGCTTGGATTTGATGAAGGCAACAGGCAGCTCTTCCCTAACTAAAATTTGCAGATCTCCTCAGGCTCTTCTGATATGATCAGCTGAGGCTCTCCTCAGCATCTGTACCAGATGTATGCACAGCCCTGGTGGATGTGAAAGCAGACATCTCTGCGTCACCCCCAACTGGGTTACAGCACAGGTAACTGGCACTGGACAGTCCTTGGTTCATAGGTTCAAAGGTGTGTACTAGGCTAACGGCCCTGAAGCCTATACAAGTCTAGACCAAGAAGATTCCCTGGCATCAAGCCGCCCAAAGTTAGTTACCAATGCCCCTGTCAAGCAAGGCCACTGAAGTGATTCCTGGGGTGAACTTCCCATTGCCCATCTACTCGTCAAGATTTCTCTTAAAGAGGGCCAGTGAACTGCTCTGCTTGACATGAATGGGAAGCTTGTTAGAGTATGGGAAGTCTCTGGGTTACAAACTTGTCCCTCCAGCATGTTCTGTTTACTGTGGTAATGAGGTTTAGGACCCTGGAGCATGTGGCATGGAGGGATTGGGATTTCTTTAGGTGTAGCATATCGAGCAGCTCTGGGTCAGACATGGCTTTGTATGTCAAGCAGAGATTGCTTCTATGTAGATAAGAGACAGTAAAGCGGGAGTTTTTTGAGTCTGTCCATACAGGGCATGTGTCTAAGGCCTAAGATCCTCTTAGTGAGGTATTTTTGTGGCCTTTCCAGATGTTGTAGGTGTCTAGTGAGGTACATACCAAATGGGGCATTGTATTCTATAGTAGGTCTAATGAGGGACGAGTAGAGAGGGACCTCTTTCTTCCTGGATGAGAAACCTTTTGTAATGAGATGTGCCACATAGGACTTTCTGACTATAATGGCAATGTGGTTATCAAAGGAGAGGTTGCCGTCTCTTATCAGGTCTCTTATCAAACCTTCAGTGTTTAGTGAACTACCGCCTATGTGGTAGTTCATGGGCACCAAATTTTTCCCAAAGGGAATGACAATGCACTTTTTGGCATTGAGCTTAAGGCCATGGTTCTGGCACCAGTCATTAGTGTCAGGGTGGCCTTTTTGTAGAATGTCTTCATCAATTGGGGAATCAATAATGGCTCCCAGTTTGCAACCATATGCGAACTTGGTCAGCCACAGTCCCTTTTTGTTTGCTTGAACTTCAGAGAAGTAGATGCTAAACAGGAGAGAACCTAGGACCGATCCTTGTGGGACATCACTTGTAACTGGTTGGTAGTCAGATTTGGAGTCCGCTACTTTCACAGTGTGGGTTCTATTCAGGGTTGCCAGACGGCCCTATTTGGGCGGGACTGTCCCAAGATCAGCAGCCTGATCCCAAGTCACGCACTGCCGGTTTAAATCCCGGGCAGCCTCCGCTTTGTTTTTTTTTTTTTTTTTGATTGGCCCGTATACCGGCATACGGGTAAATCAAAAATCGCTAAACACGGAGCTTCTTGTGTTTAATGTGGAACATCGCAGTTCCGCATTAAACAGAAGTAGCTCCATGTTTAGTGATTTTTGATTGGCCTGTATACTGGTATATGGGCCAATCAAAAAAAATTGCAAAACAGAGCTACTTCTGTTTAATGCGGAACTGCGATGTTTCGCATTAAACAGAGTAACTCGATGTTTATTTTTGATTGGCCCGGGCCAATCAAAATAAAAATAAACACAAAGCTATTTTTGTTTAATGCAGAACTTTGATGTTCCGCATTAAAGACCTAGCGTGGAAGACCTTTTAAGTCTTTACTTCCTACCTGGCCAGTCCGAAATCTGGCAATCCTGGTTCTATCAGCGAGCCAGTTGGCAACCCATCTTATGACATAGGGGGCTATGCCTAGTTTAGGGAGTCTAGGAATCCTGAGTGAGGGGTGGTGTTGAAGCCCTTGGCAAGATCTAGGTAGGCTGTGTAAACTACCTTGCCCTCATCCACAGCTCTGGTGACAGACTCGAAGAAGTCTATCAGGTTGAGCAGGCATGATCTACTTTCACAAACACAAACTGCATGAGGTCCAGACTCTGGAGATTCCCTATGTCCTTATTTATAAGGCCCAAGATGATGCACTCCATAGCCTTACATATCAGACTCGTCAGGCTAATGGGATGGTAGTTCCCAGGGTCTGTAGTCACTCCGCCTTTGTGGAGTGGGATGACCATATCAGTGCGCCATTCAGGAGGAACAAAGTCTGAAATGAAGCTGTAATTGGACAGAGTACTCGGGTGTGGTGCCAGTTCATTTTGTAATTCATGCAGAACACAGTCAGGGATATTATCAGTCCCATGGAAGCTGTATTCTTGGCTTTGGACAGAGCATGTTTTACCTGTGTAGTCATGATAATAAAGACTTGGCATTCCTCAGGTATTATAAGAGGCCCTTTAGGGGGTGAAAGGGGGTAAAGTTTGCACTGAACCTGTCGGCCAATATCTTGGCAATATCAGTTGGTTCTGTATATGTATTGCCATTGTGCTGTAACTTAGAGCAGATCTGAGCATTGCCATGCAGATTCTTGACATAACTATAGAATGCCTTGTGGTTGTCTTTAGAATCTGCAGCAATTTTGTTTTCATAGCTACCTTTAGAGGATTTGATGATGGATCTCAGTTTTTTGCCGAGGCCGACAAGGGAGTTTTTTCCAGTCTTGGAACTTCACCCTTTTCTGCAACAGTTTTTCCCTTCTGTTGTAGAGTTTAAGGTCGGGGAACACCAGATTGGTTTCCTTTTATTTTTGGAGGAGTGTGTCTTGGTTCTGTTTGGTATGGCCCGTTCTTCATACAGGCCATGACAGACGTCCCAGTAGCGGCTGGAAAGCAGCAAGATCAATGCATGCTTTATTTTAGCTTTTCTCTAAGTGGCAGTTGATCGTTGAGTTGGGTGGATTTGGCCATGGTCCCCCAAATCACGAGATTCAGACAATGGATTCCCAGAGAAAGGGAAGATAGATGTAGAAAGTCTTAGGGACAAACGTCTAAAGAATAGTTGTGTAAAATCTTACCATAACCATAGATGTCCTTCTCTTCCATGTTGCAGTATTCATGGTGTTGGATTTTCCACCTCAGGCGACCCGTACATCGGCTCCTATACAAAAGCTTCAGCTTGGCTGTTGCAGTTGCGTGAGATGTCACATGTAGGGCCATAAACCAGGGACCTTAAATGTGACGTCTGCAAGCATAGACCTCAGAACATGAAAGTCCACCAGGACAGGACTAAGTAGAGTAGACAGTGATGTCAGTCATAAGATCAAGGAGCCATTTTGTGGTTAAACTGGTTACAGGGAAGGGTATAACCTCCAGGAGACCTAAGACAGATCAGTAATGAGTAAGAGAAAAGGATAAGGGGGGTTTAAGGTGGGTGGGAAGGAATACTGCAACAAGGAAGAGAAGGACATCTATGGTTATGGTAAGATTTTACACAACTATTCTATGTCCTTCTATTCCTATGTTGCAGTATTCTTGGTATGGGAGAGTACACAGCTTAGTTGGAAGGAAGACAGGAGGCAGAAAAAGTGGATTCCACACAGCCCTGCAGAATTGCTCAGGCAAATCCTGCACGTGCTCTGGAGACATCGTCTAACTTGTAGTGTTTGATGAAATTGTGAATGGTGAAACCTTGTGGCTGCTTCTAGTATGGATGCAGTGTCCAGGCCTTTTAAGAAGGCTTTGGAGGCTGCCACTGCCCTGGTATAGTGAGCTTTACCCCCCTGTATGACTTTCATGCCATGGTGTGATCATAGGCGAATAGTTTTTCTATTCCAACATGCGATGGTTTGTTTGGAGACTGCCTTGCCCAGGGCCCGGGGCTGGAAGGAAAAGTACAGTTTTGTACCTACCATAAATGTAGATGTTCGAGTGTTCACCCTGCTGCAGTCATCACACTTGGGTTATCCTGTCGCCAGGTGGTCCCGCAGTCGGCCGGAATTCCAAAGACTTGGTCCGGCGTCGGTTGTTGTCACCTCTTCCCTGACGTCAGTGCACCAGGGGTATATATAATGCAACCGACGCCATTTTCTTCAGTTTTTCTTGCCCCAGATGTCAGGTGCCCCCAAAAAAGGTGGTCAGAAATTAATACCAAATGGAGTAACCTCTGCACGGACACAAAATCCCTTCAGCTATAAGGAAATACATCTGTAAGGCATTGAAGAGATTTAACCAGTAGATCAGAGGGGATGGAGGGAGGGTAACCTGGACTGCAGCAGGGTGAACACTCGAACATCTACATTTATGGTAGGTACAAAACTGTACTATGTTCATCGTGTTACCCTGCTGCAGTCATCACACTTGGGTTGAATCCCAAAGCTAAGGTAGGGGGGAGGTATCAGAGGGTTAGTGGAGGCTATAAGGCCCTGCAAAACTGCAGTGGCGAAGCCCGCCCTGGTCTTAGAGTAAACAGGTAAGTGATAGCGTTTGGTAAAGGTGTGTACTGAACTCCAAGATGCAGCTTTTAAAATCTCCTTGGATGGAACCCCCCTGAGAAAGGCTGTAGAGGTAGCTGTAGCCCTGGTAGAGTGGGACCTAATGGTAGCAGGAACTGGTTTCCCATGATGGGTATAGCAGAAACGTACGCAATGACCTATCCATTTAGAAATGGTTTGCTTTGATATAGCCTTCCCTTGAGAATCTGTAGCATAGGATGCAAAGAGCTGGTCAGATTTTCTGAAAGCCTTAGTTTTGTCCAAGTAGTAACGAAGTTGCCTGTGAATTTCCAAGGAATGCAGGAGTCTCTCACCTTTGTTCTGTGGATTTGGGAAGAAGGTGGGTAAGTGGATGGTTTGATTTAAAGCCACACTGGAAACCACCTTAGGCATAAAGGAAGGATTAATTCATAGAGAAACTCTGTCTTGATGAAAAATGAGGAAAGGTTCCACTGCCATTAGGTGCCTGTAGCTCTGAGACTCTTCTAGCTGAAGTTATTGCTAGGAGCAGGGCAGTCTTCCATGATAGGAACTGAAGATCTGCAGAGAAAGCTGGTTCAAAGGGAGGTAGCGTTAGTTTTTCCAGAACAAAATTGAGGTCCCATGTTGGTGTAGGAGCTCTCCTGGGTGGTCTAATGTTTTTGCCCTTCTGAGGCACTGCCTTAGAAGAGGATGTGAAAATAAAGGTGGATCCGTGTTGTAGTGAGCTGAAATAGCTGATGCATGTATTTTAATGGAGGAAAAAGAAAGTCCTTTGTGCAACATCTCAGCTAAATACTGTAGAATGGGAGGCATGTGAGGCTGAATTGTGCCTTGGCCTTTAGCTAGGTTCCAGGCACAAAACCTTATTCATTTGTCCAAATAAGCCTTCCTGGTGCTTGGCCTCCTGGCTTCCAGCATAACATCCAGAACTGCTTGTGAAAGAGGAGATGGTTGGATGTTTAGTTGATTTGCCATGCAGCCAGATTTAAAGTTTTGAGCTGGCTGTGAAGAATCTGATTGTTTTGTTAGGTGAGTAAATGGGGGATTTGAGGCAATATCCATGGTGGGCTGTGGGCCATATTTCTCAATAGCGGGGACCAGTGCTGGCATGGCCAGTCTGGGGCTATGAAAATCAGTCGTGGTCTCTCCTTTTTGACTTTCAGAAGAACGTTTGTGAGGAGCGGCAATGGAGGGAAGGCATATACTGTCAGGTTTTTCCAACTGAAAGAGAGAGCGTCCACTTTTCAAGCTTGTTGGTGAAATGTCCTTGTACAAAATTTTGTTAGTTGATAGTTTTGAGGACTGGCAAACAGGTCTATGTCTGGAAGGCCCCATTTTTGAGTTATCATTGCAAATATTTGTGGATCTAGTTTCCACTCGTGTGGATCCTTGATGTTTCTGCTGAGGTCGTTTGCCAATGTGTTCTTCTGTCCTAGCAGGAATTGAGCTTGTAACGGAACTTGGTAAGCCAGAGCTCTGTTCCATAAGATCATTGCTTGCCTGCATAGAGGGTAGGAATGTGTACCCCCTTGTTTATGTACCACATTACTGTGGTGTTGTCCGTCTTTATTGCAAGTTGTTCTGGATGTAATGGATCCTTGAAGGCTGTCAGAGCTTTCTGTACAGCTAGCATCTCTTTTTGATTTATGTGCAGATTTCTTTGATCTGCAGTCCATAGGCCTTGAATGCATTATCCTGCCATGTGTGTCCCCCAGGCGTAGTCTGAAGCATCTGTTGTGATAGTTTGCCTGGCTGGGGCAAGGTGAAAGGCTAACCCTTGTTGAGGTGACATGCCTGTGACCACCATAGAAATTCCTGTTGTAGGCAGGGAATGAGAGATCATTGTGTCCAAGCTGTGGCTGTGTTGAGACCATACGCTTTTTAGGTACCACTGTAATTTCCTCATATGCAGCTTTGCAAATGGTATTATTAGTATGCAAGATGCCATGAAGCCCAAAGCCTGCAGAATTTTTCTTGCAGTTAATTGGGTCTTTGTTGCCATTGTCTTGAAATATTGAGTCAGTTGTAGTTGCTTGTCTGGCCAGGAATGTCATTTTTTGTGAGGGTACTAGTTTTGACTTCTTTTCGTTTACTGTGTACCCCAGGCAGTTTAGTAGATGCTTTACAAAGGCCAGATGTAAGAGAATGTCCTTGCTTTCTGCTTGGATGAGACAGTCATCCAGGCATGGATATATTTGAATTCCTCTTTGTCTGCAGAATGCAATTTCTGGTGCCAGGCATTTTTTGAAGACTCTGGGCGCAGTAGATAAGCCAAAGGGCAGTGCAGAGAATTGGTAATAGGTTGAACCTGCAATGAAACGGAGGTATCTTCTGCAACTTTGTCTGATAGGGACATGCAGGTATGCCTCCTTGAGGTCCAACGTTACTAGCCATGCTTCCTTGCCCAACATGGGAAGTAGCTGCTGTAGTGTTAGCATCTTGAATTTGGGTACTTGTAAGTGTTTAGAATTGAAAGGTCCAGAATTGGTCTCCAGGCATTGTCCTTTCTGGGCACTAGAAAGAGTCTTGAGTAAAATCCTTGGCCTTGCTCTCGAGTAGGTACCAGATGAATGGCTCATGTCCATGAGAGCTGTAATTTGCTTTTGTGCCTCTGCCCATTGATTTAGTGGCAGGTTTGGCATTCCTCTTTTCATTGGCAAGGTGTGAAAATAGAATCTGTATCCTCGTAAAATTATGTCTAGGACCCATTTGTCCTTTGTGACAATGTGCCAGATGTCTGAAAAAAGTGCGAGTATTCCCCCCAACGGGGCTGCCAAGACAGTATTGCTTGGCCAGATGAGGTGCAAGTCACTGAGTTTGCCTTCTGGTGGATTGAGACCTGTCTTCTCCCTTCTGTGTTGTAGTGCCCCATTGGCGAGGTTTATACTGGGCTTGTGGTTGTCCTCTGCCCCTTGGGCGTCTGTATTTACCTCTCTGTGGTCTGTCAGTAGCTGGAAAGGACCAATTTTTTGTTGGCCAGTTTCTGTTGAAGCGAGGGGGTTGTACCTGTAGGAAATCTTTGACTGTCTGCATATATTTTGCATTATCCTCCATTTTCATTAAAACTTCCTCTGCTTTAACTCCAAAAAGAACATCCTGCTGTAAGGGAGCATCTAGTAGTTTTGCTTTAACATGATCAGGCAGAGTTTTTTCTTTTAACCAAGCATGCCTACGTATAACAGACCCAGTGACAGCTGCTCTGCAGGAGGCCTCCAAAGAATCAAACCCACATTGTAAGGTATGTTTGCCCACCTGCTCAGTGGCGTGCAGCAGATCCTGTACTTCTTTCAATTCAGATTGTTGAGGGAGAGTGGTTATTCTTTGCTTTAACTGGGAGATTAGCAATTGCTGATACTTAAGCATGTGAAATTGACAATTCAGTGCCCTCATCGCTAGTGTGGCTGAGGTGTAAACCTTTTTCCCCCACCTGTCTAGTGCTCTGGAATCCCTCTCAGAAGGTACTGGGTTTTTAGCCATAGAAGCGTTAACCCCCTTGGGACCCTGGGAGATAGTCTCTGGGTCAGCTACAGGGCTTTTGTAAAGAAATTTGTGGGAATCAGGCACTCCCTATAGTATCTGTCAGGCTTAGCCAGAGCAGGAGGTAGAGAGTCTGGGTTCAAACTGGATTCTAAATAGACATCATCCACAATGTCCAAAACTGGTGGGATGGCAAGTGGTCTATGTTGGGGGAGTAAAAGAAACTCTCTGAGCCTTTTCTTCGAGTCAGAGTAGTCCTGACCTTCCCAGTGAAAATGTTCCCTCATAGTGTGCAAAGTTTCCCCAAAGGAGAAGTCTTCAGGAGGAGAAGCTGAGGGAATAGAATCCTCAGCATAAGAATCTTCATAAGGAGAGAAGGAGTAATCTTGGTCCTCAGAGGAGTCTGAAGAAATGGACACTTGTTCAGAGGATGCATAATCTTCCTCTTGTCTAGGCCTTTTGTCAGGAGGGGGCTGGGAACCCCTGATTAAAGAAATCAAATCTTCAGCCATTTTGAGCATCTGTTTCTTAGGCATGGCGCCTTGAACAGGTGACTGAAGTGCAGTCCTTTTAGATTTAGTAGGAGTCTTCGACTTAGAAAACGTTTTAATGGTGAGAGTCGTTGGTCTGAAAACGCCTTCAGAAACCGAAGGCATTTCTGTAGCACCTACGTCTTTTGTAGCAATTTCGTTGGAAGGGCCTGAACTAAATGGTTGCGTCGACCTGGTGCATTCCGCCAAAATTTCCGTAGCGGTCTCGGGTTCCAGATCTGCGGAAGTCAGGGGCTGCGTCGGAGCCTCACTGAGGACCGGAGACCGGATCAGCCGAGGCCTGGGAATCTGGCTTAGGCCTGGGCTGTCTGTCCTTATCCTTGCATTTTTTGTGCACGCCGGTAGTCGGTTGCTCCGATGGCATGGTGTAGTTAAATTTCCTACCAAAGTAGTGTCGTGCGAAATCAAAGCGTCTTTTAATAGTACGCTTATTAAACCTAGCACAAAACCGACAAGCAGTGACGCTGTGGTCTGGGCTTAGGCAAGGTATGCAATAAGAATGAAAATCTTTATGAGGTATTTGCTTCCCACAAGAAATACAATTGTTAACTTTTTCTGACATCGGACTGAGGCAAGAAAAGTTTCCCCAATGGCGTACTTAGCTTTACAGAAGACTTCGGTCTGAAATTCGAAAATCTCAGGAGTCGGCCGACCGGCACTTGCAAACTGTTTCTGTTTAGGGCACCGCGCGGCAAGAAAGACTGAAGAAAATGGCGTCGGTTGCATTATATATACCCCTGGCACACTGACGTCAGGGAAGAGGCGACAACAACCGACGCCGGACCAAGACTTTGGAATTCCGGCCGACTGCGGGACCGCCTGATGACAAGATAACCCAAGTGTGATGACTGCAGCAGGGTAACACGATGAACATCAAAGAGATAACTGGATTTTCTTATGGATTTTGTTTTGTCTAGGTAAAACCTTAGCTGTCTGTGTACATCCAGGGTGTGGAGTATTCTCTCATTTTCATTGATGGGACAGGGGTAGAAGGTGGGTTGATGAACAGACTGGTTTAAAGACAGATCACTGATCACTTTCGGCATAAAGGAAAGGTTAGTTCTTAGTGTTACCATGTCCTTCTGGAAAGTAGTGTATGGAGGGCAGGCCATTAGGGCCTGCAATTTAGACACCGTTCTGGCTGAAGTTATGGCCACTAGCAGGACTGTCTTCCATGTGCACATCTGCAGAGCAGCCGTACTAGCAGGTTCAAATGGAGATTGTTAGTTTTTCCAGGATGACTTTCAGGTCCCAGTGTGGTGGGATGGGTTTTCTTGGTGGTCTGATGTGCAAGACCCCTTTTAAGAATAGCTTCACATAGAGCCTGGCTAGTAGGGGAGGGTCTAGTGGTAGGCAGGCTGAGATTGCTGAAAGGTGGACTTCACCAAAGAGTAAGAAAGTCCCCCCCTTTACTAGTTGACACACATAGGCAAGAACTAGGGGGGGATCTGCGATGAATGGATCCCTGCCCTTGTCCAGACATTATTTTGAAAATCTCTCTCATTTAGCTAAGTAAGATTTTTCTTGTAGTAGGTTTCCTGGCCTCCCTCAGGACTGAAAGCGTGTCCTCCGAGTAGTGGTGCCTGAAGGGAATCAGAGGTTTATCACCCAGAGTGTCAGTGACAACATCTGCAAGTGTGGGTGGAGGAGAGTTCCCTTTTGTTGTCAGAAGGTCCATCTTGTGGGGTAACTTGTGGTGATTGCCCTTGGCTAGATTGAGAAGTATGGGGAACCAGTGCTGCCTTGGCCAGCAGGGGGTCACAACAAGGTTTTTGGTCAGTCTCTCCTGATTTTCAGGACGACTTTTTGAATTAATGGGAAGGGGGGAAAGGCATAAAGAAAGCTTCCCTTCCATGAAATGCTGAATGAGTCTACTCTCCAAGCTCGTGGGGTGTAGGTCTTGAAGCAGAAAGTCTGCAGCTGTCTGTTCTGGGAGGAAGCAAACAAATCTACTTGAGGTGTGCCCCACTGGTGGACAATATCTAGAAAAACATTCCTGTCCAGCATCCATTTGCGATTTGAAGAGAATCTCCTGCTGAGAAGGTCTGCTTGTTTGTTGTCCTGCGAGGGGATTAGGTTACCTGCAGGGACAAGATGTGTTGTGAGGCTAGGTCCCAGATTAGTAAGGTTAGTCTGCAAAGGTGGAACGCTTTTGTCCCTCCCTGCTTGTTGGGGTACCACATAACTGTGTTGTTATCTGTTGTTATTTGGAGAACAACTGGTTGGAGGAGTGGAAGGAAGGCTTTCAACGCTAAAAGAACTGCTGTTATTTTCCTCACATTGATGTGTTTGTTCTTTAAGGAAGGGTGCCACTTTGCTTGAACCCTGTAGTTTGCCAATGTGGCTCCCCATCCTAAGTCTGAAGCATCTGTATGCATGAACTGGTTTGGGGTGGGTAACTGCAGCGGAAGGCCCAGGGTTCAGCTAAATTTGCTGAATCCACCATTTTAGCTCCGACTGTAGGCAGGGCAAGAGAGTGATTTATTGCTGTAGAGGATGTTGGTGCTGTGACCATACATTTTTAGATACCACTGTAGCTTTCACATGTGCATTCTGGGGCTAGTGGTAGCATGGGAATGGTGGCTGCCATTAGGCCCAGGGTTCGTAGGAATTGCCTTGCAATTATTTGCTGGGTCTGCAGAAGGGCTTTGAAGTGGGAGGACAGGGAGCTGACCTTGTCCTAGGGAAGAAAGGCTTTCATTATGTCTGTCGTGATCCTGCAACCCAGAAATGTTTTGTAATGTTGGTAAGTCTGAATCCCTTGTGTTCTGCAATAGGCTATGGCAGGTGCCTGCCATTCTGTGAACACTCTGGTGGCAGTGGACAAACCAAAGGGCAATGCAGTAAATTGGAAGTGAGAGGAGGGTCCAAAAAAGCATAAGAATTTCCTGTGGGAAGGTTGAATGGGTATGTGCAGATAGGCTTCTTTCAGGTCACGTTTGGCCATGAAAGCCTGGGCTGGTATAAGAGGGAGTAAATTTTGTAGGAACAACAATATGAAGGTGGGAACCTTTAAGAATAAGTTTAAGATGGAAAGGTCTAGAATGGGTCTCCATGGCCCATCTTTCTGGGGACCAGAAACAGAGTCGAATAGAAGCCTCTTCCTTTCTGCCGTGGAGGAACAGGTTCTATTGTACCCAAGTTCAGAAGGTCTTTCAGAATCTATGGAAAGAGGTGTCTCTGATTTTTTTGAGGGGAGGGCAACACCCCTTAAGGGTGGTCTTTCTTTCCAGGAGAGGAAGTAGCCTTTTTGAATAATAGCCAGAACCCATTTGTCTGTGGTGATGATTTTCCAAAAGGGGAGGCAGTGGGAGAGGTGGGCAAGGCAGTCACGCATTGTTGGGGCCTCCTCTATCTTGAAAAGGCTGTCTAGAGGGGGGCTGAGAGACAGCTGGCCTGGAAGGAGTTTATCTTCTGGCCCCTCTTCTGTGTCTGGAAGAGGTAGGACCACCTGGGGCAGGGTTTACTCTGACAATGTTTGGGAATAGGAGACACCAGAAGATGCTTGATGTCTTACAAATTCTTACTCTTTTCTTGTAGACTTTTGAATAGGTCTGCTGACTGTTTTCCAAACAAGAAGTTAAAGAGTTCAGAAGGGCATCTAAGATTTGACTTGAAGTCTTCTGTAACTGTTGCAGATGTAGCCAGGAATATCTCCCAAGTACAGTGGCAGAATGCAGCAGATCATGCAGAGGCCTCTGCAGCATCAAAACTACATCTAATAGCATATCTGGCTACTTGGGCAGCCAGAGATAGTTTGTAAGAGATGTCAGATTTAGTTGGGCAGTCTGGAGTAGTAGCCAGCAGAGTGGAGGCTTGAGAGACCAGGTCCAGAGCCTATTTGGTCATATGGGTTTGATAGTTGATGGCTCTAAAGGCCAATGTGGAAGAGATGTAAACCTTCCAATTCTATCCATTGTTTTGCTATCTTTGTCTGTAGGTAAGAGAGGCAGACAGAATCAGTCTGGAATGTTTATCTGGTGAAATGGCAATCACAGTAGGATCTGCCAAGGGTGGTTTGACTAGAAATATCTGGTCATCAAGCACCTTGTAGAAGCATTATGGCCTCTTAGGAGCAGGTGGCTGAGTCTGGTGTCTTATATGCTGAGGAAAAGGCATCTAAATAGGCAGGGATGACCGGTGGAATGGCAGAAGGGGAGGGAGACTCCACTTGTAATAGTTCAAAATACTCAAAAAAAATCAGACATTTGAGAGGTGTCCCGTTTTAAGCATTCCTTCATTCTGGTTACGGTCTCACCAAAGTTGATATCTTCTGGAGGGGAGCCCCCCTTCAATGGATTTTTCATCTGGGGAACAGTACTTTTGGGAGGTGTAACATATTGATTCATCAGAAGATGAATAATAGGTCGCTTGCTCTTCTTCCCTGCCCTGTGAAGTAGGTGGTGGAAGAGAGGAGTCAGATGCAGGCCTAAGGCTGAAGAGAGGAATAATAAATGGAGAAGAGGCTGAGGGCCTTAGAGCCATAAAGGCCTGCATCAAAGAAGAGGTGAAGGACTGCCAATCAGGTAGGCCTTTGGCAGGTGTAGCCAGATGTTTGGTCTTCTGTTTCTTTTTAACTGGGATAGTCTTAGGCGTAGGCCTGGAATCGGATGCCTGGCTAAGGGTAGCTGTGTCAAAAGGAGGTATCCCAGTCAGAGGCCTGGCTGTGTCTGGTTCTCCCTCGACCTTGGCAGTAGCCGATGTCTGTGTTAGCTCCATGAACATGCATGTCAACTGTGAAGCGGCTTCCTTGAAGATCACCAAAGTCAATGGATCTGTTGGATGTCCCTCAACTCCTAAAACAGGCGGGAAGTCAGAAAACGGAGAGGCAGTGGAAGACGGCCTAGGAATCTTGGCCTTCTTTTGTGGAGGTTCAGTCAGGGCTTCCGAAATGGGATCCATCCCAAGTGCTAATTTTTTTAAGTCATTGGTATTCTAGGTAAAGATTAAGTGCAGCCAGACAGCTGTGTAGGCTCTTTTAGTGATGGATTGGCAGACAGAGCAAGCAGAGTGATCGGGTTCTTAGCCTAGGGAAAAAAAGCAGTGGTCGTGTGTATCTTTATGGGGTATCTGGCACCCGCATTGGCATTTGCCCTTTTTTGCTGACATCGGCTAAAGTTTACTACAACAAACCAAGCTTTAGCTAGAGGTCAAAGAAGAAAAAAACCTCAACAGGGTACTTAGCTTTTAGACGTTTTGTGGTGAAGGAGCGAAGCACATGATGTGACGGTCGTCCGCGGCTGAAAACTTCTGAAGTCTGTGTGTGCAAACGTCACATTTAAGGTCCCTGGTTTATGGCTCTACGTGTGACGTCCCACGCGACTGCAACAGCTAAGTTGAAGCTTTTGTATAGCAGCCAACGTACGGGTCGCCTGAGGTGGAAAGTCCCACACCAAGATTATTGCAACATAGGAATAGAAGGAAATCAAATATTACTTTGTGTATTGCCTGTATAGCACCCCCCCCCCCCCCCAAAAAAAATAAAGCAGTTTTTTTTGTATATATTTATAGGGAATCTGTCTCCCACAATCCTTTTCCTTTCCTGGATGACATCAAAAACTATGAGAAGGAAAAAAGAAAGGAAGGCATACCAATGGGGCACTTATGTTTAGAAGGCCCTGTAAATGAACCCCCTTAATGAATGGTGAACAGACCGAATTCAGACGTAGCACTTGGACTAGGGAGCAAAAAAGTTGGGGATTAGATGTTCATATGTCACGTGTACCTTATGCCTTTGCACACAGGACATACGTCTAACATTCGATGCCCTGTTAGGTATAAAGGCTTTGGTATACTGGCTGGATAATTAGGCTATCCTCAGGTAGGGTTTCCAAAGGGTAAAGAATACTGCAGCACTGATAAGGACACTGTCCCTTTCCATAGACAAACATCTATGTAATCTCCTTCAGGGGTCCTCTCAGCAACCAGTTCTATTTTAGACCTTCAGTTCCCCAACTCAGAATATGCACTCCTCCATCAAATGCCAGGGCATTCCTGCAACCAGGATCCAGAGATTCCAATACCCTATTAGAAAATAACACACATGTTCCCATCATACCAGCTGATCCACAACCAAATCATCTTTGGTGCATCACCTTTTAGTTTAAGGGTGTGCACACACAACAAAATATTAGTTTAAGGGTGTGCACACTTATGCAGCCAGCATATTGTTCATTTATTTATTTTTTTACATTTTTCCCCCTAACAGATTTGTTTTTTTTTTTCCAATTGAATTGTACAGGTTATAGGTCACGTTAAAGGTGAGAAAATCACAAAAGCCTGGCCTTTTATAACGAGTGTGTAAACTTTTTATATCCACTGTACAATAATCTCCCCTTAAAACAAATTACTAGGATGTGCCCCTTGCATATTATTGCATCAAGCAGAAGACAGAAGCAAAGCATTCTCACAAATTACAGGCAAGTCAAAACTTCAGAGCCCCCCCCCCCCCCAAAAAAAAAAAAAAAACCACTAGTAAATACATGGATTGTGACATGGTCATTTCAGAAGTTACTTTAGGAAGAAAAGATGGGCTTCAGAATGTCAATGTCTTGTATATAAAAAAAAATGTAAGGGGAAGATGAAGAAAGTGACGGAAGCTCAGAAACTCTTCTAGCAGAAGCAATGGCTACCAAAAAAAGAAGTTATGTACTTACCATAACGTTCCATGTGAGTTTATCTCGCCTTTATTCTCACTGATGGGTTCGGAGCCAATCCTCTGCTCCGACACGCCCGATAGCAAAGCTCAAGGTTTGCCAGTATCTGGAGACCAAGTCCCTTATCCCACGATGCACTGCTGGAATTACCTCCGATCTTGTTTGTTGTGAGTAACAGTGTATGTATGTATGTATATATATATATATATATATATATATATATGGTTTGCTATCATTATGTCGACGTGCATTTGCACGGCTATGAAGTCTTCGAACATCAGATGTTCGAATACTTCATATTACGGCAGGTGACATGAGCGAAGGTTTGCATTGCGAATGAACTGTGCATTCGCAATTCTAACTTTCGGTCATGGGAGGGGATCGCGGTACAGTGCGGTTAGGGAAATGCATCCCTTTCCTCACTGTAGTGCAATCTCGGAGTTGGAATATTATGTTAGGGGGGGTGTGGGGGGCGCAGCCCCCCTGCATAACTGTGTGTTCGGTCAGGTAGGTAGGTGATTATGGGAAGGGTGGGCGTGCTGTGTATCGCCGTAAATGTCGCAAGCAACATTTTCAACAATACACCCTTGTTTTCGAGTTTACTATTATTCGAAAATGTTCATTTTCGATGCATAAATTCGAAAATAAAGACATTATTTATTTTTACTTTCGAATTTATGATAGTAAACCTATTTATATATATATATATATATATAGATATATATATAGATATATATATATATATACATACATACACATACATATATACTGTGTGTGTATATAGATATAGATATATATATATATATATATATACACACCTTTTTATTTATTTCTACCAAGAACACTTCCTGAAGGGGAAGAAGAAATATTGAATAACCAGGACGGTACTAGCCTCTAAGTCAACAGTCAGCCAGGAGGGGGAAGGAGGGAGGGACGTGAGAATAAAGGCGAGATAAACAACTCACATGGAACGTTATGGTAAGTACATAATTTCTTTATGTGAAGTTGTTAAATCTCACCGTTTATTCTCACTGATGGGTAACGTCCCTAGCACCCTCAATCTTGGGTGGCTCATGGAAGTATGTTTTTCAGTACCGTGGAAACAAAGGAAGACCTGTCCCTTGAAGCCTTATCTACTTTGTAATGCGTGATAAAGGTATAAGGCTTAGACCAAGTGGCTGCAGCGCAAATATTGTCAAGGGGCAATTTAGCTTGTAAAGCAGAAGACGTAGAGACGGCTCTGGTAGAATGAGCCTTAGGTCTGTGTGTTAATGGCATGCTCACATTCTCATAAACAAAGGATATACAATCGGATAACCATTTAGATAAGGTTGTTTTAGCCACTGGATTGCCTTTTCTGGCTTCTGAGGAGGATACAAAAAGTCGATCTGATTTTCTAATATCCTTAGTTCTGTCAAGATAAAATCTGAGCTGTCTGTGTATATCAAGTTTGTGCATGTATTCAAATTTGCTAGAGTGGTTGGGAAAAAAGACTGGAAGCTCAATGACCTGATTGATATTGGATTCAGAACAGACTTTAGGTAAAAATGAGGGGTTTGTTCTGAGAGATACTCTATCAGGATGAAAAATCATGTAGGGTGGTCTGATAGATAATGCTTGAAGTTCTGACACTCTGCGGGCAGAAGTAATGGCCACAAAAAAAATAGTTTTCCAGGATAAATATTTGAGATCACAAGAAGATGCTGGTTCAGAAGGGGGAAGAATAATTTGAGACTGCATAAAGTTTTAATTTCAGGGAGAAAAGAGAATTTTGATAGGAGGTCTCATGTGAAGAACGACTTTATGAAAAGTCTTAGATAATTTATGGCCCATAACATTTCAACCACCAAACCCAAGGTGAAAATTTGAGATGGCAGCTAACTGGACTCAAACTGCAGCAGCTGCTGCCCCTTCCTTAAAAATCTTTGTCAAGAATTCTAAAATAGATGATAGCGGAGCTCGGAAAGGGTCAATTTTCTGCATGTTGGCCCAAATTGAGAACCTTTTCCATTTATTGCCATATAATTTCCTGGAAGATGGCTTGTGAGAAGACAACAGAATTTGTCTTGCATCTTCTGAAATTGAATGAAGCCTGGCAATTAGGGGAAGTGGATTAGCCAAGCAGTCAGTTTCAGGGACTGCAGTGAAGGATCGAGGTCCCCTGACGAGTCCGTCAGAAGGTCCGGAACTGGGTCCAGGATTCATGGATCTTCCAACAGATGGTGGAGAAACGGGAGCCAAATCTGTCGAGGCCAGTAGGGGGCTATGAGAATAACAGTCCTTCCCAGCGATTTTGCTTTCTGTAAAAATCTGGGTATCAATGGGAAGGGTGGGAATGCATAAAGGAGACCCGAGGGCCAATCGTGTAAAAGTGCATCTCTCAGGGGATGACTGGGAGGTGGTATTAGGGCAAAGTAGCTTCTGCATTTTGAATTGATGTGCCAAGGCTGGCCCCATTTGCAAAAAATCAACTCTGCAACCTGTTGTTTGAGAGACCACGCGTGAAGGACCAATATCGCCCTGCTTAGCTTGTCCGCTATCACGTTGGATTTCCCTGGGATGTGCGTTGCTAACAGAAAACGCTGAGGCGACACAGCCCATTGCCAGACCCTGAGGGCTTCACGACAAAGGGGGTAAGACTTGGTTCCGCCTTGCTTGTTCAAGTACCAGACTACTGACATGTTGTCAGTCTGAATTGCAATAGTTCCTAGAGAGAGAGAGAGTCCTGAAAGTACTGCAATGCCAGAAGCACCACTCTCAACTCTAGAACCTTGATGTGCAGATGTGATTCTTGATCTGTCCGTGTGCCTTGGGCAGTCTTTCCCCGAAAATGCCCCCCCCCCCTATCAGGGAAGCGTCCGTGGCCACAGTGGCTACTGGGGGGGGGGGGTGACAAAGGGCCTTCCAATTGTGACACGAAGAGATGTCAACCACCACCGAAGGTGTCTCTTGCAAGAATCCGTGATGAGAATCATGTGGTGCATCGGTAGTTTCTGGTATGACCACTGCGCAAAGAGGAGCCATTGAAGAATTCGCATATGCATCCTTGCGAGTGATATAGCCAGGATTGCTGCTGCCATCAAACCTAGCACCTTCAATACCTCTACTGCTGTAGCTTTGTTCTTTGACATCAGTGAGCTGACGTGTTGGCGGAGAAGTGAGACTCTTTCGACAGGAAGACGTAGAGTGGTAGCTGAGGTATCTAACTCTGCTCCTATAAAAACGGTATGCTGCGATGGCTATAAGGCAGACTTTTCGATGTTGATTGTAATGCCTAACTGATGGCAGAGTGTCAGAGTGTATTGTGTTGCCTGAGTCAATTGATGTCTGGTGGTAGCGGTGAGGAGCCAATCGTTTAGGTATGGAAACATCTGGAATCCTAGACGTCTCAGATGAGCCGTGACCACTGCCATGCATTTGGTGAACACTCTGGGGGCTGTAGTGAGACCAAAGGGCACGGCTCGAAACTAGTAATGAATGGCTCCCAGCCGGAAACGCAGATGATCTCTGGAGCATCTGTTCATCTTTATGTGATAGTACACGTTCTTGAGATCTATGGAGCATACCCAATCACCTTTCCCTAGGAAGGGAAAAATGAACTGAAGCGTGACCATTCGGAACTTCTCTTTCTTTACGAACTGGTTGAGTCTGCTGAGGTCCAAGATAGGTCTCCAGTCCCCTGTTTTCTTTGGTACCAAAAAGAATCTTGAGTAAGTTCCGAATCCAACTTGGTCTGCTGGGACTGGTTGGATGACTTTTCTAGCAATCTGTGGACCGCTATGATTGCTTGTTCCCTGAGATTGGGTGGAACATCTGGGATTCTGTTTACAGGAATAGGAGAGAAAGAGAACGGTATGAAATATCCTCTGGAAATGAGGCTTTGTACCCATGTATCTGATGTTATGTTTAGCCAGGCTTCTGGCTACAAAGACAAGCGATCCTAGACTGCCTCCAGAGCTGAACAGTTGGGTCCCCTTTCAGGGGCGCTAATAGGGTTGACCGGAGAACTGACCCCTGTCACCCTACTGTTGCAGACCCCCTCTGCCATGGGGGTGGTGTCTTCCATTATAACCCCCTCCTCTGCCTTTAGAGGGGGTTTCTTCACGTGTGTCCTGAAAGGCTCCCTGTGCTTTTCAGAACCACATTTTCCCTCCCCTAGGGCCCTTGGGGTAGGGCCGAGTAGAGGTAGAAAAACGGACGCCAACAGCAGATAAGGTCTTGCCTTCCTGCTCACACCTGGTTAAAGTTTCCTTTACTTTGGGCCCAAACAGTGATGCGCCATTAAATGGGGTATTAATAAAGGAAGACTTAAAGGGTTCTGCAAAGGAACAGAGACGCATCCAGGCTGGTCTTCGAAGAGCAATGCTCGAACTAGCGGCTGTACTCGAACCATCAGCTGCATAGGATATGAGACGCATGGACGAGTTTACCACTGAGTTTAGGGTAGCGAGCTGGGTGTTGACTTTGTCGGCCACCCCTGCAGCTACCGTACCCTGGAGAGCATCTCCTAGCTCTTTCAGGAGATCTCTTTGTAGTCTCGTAAAGTGGGTTAAGTAGTTCAGTGATCGCAGAGAAAAAAGTCGCTGAACTAAACATGCATTTCCCATATCTGTCCATGACCCTAGAATCTCTGTGAGGAGGATGGATAGATGTGGATGTCTCAGACACTTCCTTTTTGGTGGCGGCAGCTACCACCATGGCATCAACAGGCACTCCCTTTGTCAAAAATGGCTTGTCCACTGGGGCAGACATGAATTTATTGAGCTTACGAGGAACAGGTTCCATGGCCTCCGGCGACTCCCACGCCATACGAGAAATCAGTTCCATGAGCTCGTCGTAAGGCGGAGACACCCAAGAAGTGGAAGGTTGAGACCCAAAAGCCTTCAAGAGTACAGACTCGTCCTCAGTAGGGGTCTTGGACTGCCAATCGCCCGTCTAAGGATCTCTAGTATCTCTGCAAAGGAGATATCCTCAGAGGGGGATCGAGGGGACCCTTCTGACTCATCCAAGTCCGTGTCAGATGTCAAAGACTCCTGTGGGGAGCCTAAGTGCCTCCTTTTGCACAGTCTCTTCCTGGGAACCTCCTCAGTGGGGGGGATCTGGGGAGGTCTCAGAAGAGCAAGGGACGCCCTGTGGGGGTACTTGAGGCTCGGGGTCTCTATGCTTAGAGGGACCAGGAGATGAAGAAGCAGACACAGGAGCTTGAGGGGAGAGGGAAGGCTGAACCGATGCTTACGTTGTCTTTGGAGACAAAACTCTCCTCATAGCACTGAGGGCACCATGGCTCCGACGCGAAGGAGTGGAAGGACCAGAGAGTACCATCCCGATCCTCCCACACCAAAACCCTGGGCTCTGAGCCCGAGGTAGGAGCCGAGCTCATCCGCGCCAAAGCCCCGAGAGGAAGAGTCGGCACCGACAAATCGGTTTGACTATCCTCCCCGGACCCGATGGGAGAGCGTCGGCTCCTAGAGTCCTCGGTCGATACTGAAGACACCCGTGTAGATGGAGCCGATAACACCGGTGCGGGTATCAGCTCCAAGGGTTCGACAATCATCGGTTCAGTTTCCTTCAGCTTTGAGAGTCCAGTACGGCTCGGAGGAGTAGACAAATCCGGTTCCATGGTCTTTGGCACCAATAAGCTGGTCGGGGCCGACAACAATTTGGCAAGTCTTGGTGCCTGTAAAAGCTTCTGCACTAGCCGATCCATGTCCAAATCTGAAAGGCTGACTGAGGACTTAGCAGAATGCACCGAAGGTGCTGACTGGAGCAGAGGAGAAGAAGGAACTTCAGAGACCAGCTCCAATACTGAGAGCTGGCTCCGAATCAAAGGTACACACGTGGTTCCGAGGTCTGCGGAACCGATGACCCTCCTGAAATTTTTGCCTTTTTTGCCACTGTCTGAAGATTTGGAGGACGTGCTAGTACCCTCATGGCTACTCAACACCTCAGAAAAAGATTGCTGCAGTAATTCCCTGTGTATTAGCTTCCTCCGCCTCTCCAAGAGGATTCTTGAAGGAATGGCAAATGCTGCAAGTGTCTTGGAGGTGTTTAGCCCCCAGACAGTAGACACATTGAATGTGTCCGTCAGTGACGGACATTTTCTGCCCACAATCTGGGCATTTCTTGAATCCTGATTTAGGATGGGATTTTTCCTTGTCATACGACATAGTTAAGGTAAAACAAACTAGTATACCGCAAAAACTTAAGACAGTAAAATCTTTACTTTACTTGTAAAGACCCACAATGTAACTAAGCCCAATCCGGGCACCATCTATAACAACTATAGCTTACAAATACAGGGCTAAAGAAGCCCACAGAGAAAAACCCTGACTATAAGAAAGATTAATAAGTCTAAATAAGGCTAAAGTCCCACACAAAACAACAAGTCAACAGGGCACTATCTATCCAAAACTAAAGAAACTATTATCAATTTTTAATCACTAATACACAACTATCCTCTAAAACAAAAAGAAAGATTTTTTTTATAAGAACTTGCTGTTTTTTTCCATCACAAATGGTCCGAGCTATCTGGATCACAGAGATCTCTCTTGCCGTGGCAAACTAGATTGGAGGTAATTCCAGCAGTGCATTGTGGGATAAGGGGCTTGGTCTCAAGCTACTGGCAAACCTTGAGCTTTGCTATCGGCCGTGTCGGAGCCGAGGATCGGCTCCGAACCCATCAGTGAGAATAAACTGCAAGATTTAACAACTTCACATATAATGTTTTCCAAGAAAGGAACTTTAATTGAATCAAGAAAGCTGTTTCAAACAGTGGCTTTGTCAATGCTACCAGAATGAAGTTTAAATCCCAAGGGGGAACAGGTTCTCTTAATAGAAGTCTAAATAAGGCAACTCCTATGACAAAAGATTTAGAAAGTTTATACAAAGCAATGGAAGTTCTGGTGCCACACACGAAAATTAGAGATAGCAGGTACCTGTACTTTCACTGTGGAAAAATACATGCTAAAAACAAAAGGACATCTGGAACTGGGGCTGATAAAGGGTCAATGTTCAGAAAAGACGTTTCCACATTCCAAGGTAAACTCTATGGGAATTACCTTTTCGGACAGGCTGTTACAATCCTGGGTACCTCAAAAGAGAAGGTTGCATCACTGGCTATAGATCCGACGGCATGGTATATGCGAAGGATTCGCCAAAAAAGTCTTCAGCAAATTCTGCCCGGCGCCTGAGAGTGCGCTTATTAAAGCAAGCACAGGCAGCACAGGCCGAGACGTCGTGGTCTGGGCCCAGGCAAGGAGAACAGTAAGAATGGAAGTCCTTATGAGGTATTTGTTTACCACAAGACAAACAATTATTAACTTTCTCAATTTGTTCTGACATCGGCTGAGGCAAGAAAAATGTTCTACGGGTACTTAGCTTTTAGATGACTTCGGTACTGAAAACACAGGAGCTGACCGACCGGCACTTGCGAACTGCTTCTGCTTCGGGCACCGCGCGGCAAGAAATACTGGAGAAGATGGCGTCGGCTGATGCCTTTATACTCCGGCCGTTGTGACGTCGGAGAGGAGGCGACACCAGCCGACGCCGGACCCAGACTTTGGAATTCGGCCGACTGAGGGCTGCCTGAGGCAGGACAACCCATAAGTTATGACTGCAGTTGCATTCTTGAAGGACATCTGCACCCCCTCAGAGGACAGGAATGTACCATTACTCATTACTGGAAGTGGAAAAAACAAGTAGTTAGCTTTAGATTGGGGAGATCAGGGTGAGGCTTCACTGAGGGATACAAAAAGAGATCCTGGGCTGGATGTAATATTTGGGGGGGGGGTCCCTAAGATGAGGCCTGAGAAGAGGAAACAAAAAGTACAGTTTTGTACCTACCATAAATGTAGATGTTCAAGGATCTACATTGCTGCAGTCATGACCTGTGGGTAGTCCGCTGTCCTCGGTCGGCCCGAATACCAAAGGCTAGGCTGGCGTCGGTCATTGTCGCTTAGAGCTGATGTCAATACGCAGTAGTACTTAAGCGCATGACTGACGCCATATCCTCAGTCTTTCTTGCCCCAGATGTCAGAAGGCCTAAAAAGAAAGGCCAAAGCCAAAAATAGGAAATGCCCAACAACCCCCAGTGTGTAAGTAAAAAATATCTCCAAACGAAACCCAGCAACCCCAACCTATAGAGGGGAAGGAGGGAGGGAAAATTGGACTGCAGCAATGTAGATCCTCGAACATCTACATTTATGGTAGGTACAAAACTGTACTATGTTCTTCGTCTCACATTGCTGCAGTCATGACCTGTGGGTAGAATCCCAAAGCAAAGGAAAAGGGAGGCTGGCAAATTACAAAGAATTAGGGGCTGCTAACATGCCCTGTAAAACTGCAGTGGCAAACCCAGCCCTGGACTTGGAATAGAGAGGCAGATGGTAATGCTTAGTGAAAGTGTATACAGAACTCCAAGTAGCTGCTTCCAAAACATCCTTAGTAGCTACACCCCTCAAAAAAGCAGTAGAAGTGGCAGTAGCCCTAGTAGAATGAGGCCTGATCCCAGCAGGGACATCCTTCCCATGATGAGAATAACAAAAGGCAATACAATGACCAATCCACTTTGAAATAGTCTGCTTAGAAACAGCTTTCCCCTGTGAACTCAAAGCAAAAGAAACAAATAACTGTTGAGTCTGTCTGAACTCCTTAGTTCTGTTCAAGTAGTAACGTAACTGCCTGTGGATATCCAAAGAATGCAAGACTTTTTCCCCTTTATTTTGGGGGTCAGCATAAAAAGTAGGCAAATGAATAGACTGATTCAAGGCCACACTAGAAATCACTTTAGGCATAAAAGTAGGGTTAGTCAGCAAAGAAACTCTATCCTTATGGAATATCAAAAAAGGTTCAACTGCCATGACAGCCTGCAATTCAGATACCCTCCTGGCAGAAGTAATGGCCAACAAAAAAGCAGTCTTCCAAGACAAAAACTTCAGTTCAGACATAGCTGCAGGTTCAAAAGGAGGTAAAGTAAGTTTCTCCAAAACAAAATTGAGATCCCAGGAAGGAGTAGGAGCTCTACGTGGGGGTCTTATATTCTTTGCCCCTCTAAGAAATTGTTTGAGCAAAGGATGAGAAAATAAAGGAGGGTCACAATCATAGTGAGCAGAAATGGCTGCAGCATGAACCTTCACAGAAGAGAATGACAAACCCTTGTCCAGTAATTCAGTAAGGTACTGTAGTGCAAAACTCAAATTAGGCACTGAAACATCAAAACCCTTTGCAGTGCTCCAAAGAGAAAATCTCTTCCATTTATCAGCATAAACTTTTCTAGTGCTAGGCCGCCTAGCTTCCAAAATGACATCTAAAACCTGTTGAGGAAGCTGAGACCCCACCGGCTCCATCACAGAATACGCCAGGCTGTCAGATGGAGGGACTGCACCTGAACATTGAGAAAATTATTGTTTGACTGGGACAACAAATGAGGAATCTGTGGCAGAGGCCAAGGAGGCTCCTGGATTAAACTCCTCAGCAGAGGATACCAATGTTGACATGGCCAGTCTGGTGCTATTAGAATCATGCAAGGCTTGTCCCGTCTGACTTTAAGAGTACCTTGGGGAGAAGAGGCAGAGGAGGAAAAGCATAAACGTGAAGGTTGTTCCAACTGAAAGATAGAGCATCCACTTTCCAAGCATTTGGGTGGAACATCTTTGTGCAAAATTTTGGAAGTAGAAAATTCAGTGGGGAAGCGAATAGATCTATGTCTGGAGTTCCCCAAGCCACAGTCAATTGTTTGAAAATCTGAGGATCCAGTTTCCACTCGTGGGGATCCACCATTTGTCTGCTCAAAATATCTGCTAGGGAGTTCTGTGCTCCTGGCAGAAACCTTGCTTGAAGATTGATTCGCAAACTCAGAGCAGTCTCCCATAAAATCATTGCTTGTCTGCAAAGAGGGTAGGAATGGGTTCCCCCCTGCTTGTTGATGTACCACATGACTGTTGTGTTGTTTGTTTGTATCAACACCTGTCCTGGCTGAAGGAGTTCCTTGAATGCCATCAAAGCAAATTGAACTGCTAACATCTCCTTCATGTTGATATGCAAATGTAGGAGTTTGGGAGGCCACATGTCTTGTATCCATTTTCCATTGAAGTGTGCTCCCCAAGCCAAGTCCGAGGCATCCGTCGTTAGGATCTGACTCGCCTCTGGTCGGGACACAGAGAGTCTCTTGTTTAGGTGACATTCCTGAGCCCACCAAAGTAATTCTTTCTGGATGCAAGGTATAATCCGAATGACAGTGGCCAAACTGTGGCAGTGTTGAGCCCACACACTTTTGAGATACCATTGTAGCTTCCTCATATGCAGTTTGGCATTGGGAAGTACTAGAATGCAAGATGCCATGAACCACAAGGCTTGGAGGTCTGTCCTTGCAGTCAGCCTGGACATTACTGATAACTGCTGGAAGTAGAGAGGAAGAGTTCTTTGTTTGTCCGGGGTCAGAAATGCCATCTGAGAGGCTGTATTCAGTCTCACACCCAGAAAGCACATGTCCTGAGAGGGCACTAAACTGGACTTTATTTCGTTCACAGTATACCCTAGGCACCTTAAAACTGTCATTACATACTGGAGATGCTGTAGTAATTTGTCTTTGTTTTGAGCAAGAATCAAGCAATCGTCCAAATAAGGATAAATTTGTATTCCTCCCTGTCTGAAGAAAGCAATCACAGGAGCCAGAACTTTTGTGAACACCCTGGGCGCAGTAGATAAGCCAAAGGGCAATGCAGAGAATTGATAATGTGAAGTACCAGCCCGGAATCTCCTGCAGCTGGGCTTGATAGGGATGTGAAGATAGGCCTCTGAGATCTAGTGTTACCATCCAATGATCTTTGCCTATCATAGGCAGAAGTTGTTGTAATGTTAACATCTTGAACTTTGGAATTTCTAGGTAGGTGCTGAGAGTGGACAAATCTAGAATTGGCCTCCAAGTGTTTCCTTTCTTTGGTACTAGGAATAGACGGGAATAAAATCCTAGGCCTACTTCTGACAGAGGGACCACCTGAATTGCTTCCATCTGTAAAAGTAAAGAAATCTGCTTCTGAGCCTCCAGCCTTTGCTGAGGAGGCACATCCGGCATGCCTTTGAAAGGAGGAAAAGTGTGAAAATAAAACTTGTAACCTCGATTTATTATATCCAACACCCATTTGTCTTGGGTGATCAAATTCCAGTTTTCTTTGAAAAGTCCCAACTTTCCTCCTAGAGGAGCTGCCAGTAAGGGAGTGTCTGGCAGCGGAAGATACCGGACATTGGGTCTGCTTACGAAAGGGCTGACCCCTGCCCTCACCAGAAGACTGTGCAGGCAAACTCCAAGTCCTAGGTCTGAAGGAACCCTGAGCGTGAGCCCTGCCTCTACCACGTCTAGACCTGCCCTTAGGCTGATAATCCGAAGAGGGATAAGACCATCCCCTAGCAGGCCAATTCCTACTAAACTTAGGGAGCTGCACCTGCAAAAAATCCTTGACCGTCTGCATAGACTTAGCCTTATCTTCCATCTTTTTCAAAACTGATTCCACAGGAGGACCAAAAAGAATTTCAGATTGAAGATGAGCATCCAAAATTCGAGCCTTTACATGTTCTGACAAATTCTGATCCTTAAGCCAGGCATGTCTACGGATAACTGAACCTGTAGCAGCCACCCTAGAAGAAGCCTGAAGAGCATCAAAACCACACTGCAAAGAATGCTTGCCAACTTGATCTGATGCATGAACCAACTCCCGGAGCTCCTTACACTCTATACCCTCAGATAAAGCATCCACCTTAGATTTCAATTGGCCTAATAAAAAGTTCTGATACTTCAGCATATGAAATTGGCAATTCAAAGCCCTCATAGCTAACGTAGAGGAGGTGTACAGTTTTTTCCCCCACCTGTCTAACGTTCTAGAATCTTTATCCAAAGGGACTGGATTTTTAGCCACAGAAGCCCTAACACCCTTAGGGCCTTGAATAATGGTTTCCGGATCAGCCCTAGGACTCTTATACAAGTACTTATGTGCTTCTGGAACTCTGTAATACCTGTCTGGCTTAACAGGGGCCGGAGGCAGAGAATCAGGATTAAGGGAAGATTCAGAAAAAACATCCTGAACAACATCTAAGACCGGAGGAATAGCCAAGGGCCTATGTTGTGGCAGAAACAAAAATTCCCTAAGCCTTTTCTGAGAATCTGAAAAATCTTGACCTTCCCACTTGAAATGGTCCCTCATGGTATATAAAGTTTCAGAAAAGGAAAAATCTTCTGGAGGAGAAGCAGAAGGACAGGAGTCCTCTGCATCCGAATCAGAATAGGAAGGAAAATCCTGAATTTCTTCAGCTGAGGAATCAGAGTAGTCCGAGGAATGATCCATTCCCTCTAAATCTGCCTCCACCCTAGGCCTTTTCTCTGGGGGGGGCATAGAACCCCGGATCAAAGTAATCAAGTCCTCCGCCATTTTCAACATATGTTTTTTAGGAACAGGGGCTGGAGAGCTAGAAGAATGACCAGGTCCAACAAGACCAGGTTTGGCCTTAGCATGGCCTTTAGCCACTGAAGTAGAAGGCCTAATAACCTTTTGTAAGGAAGGAACTACTGAAACCTGAGAAGCACCCTCGGCCTGTCCCAACTCCTGAGAGGCCAACTCCTGTAAAAGTAAAGGTTCCCCCTGGGATTCAGCCGAACCCTCGGCAGGATCCACAGATTCAACCGGAGGCTCCGAAGAACCGGCGTCCGCAACGGACGACTCATCCGGTTTAGATCTCAAAGATTTATCCTTACGCTTTTTAGCGGTAGCGGGCGTCGGAGGATCCGACGGCATGTTATAGTTACACCGCTTACTGAAAACAAGCCTGGCACAGTCTAACCTTCGCTTAATGGTGCGCTTATTAAATCTAGCACAAAAGCGACACCCGACTACGTCGTGCTCAGGCCCTAAGCAAGGAATACAGAGAGAATGATAATCCCTATGAGGTATCTGTTTCCCACAAGAGATGCAATTATTAACTTTTTCTGACATCCGGATAACTGAGGCAAGAAAAAACAAAAATTTCCCCAACGGGGTACTTAGCCCAACTTGGTCTTCAGTCTGAAACTCGGTAAATGAAAATTTCAGAACGCCGAACGGCACTTGCAAACACTGCTTCTGCTTCGGACCACGCGGCAAGAAAGACTGAGGATATGGCGTCGGTCATGCGCTTAAGTACTACTGCGTATTGACGTCAGCTCTAAGCGACAATGACCGACGCCAGCCTAGCCTTTGGTATTCGGGCCGACCGAGGACAGCGGACTACCCACAGGTCATGACTGCAGCAATGTGAGACGAAGAACATCCTATCTGACCAGAAAGCGGCCATGAAGATGACAACCGGCCTTGCACTTGGTGACTTTCTGTAAAATCTTGAGGATCAGGGGTAATAGTGGGAATGTTTAAAGAAGATCAGAAGGCAACTGCTATGTTAGAACATCCCTAGGTGACTGTCCCTGTGTGGGATTCTTGGCAAAATACCTGCTGCACTTATTGTCCTGGGAGGCAGAGAGAGTCATAGCATGGGAAAGCCCCAGCAATTCTGGACATCTGTGTCACTATCGCTGGAATGAAGGAACACTTTTGAGGTATGAGAAGGGACCTGCTGAGACTGTCAAAGGCAAATGTGAGCACCCAGAATGGGTTGCTATGAGAAAATGAAGAAGCAAGGCCAACATTCATTGCCAGACCCTCACTGCTTTCTGACAAAGGATACAATCTGAGTTCTTCTCATTTGCTGATATACCAAACGACCATCATATTGTCTATTTGGATAAAGATCACTTCCAGAGGAAGGCAGTCCTATCTTTCACTGTTGCAGTATTCCTTATTAAAGGGACTGCTTACAAAGTGTAGCTGCATGTCTGGCCAGCATACCAAAGCCTTAGGCCTTTCCAGGCACCTTATGTCTGAAGTACGAACTACATATCTGGGATGTAAGATATACAAGTGGTGTATGGGCAATCAAAACCTCAGAAATGCACTGTCCCAGGAAACACAAAGCAACCCAAAAGGAAGAGTATTGTACATCCAAGAAAGGGTAGAAAGAAGGACTCCTTGGAGAGAGGGAAGAAAACATATTAAGAATGAAGTAGGGAGGAGCAAAATACTGCAACAGTGGAAAGTAAGACGAACTGTTATGGTAAAGTTCTTACACAACTGTACTAAATCCTTCTCTATCACTGCTGCAGTACTCTTTACTAAAGGAAGAGTACAAAAAATGGGGGAGGAATTATCTAAAGAATTCGCCAGAAAAACGTGAAGGATGGCCCTGGCAAAACCAGTTCTGGCCTTTAACATTTCATCCAACTTGTAGTGCTTAGTAAAAATATGTACAGAAGGCCAATTATCAGCTTCCAAAATGGATCTATCATCCAGACCCTTGAAGAAAGCTCCAGAAGAGGCTGCCACCCTGGTAGAATGAAAAAGTACAGTTTTGTACCTACCATAAATGTAGATGTTCGAGGATCTACATTGCTGCAGTCATAACCTGTGGGTAGTCCGCTGTCCACGATCGGCCCGAATACCAAAGAGCTGGGCTGGCGTCGGTCATTGTCGCCTGGAGCTGACGTCAGTACTTAGTAGTACTTAAGCGCATGACCGACGCCATATCCTCAGTCTTTCTTGCCTCAGATGTCAGAAGGCCTAAGAATGAAAGAAGGCCAGAGCCAAAATAGTAAACACCCAACCACAAACCATAGAGGGGAAGGAGGGAGGGATAATTGGACTGCAGCAATGTAGATCCTCGAACATCTACATTTATGGTAGGTACAAAACTGTACTATTTTCTTCGTCTCACATTGCTGCAGTCATAACCTGTGGGTAGAATCCCAAAGCAAAGGAAAAGGGAGGCTGGCAAACTAAGTAGCATTAGGAGCTGCTAACATGCCCTGTAAAACTGCAGTGGCAAACCCAGCCCTGGACTTGGAATAAAGAGGGAGATGGTAATGCTTAGTAAAAGTGTGTACTGAACTCCAAGTAGCTGCCTCCAAAATATCCTTAGTAGCTACCCCCTCAAAAAGCAGTAGATGTGGCAGTAGCCCTAGTAGAATGAGGCCTGATCCCAGCAGGAACATCCTTCCCATGATGAGAATAACAAAAAGCAATACATTGACCAATCCACTTAGAAATAGTCTGCTTTGAAACAGCCTTCCCTTGTGAACCCAAAGCAAAAGAAACAAATAACTGTTGACTCTGTCTGAACTCTTTAGTTCTGCTCAAATAATAACGTAACTGCCTGTGGATATCCAAAGAATGCAAGACTTTTTCCCCCTTATTTTGGGGATCAGCATAAAACATAGGCAAATGAATAGACTGGTTCAAGGCCACATTAGAGATCACTTTAGGCATAAAAGTAGGGTTAGTTCGCAAAGAAACTCTATCCTTATGGAATATCAGAAAGGGTTCAACTGCCATGAGTGCCTGCAATTCAGATACCCTCCTAGCAGAAGTAATGGCCAACAAAAAAGCAGTCTTCCAAGACAAAAACTTCAATTCAGACAAAGCTGCAGGTTCAAAAGGAGGTAAAGTAAGCTTCTCCAACACAAAATTGAGATCCCAGGAAGGAGTAGGAGCTCTACATGGGGGTCTTATATTCTTTGCCCTCTAAGAAATTGTTTGAACAAAGGGTGAGAAAATAAAGGAGGGTCACAATCATAGTGAGCAGAAATGGCTGCAGCATGAACCTTCACAGAAGAGAATGACAAACCCTTGTCCAGTAATTCAGTAAGATACTGCAGTGCAAAACTCAAATAAGGCACTGAAACATCAAAGCCCTTTGCTGTGCTCCAAAGAAAAAATCTCTTCCATTTATCAGCATAAACTTTTCTAGTACTAGGCCGCCTGGCTTCCAAAATGACATCTAAAACCTGTTGAGGAAGCTGAGACCCCACCGGCTCCATCACAGAATACGCCAGGCTGTTAGATGCAGGGACTGCACCCGAACATTGAGAAAATGATTGTTTGACTGGGACAACAAATGAGGAACCTGTGGCAAAGGCCAAGGAGGCTCCTGAATTAAACTCCTCAGCAGAGGATACCAATGCTGACGAGGCCAATCTGGTGCTATTAGAATCATGCAAGGCTTGTCCCTCCTGGCTTTCAAGAGTACCTTGGGAAGAAGAGGCAGAGGGGGGAAAGCATAAACGTGAAGGTTGTTCCAACTGAAAGATAGAGCATCCACTTTCCAAGCATTTGGGTGGAACAATTTTGTGCAAAATTTTGGCAGTTGGAAATTCAGTGGAGAAGCGAACAGATCTATGTCTGGAGCTCCCCAAGCCACGGTCAACTGTTTGAATACCTGAGGGTCCAGTTTCCACTCGTGAGGATCCACAATTTGCCTGCTCAATACATCTGCTAGGGAGTTCTGTGCTCCTGGCAGAAACCGTGCTTGAAGATTGATGTGCAAACTCAGAGCAGTCTCCCACAAAATCATTGCTTGTCTGCAAAGAGGGTAGGAATGGGTTCCCCCCTGCTTGTTGATGTACCACATGACTGTTGTGTTGTCTGTTTGAATCAACACCTGTCCCGGCTGAAGTAGGTCCTTGAAGGCTATCAAGGCAAATTGGACTGCTAACATCTCCTTCATGTTGATATGCAAATGTAGTAGTTTGGGAGGCCACGTGTCTTGTATCCATTTTCCATTGAAGTGTGCCCCCCAAGCAAAGTCCGAGGCATCCGTCGTTAGGATCTGACTCGCCTCTGGTCGGATCACAGAGAGTCCCTTGTTTAGGTGACATTCCTGAGCCCACCACAAGAATTCCTTCTGGATGCAAGGTATAATCCGAATGACAGTGTCCAAACCGTGGCAGTGTTGAGTCCACACACTTTTGAGATACCATTGTATCTTCCTCATATGCAGTTTGGCATTGGGAAGTACTAGAATGCAAGATGCCATGAACCACAAGGCTTGAAGGACTGTCCTTGCAGTCAGCCTGGACATTACTGATAACTGCTGGAAGTACAGATGAAGAGTTCTTTGTTTGTCCGGGGTCAGAAATGCCATCTGAGAAGCTGTATTCAGTCTCACACCCAGAAAGCACATGTCCTGAGAGGGCACTAGACTGGACTTTATTTCATTCACAGAATACCCTAGGCACCTTAAAACTGCCATTACATACTGGAGATGTTGTAGTAACTTGTCCTTGTTTTGAGCTAGAATCAGGCAATCGTCCAGATGAGGATAAATTTGTATTCCTCTCTGTCTGAGGAAGGCCATCACAGGAACCAGCACTTTTGTGAATACCCTGGGCGCAGTAGATAAACCAAAGGGCAATGCAGAGAACTGATAATGAGAAGTACCAGCCCGGAATCTCCTGCAGCTGGTTCTGATAGGGATGTGAAGATAGGCCTCTTTGAGATCCAGGGTTACCATCCAGTGATCTTTGCCTAGCATAGGCAGAAGTTGTTGTAATGTTAACATCTTGAACTTTGGAATGTCTAGGAAGGTATTGAGAATGGACAAATCCAGAATTGGCCTCCAAGTGTTTCCTTTCTTTGGCACTAGGAAAAGGCGGGAATAAAAACCTAGGCCTACTTCTGACAGAGGGACCACCTGAATTGCCCCCATCTGCAAAAGTAAAGAAATTTGTTCCTGAGCCTCCATCCTTTGCTGAGAAGGCACATCCGGCATGCCTTTGAAAGGAGGAAAGGTGTGAAAATAAAACTTGTACCCGTGATTTATTATATCCAACACCCATTTGTCCTGGGTGACCAAATGCCAGTTTTGCTTGAAAAGTCCCAACTTTCCTCCTAGAGGAGCTGCCAGTAAAGAAGGGTCTGGCAGCGGAAGATACAGGTCATTGGGACTGTTTACGAAAGGGCTGACCCCTGCCCTCACCAGAAGACTGTGCAGGAGAACTCCAAGTCCTAGGTCTGAAAGAACCCCGAGTGTGGGCTTTGCCTCTACCACGTCTAGACCTGCCCTTAGACTGATAATCCGAAGAAGGATAAGACCATCCTCTAGCAGGCCAATTCCTACTAAACTTAGGGGGCTGCACCTGCATAAAATCCTTGACCGCCTGCATAGACTTAGCCTTATCTTCCATCTTTTTCAAAACTGATTCCACAGGAGGACCAAAAAGTACTTCCGATTGAAGAGGAGCATCCAAAATCCGAGCCTTAACATGCTCTGACAAATTTTGATCCTTAAGCCAGGCATGTCTACGAATAACTGAACCTGTAGCAGCCACCCTGGATGTAGCCTGAAGAGCATCGAAACCACACTGTAAAGAATGCTTGCCAACTTGATCTGATGCATGAACCAACTCCTGGAGCTCCTTACACTCTATACCCTCAGATAAAGCATCCACCTTAGATTTCAATTGACCCAACAAAAAGTTCTGATACTTCAGCATATGAAATTGGCAATTCAACGCCCTCATAGCTAACGTAGATGAGGTGTATACTTTTTCCCCCACCTATCTAAAGCTCTAGAATCTTTATCCAAAGGAACTGGATTCTTAACCACAGAAGGCCTAATACCCTTCGGACCTTGAATAATAGTTTCCGGATCAGCTCTAGGACATTTGTACAAATATTTATGTGCTTCTGGAACTCTATAATATCTGTCCGGCTTAACAGGGGCAGGAGGCAAAGAATCAGGATTAAGGGAAGATTCAGAAAAAACATCCTGAACAACATCTAAGACAGGAGGAATAGCCAAGGGCCTATGCTGTGGTAGAAACAAAAATTCCCTAAGCCTCTTCCGAGAATCTGAAAAATCCTGGCCTTCCCACTTAAAATGTTCCCTCATGGAATGTAAAGTCTCAGAAAAAGAAAAATCCTCTGGAGAAGCAGAAGGACAGGAATCCTCTGCATCCGAGTCTGAATAAGAAGGGAAATCCTGAATTTCCTCAGCTGAGGAATCAGAGTAGTCAGAGGAATGATCCCTTCCCTCTAAATCTGCCTCCACCCTAGGCCTTTTCTCTGGGGGGGGGGCATAGAACCCCTGATCAAAGTAATCAAGTCCTCCGCCATTTTCAACATATGTTTTTTAGGAACAGGGGCTGAAGAGCTAGAACCATGACCAGGGCCAACAAGACAAGGTTTGGCCTTAGCATGGCCTTTAGTCACTGAAGTAGAAGGCCTAATAACCTTCTGTAAGGATGGAACTACAGACACCTGAGAAGCACCCTCAGCTGGGCCTAAATCCTGAGAGGCCATCTCCTGCAAAAGTAAAGGTTCCCCCTGGGATTCAGCTGAACCCTCGGCAGGATCCACAGATTCAACCGGAGGCTCCGTAGAACCGGCGTCCGCAATGGACGACTCATCCGGTTTAGATTTCACAGATTTATCTTTACGCTTTTTAGCGGTAGCAGGCGTCGGAGGATCCGACGGCATGTTATAGTTACACCTTTTACCAAAAACAAGCCTGGCACAGTCTAATCTCCTTTTAATGGTGCGCTTATTAAATCTAGCACAAAAGCGACACCCGACCACGTCGTGCTCAGGCCCCAAGCAAGGAATACAGAAAGAGTGATAATACCTATGAGGTATCTGTTTCCCATAAGAAATGCAATTAACTTTTTCTGACATCCGGAAACTGAGGCAAGAAAAAGACAAAGATTTACTTAGCCCAACTTGGTCTTCGGTCTGAAACTCGAAAAAAGACAATTTCAGAACGCCGAACGGCACTCGCAAACGCTGCTTCTGCTTCGGACCACGCGGCAAGAAAGACTGAGGATATGGCGTCGGTCATGCGCTTAAGTACTACTACGTACTGACGTCAGCTCCAGGCGACAATGACCGACGCCAGCCCAGCTCTTTGGTATTCGGGCCGATCGAGGACAGCAGACTACCCACAGGTTATGACTGCAGCAATGTGAGACGAAGAACATCTGTTTTATCATGAAAAGAACTGGCCTTAGAAATCCAAAAGGAGATGGCTTTGCATAGAACCAGCTAAAACCAATTTCTTGGCATGAAAGGAAACAAAATGTTGCTCATATTTTAGAATTTCGCTGATCTTATCCAAATGTGATCTGAGCTGTCTATGCATATCTAAAGAATGTAGAACACACTCACTAGAATTTGGGGGGGGGGGGTGAATGGACTGACTTAAAGACAAGTCACTGACCACCTTAGGCATAAAAGGATGATGCGAAAAGAAACTCTCTGTAGGGAAAGAAGGGGGGGGGGGGACTCATGAGGGCCTGGAGTTCAGAACTTTTCCAGAACAAAATCAAGATTCCAGGAGGGTAGAACAGAGTTTCTTGGAAGCCAAATGTGAAGGACACCCTTTAAAATCGTTTGAATTCAAATCTAGAGAAAATTGGAGGATCCAAAGTCAAACAATCAGAAATGTGTGAAAAATGAGATTTTACAGAAGAATATGCTAGCCCAGAACTGAGCAATTCATACAGATAAAGAACAGTAGTAATACCCACTAAAAGAGGGTCATGTTCATACCTACTGACACCAGTGGGAATATTTTCAATTCAGCAACACACGATTTTTTAGTAGTGAGTTTTCCGGCCTCCTGCAAAACCTGAAGCACATCCTCAGAAAATTGCCGCTGAAAAGGAATCAAAACCCTGTCATCCAAAGAGTCAAATAAAGGGTGAGCAAATGAGGGTTAATGAGAGAGCCCTTGACTTCTGTTTGGAGATCCATCCTCTGAGGTAGCTTGTGATTACCTCTGCTCAGATGAAACAAAGGGGGAAACCAATGCTGTCTGGGCCAAAAGTGCATCACTAACAATATTTTAAGTTTATCCCACATGATCTTGTGCAAGATATTGGATTGGGGGAGGGGCCCATAAAGAAACCTCCCTTTCCAAGAAAAAGACATGGTGTCTACTTTCCAAGCCAGCTGGCTCAGCAACCTGGGAAGTTGCCTGTTCAGAGGACAGGCATCTACAACAAGATTGTGCTCCGATGAATGTAAACCACCTGAAGAATCAGTGGTAGATAGCAAATTCCCAAACAAGAACAGTTAGTCTGCAAAGAAGGTATGACTTTGTGACCCCCCCTCCCCCCCACCGTTGGTTTGCATACCACACGACAGTGGTGTTGTGTGTGTAAACCCAGATCTCAGAGGAAATACAATGCTTGAACAGCCAAAAAACAGAGCCTTCATATCTTTGATGTTGATGTAGTCCGCCATTTGCTGGGGAGACCACATGCCCTGGACCCTGCTGTCGGAAGAAACCTCCAATCCCAGAACTGAACCACTGGTATATAGCTCCTGAGTGGGGGAAAGAGTTTGATAAGGTACACCTAGACTCAGAGAAAAGGCAAGAGAGGAATGGGAAACTTCAGAGCATGACAATGTTGAAGCCAGACTGTCTTTACATACAGCTGAACCTTCCCTCATGTGGAATCTGGCGAAAGGAATGGGGAAGTCATGCACCCCAGAGTGCACAAGAACTCTCTTGCAGACATCAGCTTCAAAAGACGTGGAGAATGGGAAAAAAGCTGTCAGGAGGGTGACCTTGGAAGGGAAAAAAAGCCATTATAGGCAAGGTCTGAATCCTGCACACCAGGAATACTACATCCTGTGAACGATTCAGAGCAATTTGTTTTGAGATTGAGGGTTAACCTCACACTCTGAAGTCAAAGCATAGTAGAGTTATGATCTTGATGAAGCAGCTGCTGGGAAGAAATTTGAATAAAAAGGTTGGAGACAGGGAAACAAATCTGGATACAATGAAGTCTGCATCAAGCTATGACCAGACCCAGGCATTTGGGGCATTTGGTAAAAACTCTGAGCTACCAAAAGGCAAAGTAGAGAATTGAATGTGAAGAAGAAACCAGGCAAGACCAGGCAGCCCTGTGGAAGCACCACTGAAAACAGGGATTGGAGAGAACATTTTGAAAGACGGGATTCTCAGCAAAGTACTGAAAAGGAAAGATCCAGAATGGCTCTCCAAGAAACATTCTGAACATTCCTCTGGCTCTCTGGGACAGAGTAACTGGCTGAATACTTCCCTGAGCTTTAAGGCCATGAAGAATAGCAGAAAAAAAGAAGAAAGTGGCAATGTGGAAGCTGAGGACTACCTGAAAAGGTAGAAAATTTTCCAAATCATAAAGTAAACTTTTTGTATGATAGAAAGTACCCAGGAATCGATGGTGATCTGTGTCAAAAGACATATGGCAGAGTTAAATGGAAGGAAACAGGAGCATGGCGGGGACAGGGAAGGAGGAATCCCAAACAGAAGCAGATAAAGAGGGCTTCATCAACAGCCCTGAGTGGGTTTGCTAGAAAACATCCTTTTGGAAGATTTTTTACTCCTCAAGGAAAGTTCTGTTGTCTACACACACACAGACGACTTAGAAGGGTAATTCTTTTAAAACTTAGGGATAAGAGAAAGAAAAATTTGTTTAAGGTCCTGCTTATGCTTCCCATTATCCTGTAAGGTTTTAAAATGCAGTGCAAGCCGCATAACCAAACAGATTCTGAGAGTCCAAGGGAGAATCCAACAATCAGAAGAGAGTGCAACCTAAGCCAAGATCACCTGAGTAGAGCAGAACCTGACGCAGCAACCCTAAAAAGGAATCAGCAGCATCACAACTACATTTGATGGAATGGGGAGCCACTTGAGAAGCAGAAGTCAATAAATAAATAGCAGATGTCTTAGCTTCAGAGTAAAGCATGTCAGTCAAAACCTTCCAAGCTTAGACAGAAGAGTCAGCACATACATGGTTGTCCATCTCTGGTGGTTTACAACACTGACATTCAAGGTGGAAGAGGTATAAACCTTTTTCCCATACCTATCCATAGCTCTACTATATTTGTCAGAAGGGAAATGTTTTGGAGAAGACGGTAACTTGGAAGGTTCATCCATAGAAACAGAAAAGATGGCAGGGTCAGAGGATGGATTTTTGTATAAAAACTTAGCCTCAGGCACCTTGTAA
Organism: Protopterus annectens; assembly: GCF_019279795.1. Taxonomy (NCBI): domain Eukaryota; kingdom Metazoa; phylum Chordata; order Ceratodontiformes; family Protopteridae; genus Protopterus; species Protopterus annectens. Next base: position 635,528,251 of record NC_056728.1, on the reverse strand, counting down.
AACTTATCAGATTTATTAGATGCAGGAAGCTGTGACTCAGAAGCCTGGGAAACAGCAGTAAGTGTCCAGAAGGGTTTCTTCTAACACTGGAAAAACTGCAGAAGGCCTGGGAGAATCCAAACATAAAAAGGTATACCACCTTTTCTTGACTTCAGAAAACTTGAGAACTTTCCCACTGAAATTGCTCCATCATCTTTACAATATTGTTGCCAAAATAAAGCTACTCAGTACCAGAATCCAGAGAAAGAGTATCCTCATCCTCTAACTCTACAGCAAGAGGAGAATGGACCTGAGAGGAAAACGCTAGGGACTCCTCCCCAGAATCCAAGTCAATATCGTCATCAGAAAAGCCAGACTCCCTATGCTTTTTAGAGGAAAAGGGAGCAGAAGAATGCACAAATACCCCCTGGGATGCTTCAAGGCCATAAGGGGAATTATAAAGACCATGACTGAAATTCTGCCATTCTTTATGGGAATCCTTGGCCACAGAAGAGCTACATGCTTGGACATTTGCTTTTTCTTCATGGAGACCTAAGCCCTAACAAGATTAGATGACTCAAAGCCCTGCTTGACTTCAATTAGGGAATCAGGAACCTCTTCCCTAACAAGTATCTGGGAAATCCACCTAGTTCTTCCAAGACAATCTGCTGCTTCTCCTCCTCCTTGTCCATAGCAGACTTATGCTCAACCTTGGCAGACATGTGAGAAACAAACCCTGTGTCTGCCTCCAACTGGGTCATGACAGAGCGAGCTGGTACAGGAACCGAACAGTCCTCAAGTTCATCTGATGGAGACACCCAGAAAAGGCAGGACAGCAGTAGTTTCTAAGCGCATCTTTGACTTCTTAAGAGATGTCTGAACATCTCAGCAGGTGGATTCAGAAGCCATGGCTCCCATGGCAAGAAGCTTCAGATGGTTCTCAAGATAAACAGAAAGGGGGACAAACTACTACACAGGGTTTTAGGTACAAAAGCATGACAAATGGTAGAGAGTATGGCTGTGGTCTGCATCTAGGCAGCAAAGGCACTTGTCTCTCATCTTTATGGGGCATTTGCCTCCCACAATCACATTTCCCTTTTCTGGATGACATGCATAACGGTAAAACTTTTAAAGTTCCCAGCGGATTTGTATGATATCCCCTTAGAAAGAATACTGCAACAGTGATAACAAAGGACATATGGAAATATGTCACCAACCCTAAATCTCAAGAATCACCTGTGGATCCCCGAGTACAGGGATATGCAGGGCAAGCATCCTTTCAGACCTGGGTAGCTAAATAAGTTTCAGAAAATGTCAACAAAGTCTGCAAGTCAAGCACTTTGAATCTTCTGACCTTGAACTTTTTTCAACCTGGACGGATACAGAATGGGCTTCAAGTGTCCATACTTGCGGAGGGAAAAGAGGCGCCTGTAATAAAAGCCGTGACCTTTTTCTCACAGACGAAATTTATTTATTGCAATTTGGTAACCGGGTACGTGAGCTGGTCAATTTAACCCTATCAGCCATTCCACCATGCCAAAGGTGATTAACTGCTGGAACACTAGCAAGGCCTAGCAGGTCTGCACCCAATGGTCTGGAAGCATGCCCATAAAAAGTGGAAATGCTCTGAACAGCAAAACATGAAGGGTGGGGGCTGGGGCACAGTGTACACCAGAGACTTCTCGACAAAAAGGAATTTTTCACTTATCCCCCTCACTTGCTACCGCTTCTTGCCAGCTTACCAGAAGCTTTTCTCTGCATAAACTGCTCTGGCCTGAACTACTTCCTGCAAAAGGGCATCTGTTCCACAGGTAGGTCCTGCTACATTTCAGCATGAAAGGGTGAAACAGATGTTTCAGTGATTCCATTCTTTTTCCCTTTACTTTCAAGTGTTTAAAAACTTCTTTGAAAAGGGGCCCACAGACCAGATATGCATCCAATAGTGCAACTACATGCTGCTCTGCTACATTTTCTGAAAACAGCTGCAACATCAGCAACCCATGTCTCTCTCTACTGCAATATCACTCATACATCTCTATCACCTTCTCAGTGGCTGCTGCACTGCTGAAGGCATCTATAACATCATAGCCATGTTTTACTGCACATCTGCCCACTGTAAAGGTGGTTTTGAGTTGCCTGCAATCTTTGTCTCTTAGAGTTTTGTTCTGATGTTTAAATTCATGCCAGTAATATGTGGATTTCCCCATCCATCCCCCCACAACCCTTTTTTTCTGATTTCTGCATTAGGTCAGGGTGTCACTTCAACAATGACAATCATGACATCTGATTATATGTATTTGGCATTTAAATGCCCTAAATGCAAGTGGTACAGGCACAGGCCTTCATGCCAAAGTGGTCCAAGATCCAAGCTCTATTGTTAGGGACTACACCTTAAACCTACCTGGAGCCATCATCCATCCTTGGTTGGCCTCCACAGATACTATTGCCAGATCAGATACAAGGTTGCTACCAGGGAACTTGGATTGTTGCTACACTCTAAAATAAATAACTGGTTTCACAGGGGGTATATTTCTGTCAGTCCAAAGTTCAAAGAAACTGAATGACAAGTACATCACAAGAATTGCAAGGGGCTTGGGCTGTTTCATGCCCCACTCCAAATGGAAATACCTTTTAACAGTCTCTGAAAACACACTGATTTTCCACTTAAAGTGCTCCTGCATTAAGTCTATGTTGCCAAACATCACAACTTCCAGACGGAGGCTTGAAGAAACACTCTCCTTTATGGCTGGTACTATACCACAGGGAAAGAAAACTGGGATAAAGAATCTAAATGCTCCCATTCTAGGTCAGACTCCAAACAGTCTGGCAAAGGATATTCTTCCTGTTTATTTGAAGAAGAGGATTCCCCTGATGCAGAGGGCTGGACAGATTAAGGTTTAATCATCTACCATGCTGCAACACTTCGCAAATACCTTCTTGTATTCAGAAGTAAAATATGACATTGGCATCATGACAGATTACTGTGTCAGGCGTCAGACTTACCTTGCCATCAGAAGACAAATTCTTAGCAGGTTTAAGTCTAGAAACTTTTTCTAAAAGGCCCTCTTAAATATTAGCTAGAACAGCTGTTGATATAGCCAACAATGTGCATAACTCTGGTAGAGTGACAGAAAGCTTGGCAGATGCTTTTCATTGGTGCCTGGAAAATAGCGCCATTCCTGAGCATCTCAGTACTTTCCTTGGAAGCATATGAAATAGCAGCTAAACTCGGACTCCTACATTATATCTCCAGAGAGGTCAGAAGTGGGATTCCAAGACAAACATATTTGTGAGGGGAGCAAATCCTTGCCAGTATTGACATTTGCAGGCCCTACAGGATGGACTGAGTTTCTAGGGTTCCTTGCTCTTTGTCAGACAGAACTTTAATGACGTCTTTCTTGGGCTGCCCTATCTTGTGCATTCAAAGTAATCCTGCACTTTTCTGACCCTACTTTCCTGAAGTCTTTCTCCAAGTAACACACAGAAGGAAATCTGGAGTTTCTCGCCCAAGAAAGAGACTCGAATAGAATTTTTTTTAGAGGAATACCCTTCAGTAAGCATACTTTTTGAAACACTACCAGGGATGCCAATGACCTAGGAAAATTTAAAATTCAACTGCAACAAAATGCCTTTCCTGAAAACCAAATCCAGTAACAGAAAATTGCAACTACAACTTAATGCCAACACATTTTCTAGATACTACCCAGAAGCAACCTGATGGACAGTATGAACAGACAACAAACAACTTCTTATAGCAAGAACAGCGACACGCTCCTCTGTATAAGCAGCACAATGATCCAAAACGGTTAGGAGGAGGAACACACAGACTGTTTGCAAAAGCTCTAGTAGTAAGACTAGAATGTCCAACATCCACCTTCAACCAATTTCAGAAAGAAATTAAGGTCAGATTTTCCCAGTGTAACTCCACAAAACATGCACTCAAGTGCACTAAATAGTAGTACCTAAACTCATTACTTGGGCTAAAGAAAGAATACAGAAAAGCCTAACGTACCTCCTGGATGCTCTTAGTAGTAAGGAAAAGAGTTGCTCTCCTCCCTGTGCATATAAGGATGCTGGATGGCTTGGACAATTTTTTCCATGTAAGACAAACAAAACAAACACATAATCAAGACTGCAAGTACCATACTCAAAGACATCAACTGTTACTCGATATACTAACAAAAACCTAAAAAGGGATAAATTAATTATGGAAAACTCCAAAGCACTAGAGGTGTATTTAAAGAGTCAACTTCAGAGTTTTTAGCAATTCACTTCTATCTTATTACGTGCAAAATACCAATAATAGAAGTCATCTCAAATATTCTAAGAAACATTTATGTTTTCTCTATACAAAACTGCTCTCAAATTCCAAAGTACTGGCAATCCTCGTAAGTTATTAGTCAAAGCAAGCATGGTGCATTTTACCAGATCCTTAAAACCTGACAGAGCATTTAGCATTCACCTTGGCTATCACCGCATCACAACATAGGGGTACAAACCCAATAATTCACAAACCTAACATGCATTACAGCACAACATTCTTAGGGTTGCAGCAGAAATTATTTTTTGGGAATAACACTTCAGCAACAGTCACCCTGTACTACAAATAATGTAATGGTAAAAAATACAAAAAAAATATTCACAGAAGCATCGTACTTCATGCTGAAACATATCAAAATCCACTTTTTGCAATGAAAAGGCATCACAGACATACAGACATTTGACAGAGATGAAAGACCCTTTACTGAAATGTTATTTTTCAAAGGTGAACATATTCACTTGTTAGCCATTAAAAGGATACAACTTGTGGCAATGAACCAGGCTGAAGCTTGCAGAGTTCAATAAGTAAAGACGTGTACATAACCTCAACCTGAGGAGATAAGGGAAGCTGAAAGAGCTCTGAAAAAACCACCTGCAAATGACAGAAGGAAAAGGAATAATTTAAAAGAATGACTGGAAAAATATTCCTCTAAACCAACAGTGATGTACAAAGGGTAAAGCATTCTGAAATAAAAACTTGCAAAAAACAGCAAAGTGGCCCCTCATCCTTATAGCAAGTCATAAGGTCATCAGATAATGTTTTTACAACTCCTTTTCTCTACTACAGTTTTAATCTAAGTGCACAAACCTCACTACTCAGTTGTTTAGAAAAATGCAAACCCACCTTTAAGATGCATGGCCATCATACAGCAGGATAAATCCACTATGAAATGTGGCTCTAACCCACACTATGCTGGTGAACAAAGTCATAATGAAACAAAACACTAGAGCTCTTTAACCACAAATCATATGTCCTAAACCTCTTTCATTTCCCACTACTTTACCTCTTCCTACTGGAAAATGCTTATGCAGGGATGACTTAGCAGAAACTTGGACTAGTGGACTAATAGTACACCTCATCACAACTTATATGCACACACGACTTGTAGATTAACAAAATACAGAACATTCAATGAAGGAATACCGCAACACACAACAGAGTCTCCGGGTGAAGAAAATGTAAACACTGGTAGAAAAACACTAGGAGACTCACCACGAATAAGGCTGTAAGTCAAAAATAAATACTGCTGTATCCAAAAGTAGGCAAAATCTTTATTTGCGGACTGTAAACCATAAGATAAGCGCTTTTGCGTGCAAATAGTATACTCTTCTTCAGATCTATCTCAAAGTAAGTACATCAGGTTTAAATACACTACCAGTCTCTCAATCGGCAAACAAATCACATTTAATTAATCAATTAACTATTCATTCAAAATCTTTCAGTTAAAGGAGCATTAACCTAGAATCAAACTCAGAGTCAATCTACGCAATGTATTTCTACCCTAAATTAATACATATATATGAATGAAAAATAAACATGAAAAATATATATGTATATATTAATACATGAACAATATCATTTATATTATGTGAACATGTAAAATGCATTAAAAATGTAAAAATAAGATAATAAAAAACATATGCAATAACACAAATCTCATATTGAAGCAGACAAACATCACAGATGCTTGCCTAACCATAACAATGCATATAAACCTTGAAACCTAACCATGGCAATGCATATGAACCTTAAAACCTAACACACTAAAACAAAAAATACTAAAAGTATCTGACACTAATTAATGAAAGGTATCTATATGTAAGAATGTTATTTATCAGATTTCAGAATGGGTTTAAGGGAAATGTGCTGATTAATGCCTGGAAATATATGAGCCCTGAGTTTAAAGATCCACTGTAACTCTGTGTTTTCAAGATGGTTCATATGATCTCCCCCTCTCTTGCTACAAGACACAGTTTGCAGCACCCTAAACCTAAAGGCATGTTGACCATGGGAAATAACATGTTTCGCTAGCGCATTTTGTTCCTTCTTTTGTTTGATATCATAAACATGATTATATATTCTTTGTTTTAACTTCCTTTTAGTCAATCCTACATAAAAAGCTGGACATGTATCACATGTCGCTAAATATATAAGACTTTCCGTCTCACAAGTAGCATGAAACTTAGGTTTGAAAACATAGTTAAATGATGGATGAACAAAAATCTGATCCTCAATAATGTATCTACACATATTACAATGCCTGCAGGGATAGGTGCCTAGCCTATTAACCTTGGTTACAACCAATCCATCATCTAACTTTGGGTTATGGCATAACAACCTTTTCAAATTTTTGTTATTCCTATATGCGAAACTTGGTTTGTTACCCGCCAATCTCAGAGTCTGTTCATCTATAGTTAGTATTTTTCAATTGTTGCTAATGATATTCCTAACCGCTTTGTTGTCATTGGTATATGTGATAGTCAGTCTTACATAAGTACTATCAGTTCTAGGGCCTCTCTTGAATACATAATTCCCATGAGTTACTGAAATGGTTGTCCTATGATGGTCAAATACTTCGGACTTAACCCTTTGAATCATTCTTCTATCATAACCCCTCTCTAAAAATAAATTCATCATATCTACCCGTTTCATTTTCATTGATTCTTCCTTACATATTCTATTCAGCCTTATGAACTGACTCTTCACTATTCCTGGGAAAACATGCCTGGGGTGCATACTATCAAAGCTTAAGAGTGTATTCTTCCAGCAGGCTATCCTATAGAGGGTGGATACTAATTTTCCATTCTGAATGCTTAAGCTCACATCAAGGAAACTAATCTCTGTGTGGGAAGCTTCCATGGTAAATCTTAGAAAATCGGTCGTATTTTCAAGATAATTAAGAAAAACCCCTAACTCTTGTCTTGTCCCTTCCCATACAATTAGCATGTCATCCACAAATCTTTTGTAGATGACAACTTTCTTATATAGTGCATTATTAAACAAAAACTCTTTTTCCCAATGATATACCACCAAATTGGCGTAAGTATTGGCACATGACGTGCCCATTGCCACTCCCCATTTTTGGTGGTATAACAAATCCCTAAATGTAAATACATTATAGGACAAGACTAGATCCAGCAACTGACAAACTAAAACCTGTTTGTCATTGCTAAAATCAGTGCTGGCAACAATAAGTTCTAATAGCCTGAATACCTATTTCATTAGGGATGCATGTGAAGAGATTTTTTACGTCAAGAGTGATTAATAAATGCCTCCCAACTTCTAAGTGAGTTTCAAGTTGTTCTAATGAATCTAACAACTGACAGGTATCTTTTAAGATGGTAGGTACTTGAGTAACCAACGGTCTCAGTGTTCTTTCTATAAAGATGGAAATATTTTCCATAGCCCAACCATCACCTGACACAATAGGTCGCATGGGTGGGGGATAAATACCTTTGTGCATTTTAGGTAACCCCTTGATGACAGGAATCTGGATGCAGAGTTCAATAAGTAAAGACGTGTACATAACCTCAACCTGAGGAGATAAGGGAAGCTGAAAGAGCTCTGAAAAAACCACCTGCAAATGACAGAAGGAAAAGGAATAATTTAAAAGAATGACTGGAAAAATATTCCTCTAAACCAACAGTGATGTACAAAGGGTAAAGCATTCTGAAATAAAAACTTGCAAAAAACAGCAAAGTAGCCCCTCATCCTTATAGCAAGTCATAAGGTCATCAGATAAAGTTTTTACAACTCCTTTTCTCTACTACAGTTTTTAATCTAAGTGCACAAACCTCACTACTCAGTTGTTTAGAAAAATGCAAACCCACCTTTAAGATGCATGGCCATCATACAGCAGGATAAATCCACTATGAAATGTGGCTCTAACCCACACTATGCTGGTGAACAAAGTCATAATGAAACAAAACACTAGAGCTCTTTAACCACAAATCATATGTCCTAAACCTCTTTCATTTCCCACTACTTTACCTCTTCCTACTGGAAAATGCTTATGCAGGGATGACTTAGCAGTACTTGGGCTAGTGGACTAATAGTACACCTCATCACAACTTATAAGCACACACGACGTGTAGATTAACAAAATACAGAACATCTAAATATATTAGTGCAGCAAAATTAGTCAAAATGCAATACTTCTAAGTAAACACAGTATCGCATACAATTAGGTCACTGTGACAGGAAATAACATGACACACACAATTCCTCTGTAGGCATCTACCAGCATCTCTCATTTTTTCCCAGAAAAAAATATATATACATGGATCTGAGATTACCTCAGTCAGCAAATCATATAAACAGAATTTCAGGTGCCAGTATACTACAGAGGATTTCTGAAGATAGTACCTTGGGATCACAAACACCAATGCAAACAGGTATCACCAATGATGAAGCATAATCTATTTTATTAAGTCATACTCAATGGAAACATAAACATAATTCATATTAACAATGAAAATAGGAAGAAATTAAGAACCAGCATTTGAAGGATGAAAATGAAGGCCTACAATGGTCTGACACTCTCTAGACAGTTGTGAAAAAAAATGAGAAAAGCAAACGGAATGTGGGCCTACTGATCAGCCCCCTCCCCCCGAACATTTTTTGTTACATCAAGCATTCCAATGAAAGTCCTGTTTCACAGGTTGGTACCAGGTTATCGGCCCTAGGGCCTATACAAGCCTAGCCATAACAACTCCCTAGCTATTTCTTCTCACAATATTTACTTCCCTGCACCCCTGTCTAGCAGGACGACTGATGTGATCCCCAGGGTGAATTTCCTACCTCCCATCCAATCGTCAAGGCTCCTTCTGAAGAGGGCCAAAGAGGCACTCTGCCATGTATGGGCAGTCTATTCCAGAGTCTGGGAAGCCTCTGGATCAGGAATCTATCCCTCAGGTATATTTTGTTCATTGTGATGACAAGGTTTAGAACCCTGGAGCGTGTGGCTCTGAGGGATTGGGATTTCTTTAAGTGTAGCATGTCCAACAGCTCTGGGTTTGACATGGCCTTGTATGTTAAGCAGAGATCGCCTATGAGTAGACGATATGCGACAGAGTATAGCTGGAGTTTTTTTAGACGGACAGCATAGGGCATCTGCTTTAGGCTTGTGATTCTTTTAGTGAGGTATTTCTGTGGCCTTTCCAGTTGTTGCAGATGTCTAGAGAGGTACATACCAAACGAAGCAATGTATTCTATAATGGGTCTAATGAGGGATGAGTACAGTGGGACAATGACCTCCATTTTTCTGGATGAAAAGCCCTTGGTGGTGACGTGTGCCACACAGGATATCTTGACTGTTGTGGCGATGTGGTTATCGAAGGCAAGACCACTGTCCACCTGTGTCCCTAAATCTCTTATCACACTTTTGGTGTTTAGTGTACTGCCACCTATGTGGTAATTCACGGGTACATGTTTTTTCTCAAAGGGGATAACTATACATTTTTTGGCATTGAGCTTGAGCCCATGGCTCTGGCACCAAGCATCTGTTTCTGTAAGGCCTTTTTTTATAGAATATCCACATCATTTGGGGATTCAATAACGGCTCCCAGTTTGCAGTCATCTGTAAATTTTGTTAGCCTGAGTCCCTTAGTGTTGGCCCGTACTTCAGAGAAGTAGATGCCAAACAAGAGCAGTCCCAGGACTGAATCCTGAGGTACTCCACTTGTCACTTGTCTGGAGCTGGATTTGGAGTCAGCTACTTTTACAATGTGGGTTTTGTTGGTAAGCCAGTTGGCAACCCATCGAGTGACGTAGGGAATAATGCCCAGTTCAGTAAGTTTATCTATGATTCCAGAAGGGGGGATGGTGTCAAAGACCTTGGCGAGGTCCAGATAGGCTGTGTGGACCGCCTTACCCTTGTCCACATCTCTGGAGACTGATTCAAAGAAGTCAATCAGGTTCAGGAGACAAGATCGGCCCTTCACAGACCCAAACTGGGTGGGGTCCAGTGTTTGAAGGTTACCAATGTCTTTGTTTATAAGTTCTATGATAATACGTTCCATGGCCTTGCAGATCAGGCTTGTCAGACTGATGGAGTGGTGGATTACCCTTGTGGAACAGGATAACTGTAGCTGTGCACCACTCAGTGGGCACGAAGCCTGAGGTGAGACTATGATTAAACATGACACTTAGGTGGGGTGTCAGTTCATTTTGTAGTTCATGTAGTACACAGCCCGGTATGTCGTTTGGTCCCATGGATGCTGTATTCTTAGTTTTTTTTTTTTTTTTTTTTTTTATTATACCTGTGTGGCCGTTATTACTGGAATTCTGCAATCTTTCGGTATTGAGATGGACCCTTTAGGGGGTGAGAGGGGGGTGAAGTTGGCACTGAATCGATCTGCCAGGATATCAGCAATATCCTTGGGATCAGTATATTTAATGCCATCCTGTTGTAGCTCAGAGCAGATCTGAGCATTGCCATTTAGATTCTTGACATAGCTATTGAATGCCTTGCAGTTGTCTTTGGAATCTTTGGCAATTTTATTTTCGTAACTAGCTTTGGAGGATTTTATGAGGGATCTTAGCTTTTTACTGAGGCTGGTAAGGGAGTTTTTTGCATCCTGGGATTTTCCTCTTTTCTGCAACAGTTTCTTCCTTTTGGTGTAAAGCTTGTTTATGGCATGGGACTACCAGATTGGCTTCCTTTTTTGGAAGAGAGCGTCTTGGTTCTATTTTGGATGGAACGATTCATGCATGAGTGGATGTGCTCGTACAATGCCTTAGTGTAGGATTCAGCAGTTGGTCGGTATGCTATGCACTTTCAGCAGTTCCAGTATGGTGAACTGAGACCGTGGATAGTGGCATGAAGATCTACATACAGATTATACTAACCAAAGGACAAGTGGAAGCCAACTAGAAAGTCATTGGTGTGTATGTGCGTGCTTGGTTAACTAGCACAAATACATGTGGCCTTAACCACAGACGTAATTGCCCTGCAAAGTTTCAGTGCCAAAGCTAACAAAACCCAATAAGCAGCATCGAGAATAATGTTCAGGAGATCTAGCGACTATCACTTCATTTATTCTCAGCTTCCCTGTGCCTGGCTTGGACACTTGCGACTTCAAGACCTTTGTTTGCATCTAAGACTATTTGTGGACCTGCACTTGCTAAAGGAAAGCCATCTGTTACTGTACTGCTCTTAGGTCGTTTTAACAGTGCTCTGATATCTCCTAACCTACTCTGACACTGCAAAAGCTGTTCTGAGTTTGCCAAAATCTTTCCAAGTTTTGCAAAGTTTTTCTGTTTGTAGATGTTTGTGAACTTATTTCCAAGGATTCCTGATACTGCAGGAGTTCTGCATTTTGTTATAAAGCATTTGTTACTACAACTGAGCTCAAAACCAGATTGTTTTACATTAAGAGGGTTTTATTCCGCACTCTGGTGAGAGTAGACGGCTGATTCAACCCCTCCAAGTTGGAACTGTTGGTGGAAGGCTTATTGTGTTTTTAGCTGATTGGCCTGATGGCTTAACTGTGTAAAAGTATTTCATCCTGCTGGTATAAAACCAATGCTCAAAAATCTGCTAGTTTGCATACAGGGACGCACCACTGCAGGACTACTATACACTCTCACTTAGACCTTTAAGTGACTCTCCCCTACTCTTTCGCATCTACTGAGGATCTGATGTAATGGATAGGCGCTTCCCTGTTATCTCTGTTTCTGGGCTGAAGGATATGGGCATCCTGAGGCAGTGTAACTGTCTCTCACATACACACACATGAAAAATGCAAACCAGGTTATCAGCGTTGCACCTAAAACACTCACTGACAACATTAAAGAACACACAGACCCACATATGCAGGGAGATATCATGTAACTACCCAAACCTCCAACACCTTCTAAAAGCATCTCTCAGTGGCCTTCATGCACACTCAAAACAGACAGCACAACACAAATATGAAAACCATAGTAGACCAGCTTCCAAGCCCGTAAGGCAACTCAACACACAGCCAAACGTTCTAGTTACTGAGGATTCCACTGGCATACAGATGTCCCCCTTATCAGGCTAAACAAGATGATCACAGTGAGCTGTCTGGTGCTAGGATCTGCTAGATCACCCATGCACTTAGGTCTTTAAATTACAAGTACCAGTATGATACTGTCATAGTCCATATGGGCATAAACAGACTAATATGTACCTCACAAGGCTGTATGAAGACAGACATGATGGAACTCTGAATGTGTGTCCCAGGTGGGTATGAATCTAACCTTTAGTATCCTACATTCATCAATGATGATGCCACAGTACCAGCAAAAGAAAACTGACTTCAATAATTGGGTTAGTTTCTGGTGTCACAACAAGGGGATACAACACCGGTCAGCCTGGGGAAACATGATCAACAAACCATAATGTTTTGCCAGAGATAGTTTGCATTTGTCACCATTTAGCTTCCAGACACTGGCAAAAACTATACATCCCCATAGTGCTTTTTTTAGGCCATGCCAAAGGTTAAACCCTCCAACATAAAAATTACTCAACTACCTAAAAGTACTGTTGCTCAACACTAGAATTTTAAATAAAAACATTGCACTATCTGGAAGCAGTCCTCACCCTGGAGGATACAGACATTATGTGCAGTCACAGAAACATGCTTCAGAACCATGGAAAGCATCCTGGCTATACAACGTGATCCCCCTCAGCTCAAGATAAAACAAAGGGAGGAGGTGTTTCAGTGTTTATAAAAGGACAAGTACACTGTTCAGACTGGTCCAACAACATGACTAGCTTGAGCTGCTCTATGCCCAACTAACCGTAAGTACAAACCCTTATCATATCCTTGCTAGCTACAGATCCCCTAACACGAGTCTGGAAAACTACACCTCCTACCTAAACCAACTAGAATCTCTTAACATTCGGCCTAACACCATACTTATGGGTAACTTCAACTACCCCTTAATACACTGGCTTATACTAAAAGAACATGCTGCCAGCTTGCCATTTGGATAAGTAAGATTTGCAAACTAGGCTGCTAATTAACCAAGGCAAAGCAGAATATCCATAGGGACGGTTATGAGCCTTTGTCATGGCAAACATTTAAAAATTACGAGTACATCCAAAGCAAGAAGCAGAGCATATCTGGGATGACATGCACTGAAACATAAAAAAAAACAAAGGAAATCAAATTCCTAAACATCACCTCATTTTAAGGCAAAGGCTTCTCAGTATCGTGCACCATATTCCCATTACAAGATGAAGTATGGGCATGAACATTTGCCTTGTCCTTAAAGTGACTGGAAACAACAACACTCAACTTCTTGCTTACTGCAAGAGTCTCAGAAGGTGGTAGCAGTACTTTTATCCCCATCAGTCAATCTATTTCAGCAACAATCTCCTAAATGGACTTCTATAGTTTTGAACTGCTGCACTAGAAAACAAGATGTTACTTTTTATCAAATCAGGAACCAAAACGAAAAAGACTAATACCACCAAAGGATGAGTAAGCCTGGAACACAGTGTCACAAGAGCACCACCAGGACAATAAAAAACCTTTTATTGAGCGCTTTCATCAAGTTGTAACCAAAGACTTCATCAGAATACAACAAAACTTAATACACACTTGTTAAGTATACTAAAACCTATGAGAACACATGACATAGTAAACCAACGAAACTTCTCATAACAATTATAAACAGATTTTCTCTAACACATCACACTTAAATTCATGGGCAAATTTTAAAGTAAAACAGCAAAAAAAACTTGCCTAAAAAGTGACAGGAAATGTTATGATGACATTTCAACAAACAGAAGCCATAATATACAGCGCAAACATATAAAAACTAATAAAAACTATATAACATAAGAACGTGCCTTAATAGGCAGCTAATACCGATGTTGTCGTTAAGACAGCAAATAAAAAAAACATGTGTTGAGTATTTTGGAAAATATACTGATTTTACTCTCAAAAATATATTAAAAGGAGAAAAGCACGTCTGCACAGACTCCTGGCACTTCCTGGACAAACTGAATGGTGTAGTATTTCATGATCATGAGTTTTTTTGACAGTGGATGTTACTAACTTGTACAATGTCATTCCACACACCACCGGTCTGGAGTAGTTTGAGGAGTTTTTGTATGATAGTAAAATGTTCACTAATAGTGAAGTGGCAACATTAGTGACCCTTATGGAATTATTATTGAAAAACAGTTTTGTCTACTTTGAAGGGCAGTATTTCCTACAGAAGACAGGCATTGCCATGGGGGCCATTTGTGCCCCACTGTTTGCAAACATCATCATGCTCATGTGGGAAAAGAAATACTTGCTTACAAATGGACAGTTACGTTACACTGATGATTTGTTTTTCTTGTGGAACGACACAGGGGAAGACATTACTACTTTCATTGATTATTTAAATAACACCACTGATTTTTTAAATTTCACTTATACACACAAAAAAGATGGTATCAACTACTCAGATGTAGACATTAGAAAAGATTGTGACAGGAAATGTTTTGTAAGTAATCTGTATAGGAAACCTACCTACTGTAATAGTTTATTACAGTTTGAGAGTAACCATTCTGAATTTCTAAAGCATGGTACAGTAAAGGGACAATTTGTGAGGATTGCCTGAATGTTCAGTACTGACCAGGATTTTCTTTTGCAGTGTGAAATACTGACCAAGATGTTTGTGGTCAGAGGGTACCCCACTAGTTTGATCTCCACAGTACAGAAAGAAATGGTGTGTAGGAGAAATAATCACAACATTCTACCTATTTTGGGGTTAACATGGTGGGTAATGTTACAGGTACTCTCAGGACTAGTAATACTGCAGATCCCTCCAAATATTTCTGTCCCTTTGTTACTAAGTTTTCCACTGACCATCGAAGTATTACTACTATTTTAAAGAAAAACTGGCAGCTATTCTGGAGTCATCCTGGTATTTTAGTCCAGGTGGGAGACATGCCACAAATAGTGTTTAGGAAAGGTTCAAGCATTAAGCAGTTACATGAGAGGGTAAATGTTTTTGAAAGTAGCAGCACTATTGGGACTAAAAAAATGTAGCTGCTGTTCTCACTGTTATTTGGTCATGAATTGTGACCAGATTAAGTTAAACCATAGTACCATAAAACCTAATGGTAAATTTTCTTGCAACTCCAAAGGGGTTGTTTATGCTGCCCTGTGTCAGCACTGCAATATGTTCTATACTGGGAAAACTAAAAGAAAGTTAAGGGACAGAATATATGAGCATCATAGGGACATAAAAAATGGTAACAAAAATAATGCCTTGTATAAGCACATAGAAAAATACTCAACACGTTTTCTATTTGCTGTTGTTGAAGGGGTCAAAATGGATCCTAGAGGGGGTCCCTGGGAAGATTATTTAGAATTCAGAGAATTATGCTGGCAAATTAAGTTGAATGCCTGTGCCCCCCTGGGTCTTAATGACATCAGTATTAGCAGCCTATTAAGGTTATTAGTTTTTATATGTTTGAGCTGTATATTATGGCTTCTGTTTGTTGAAATGTTATCATAACATTTCTGTCACTTTTTAGGTAACAGTGTTTTTTTGCTGTTTTACTTTAAAATTTGTCCATGAATTTAAGTGTGATGTATTAGATAAAGTCTGTTTATGACTAATGTTATGAGTAGTTTCAATGGCTATGTCATGTGTTCTCACAGGTTTTAGTATACTTAACAAGAGTGTATTACGCTTTGTTGTATTCTGATGAAGTCTTTGGTTACAACCTGACGAAAGTGCTCAATAAAAGGTTTCTGATTACCCTGGGGGAGTTCTTGTGACAGTGTTCCAGGCTTGCTCATACTTTTTATCAAATCGCTGAACCGATAGCTGTAGGCACTGCCACAATATTTCATGCTGAGGTATCAGATTCTAGTAATCTGTGACTAAAATATCACAGTGATCTAGCTCCATTCCCAGGAAGAACGTATGAAATTTCAAGCTCCTAAACAAACAATAACCTTCAATATAGATATAATGGTGAGAGTTATTCACTAAACTTGTAAATGTTTTACATGTAGCAATTCCATGCCTATTTACTAAATACCTAAGCCAAAGCGTCTCAATGTTTTCAGATGTAGTGTTGAATATCAAATGCAATCAACCACTGGAAAAAAAAAGTGTGTCAATTATGACTCTCCCCACAATAAGTGACATTCATAGTGCGGTACTTGAGGAAATACACAGTACTTTAGGAAAAGAAAAACTTGAAATTTAAATGAAGCTGTTCTTAGAGACAAAAACCTAGGTTTGATGAAAACAGCAAGCCCTTGTTTTCAATGGAATTAAAGTACTTTTTCAAATTAAAATAATGCTGTTTCAGAAATCAGTGGAACAGTCAGACAATATAAACAGAACGATCACCTTCATAACAAAACTTTCAGTGAAGACTTTACAAAATAAGCAATATTCAAACATTTTTCCAGATTTTTGCCACCACTACCTGTACACTATCAGCCCTCTCCCATCTAATCGGCCCAATAAATCTCCATCACCAGGGTGAGGGTCAACCAGGAAGGACTGGAATTCAGACAATCATGTGTGGCTCTTATTTTTTTTCATTTTCTCCCCAGCCCTAACTTCATACACATGGGCTATGCGGCAGGAGAAAAGTATGCAATGGGCCTTCCACAGAGGATATCCTCTCACTTTCACAAGGGGCATTTTCTCCATGTAGCTCTCCCTCTCTCCTCAGAGATTCAGTAATGGCCTCTCCTATCTCCAACTAGGGTGACTGCACCACCCATTATGCGCCCCCCCCCCCACAAGTGCATGTGAATTCCTCCCACCATCTGTCAAAGGTGAGGGGTCATGCCACTACACTCTTCCCCCTTCCCTGCTGGGGCTGCTAATCAAATCTTTGTGGCCTGGACTGCAGTAAGCCTTTCAACCAATGGATCCAGGCTAGATTATTCGAACATTTAAGGATCCTATTATTTCTGGTCAAGTTTTTTTTTGCCTGCATAAACTCTTGATAAACTATCATAGGAGGTTAACTAGGCTAACAGCCCTGGGGCCGTTACAAGCCTAGCCAAACGTTTATTCCCAAAAAAGAAACTTAGTCAGCACCTGGTACCCCTGTCAATGAGGGAGAAGGTGGAACCCCTAGGACAAATCTGTAGTTTCCCATCCACTCATCAAGGTTGCGCTTGAAGAGGGTCAGCGAGATACTCAGACATGTATGGGAAGTCTATTCCAGAGATGGGGCAGCATCTGGGAGACAAACCTGCCTCTCCAGCAGGTTTTGTTGATGTCACACATTAGATGTAGGCCTATGGAGCAGGTAATGTGCGAGGAGTTAGGCTTACAGATATGAAGTATCTCTAGTAGGGCAGGGTCCGATATTGCCTTGTAGACGAGGCACAGATCACATCTGAGCAATCTGTACAATACCAAGTAGAGTGACAGTGATTTGAGCCTGTCCACATGGGATGGTGTTGGAGGCCATGGATTCTCTTTGGGAGGTATTTCTGTGGCCTTTCCAGTTGGTGCAGGTGTTTGGAGAGGTATGGGGTATTACACTCAATTATAGGTCTAATGAGGGAGGAGTACAGTGAGGCAATAACCTTTTTTCTGGATGTAATCCCTTTACTTATGAGATGAACCAAGTACAAAACTTTTCTGACCACTGCCGTCACATGATGGTCGAATGCAAGACTGCGTCAACCTGAGCACCTAGGACTCTCACCACAGGTTGTGTGCTTAGCGGGGTTGCCGTTGATGTGGTAATCAGTAGGGGCCATGTTTTTGCCAAATGGTATGATACATTTTTTTTGTTTAACTTAAGGCCATGACTTTGGCACCAGTTATTGGTAGCTGTGAGACACTCTTGCAGTATGTTATCATTTGGGGAATCAATAAGAGCATCCAACTTAGTTAACTGCAAACTTGGTCAGCCATAGCCCCTTTGTCTTTGCCTGGACCTCTGAGAAGTAGATGTCAAACAGTAGGGGTCCCGGGACAGATCTCTGGGGACCACCACTAGTGACAGGTTTGCTGTCGGCGGTGCCTATTTTGACCTTGTGGGTGCTATCTGCAATCCAGCTGGCCACCCATCTGACAAGACAGGGATCAATACTAAGTTATGTTAGCTTTTCAATGATGCTCGAGTGGGGGATTGTGTCAAAGGACTTGGCCAGGTCAAGATAAGCTGTATGTACTGACTTTCCCTCATGGGACAGTCTCAAAGTCATCAACTAGGTTCAAAAGGCAAGATCTGCCCCTGACAAATTCATACTGGGTAGGGTCGCGTGCATGGAGATTGCCTAGGTCCATGTTTGAGATCCATAATAATATGATCCATAGCTTTACAGATCAGACTTGTCAAGCTAATGGGGCGATAGTTTCCCGGGGATGAATATGGTGGTGCTCCACTCTGCCAGAATGAAGCCTGCAATTAAGGCTGTGGTTGAACAGGGTGCTCAATGGCGAAGCTAGTTCTTGCTGGAGATGGTGCAGAATATAGCCTGGGATACTATCAGGTCCCATGGAAGCTGTGTTCTTTGCTTTGTATAAGGCCTTTAACACTTGATCCACGGAGATGTGAGGTGTGGGACAAGTATTGGGGATGTCAACTGGGCCTTTGAGGGGGGTGATAAGGGGGCGAAGTTTGCACTGAACCTATCAGCTAGCAGGCTGGCTAAGTCAGCAGGATCAGCAAGTGATACCATTAAGTACTAATTCGGAACTAACTTGGGCTTTGCCATGGAGGTTCGCAACGTAACTCAAGGACTTGGGGTTTTCCCTTTGTTTCGGAGGCTCGTTTCAACTCATTAATTGGCTCTGGAATTTTTCACTAGTGATCGAATTTGTTGTTGAGGCGGAGGAGGGAGTTTTTCCGATTTGCAATTTGTTCCTTTTTACCCTTGGACAACAGTTTCTTCCTTTTGTTGTAAAGCCTGTTGATATAGGATGTCCACCAGACAGGTTTGTGTTTCCTTGAAGAGCAGGTTTTAGTTCTGTTGGGTATGGCTGAGTCAATGCAGTTGTACAGGTGCTTGTTTACTGCACTGGCGTACTGTTCAGCATAGTTGTCTGCACCCTCTGAGGGGGAATGGTAGTATGAAGCTGCTGACACCCTCCCTTAGGAGGTTGTAGTCAGCTTTTAAGAAGATTTTTAGCCTGGTTACAGCTGGGAAGGGGTTGGGTGGGACAGAAACTTCAAATGAGACAGACCAATGATCTGATCTCACCAGGGAAGAACATACTATGGGAGTGGTGCAGCAATAGCCCACGTTGGTAAGAAGCAAGTCCAGTATGTTATCTCCCCTTGTGGGGGATGAGACCAGCTAGTCTAGTGCGTTAGAGTTGATGAAGTTAAGGAATCTTCGGGTGAGTGCATTAGTGCAAGAATAGTTCACCCAGTCTGTGGTGGGGTAATTGAAGTCAACAAGGATCAGGGTGTTAGGGGGTACATTGATGGAGTCAAGTAGGTCCAGGTAAGGAGGAGTGGGTGTCCTGAGACATGGAGGGGGGGGGGGTCTACAGCTGGCTATAACTTGGATGGGTGTCATGTCAACTGTCAGTTGCACCTGGAGTAATTCCAGTGTGTCGTGCTGGTAAGCCAGTCTGGAGGTGTGCCTGTCCTTAATGAAGATGGACACTCCACCACCCTTAGTCTTTCCAACCTCATTTTGGGGTCAGAAAATGTGGAATAGCTACAATCTGGTAAGGCAGGGGTGCTCTCCGCAGACCTGACTTTTTTTTTTTTTTTTTTTTAAGTGCATCTACAATTTGGAACTGGGCTTATGGCATATATCCCATTCGTTGCAGTCAAATTAAGTTGCATTCTGCAGTTCTGTCTGCATTAGGATTCCCAGATTAAGTAAAATACTATAACATGGAGACAATCATCTTAGTTGGGGATGCAGTATGGGTAGGAAAAAGTATCTCAAAGGCAACTTGGACAGTAGTGGGATCATAGGCTGATTCAGTAGCACACAGTCCAACTCAGTGTTTCATGCATCTTGGGGCAATGCAGTAATTGCCTCATGTACACAGACAACCCTTCTCCTCCACCCACCCAACACTACAACCTGTAAGAGATGCACTTATATAGCCAAACTGGAAGCAAAGCTCTCTTCACCCAAGACTGGACTAGACAGTCAAGAGGAGGAGGTAAACACTTGCACCACACAACACTCAGCAAATAGTCCCTCAAAACCTACACCACCAAAACACACACACACAGAAATACAAAACACACACCTACATTCACGGAGGCTCTCAGTAAAAACCTGCCCAAGCAACAGGGACCTCCAAAGCAGAAACACAAGCAACCTCCACCCCTAAACACAACCCAAATGACACAACCCACAAACTCAGTGTGCCACTCAACCACAGCCCATAAGGCATAACAACATACCAAACACTCTAGTCACAGGTGACTCTATAGTCAGGCACACTGATGTTCCACTCACCAGGCTAAACAAGGAGAAAGTTACTGTCAGCAGCCTTTCGAGTGCCAGGATCTGCCACATAATGCATGCACTCAGGTCACTCCACAACAAGTACAAATATGACGCTGTCATTGTCCATGTTGGTGTGAATGACATGAGACGTACCTCCTTGGACTACATGAAAAGGGACATGGAGGAGCTGTCTGATCTTGTAGCCCAGGCAGGTATGACCCTAGCCCTAAGTAGCATCCTGCCATCACCCAGAATGATACCACAGTACAAGGACAAAATGATTGACTTCAACAATTGGCTAAGCTTCTGTTGTCATTCTAAGGGGATCCAGTATCTGTCTGCCTGGGATGACATGATCGATAAGCCACGATGCTTTGCCAGAGATGGCCTGCACCTGTCGTCCCTGGGATTCCGGATACTGGCTAAGGCTCTAGCCACCCCTATAGTGCCTTTTTTAGACAAGGTTCAAATGACAAATTCACCACCCTAACAGGTACAGTCAAGAAGAATCTGAGGGTATTGCTACTCAATGCTAGAAGTCTAAACCTCAAAATGCACTCTCTCGAGGCACTCCTTAAAATGGAGAACATCGACATCTGTGCAGTGGCAGAGACCTGGTTCAAGGCTCCAGAGAGTACTCCTGCATTACAAGGCTATAATTCATACCACACCTTTCGGCTACCTAACCTGGACCGAAACACTAAAGGCGGAGGCGTGTCCATATTCATTAAGAGTATCCACACCTCCAGGCTAGTTGCTCAGCATAATGCATCCGAAATTATCCAAGTGCAACTAACTCTGGGCAAGACCGCAATCCAAATTGTAGCTTGCTACAGATCCCCCACCATGCCCCAGGATTCCCACTCCTCATTTCTTAATACAGTGGAAAATATTAGAGTACAACCTAACACCCTAATGATGGGCGATTTCAACTACCCTACCATTAAATGGGAAAACTACTCATGTACCAACTCTTGTGCTCAACGTTTTCTCGAATTCATAAATTCCAATGCCATGGATCAACTTATCCACACCCCCATCAGGGGCAGCAATATCTAGACCTGGTTATTACCAACATGGGCAACCGGTGCTCCACACCAGAGGTCAATTCCTCGTTGGTCAGATCTGACCACAAGCTAATCATCCTAGACATCCACATCCCTCCCCCACCCCCCATTAGGGAAATCACAGGAAAAAATTTCTCCAAAGCCAACTTCACACTTCTTAAGACAGAAGTGGCAAACTTCACAACACCCATGCTGACAGACAATAGAGGTATGACTGCTGAATCCTACACAAATGCACTTTATAAGCACTTACACGAGTGCATGGATCGTGCAATCCCTAACAGAACCAAAATGCTATCCTCCAAAAAAAGGAAGCCAATCTGGTGGTCCCCTGCCATAAACAAACTCTACAATAGAAGAAAGAAACTGTTGCAAAAAGAGAGTAAAATCCCATGACTGGAGACACTCCCTGGTCAGCCTCAGTAAGAAGCTGAGATCCCTCATAAAATCCTCCAAAGCTAGTTATGAAAACAAAATCGCCACTGACTCTAAACACAACCACAAAGCATTCTATAGCTATGTCAAGAATCTCAACGGCAACACTCAGATCTGCTCTGAGTTACAGCACAATGGCACTAAATATATAGAACCGACTGATATTGCCAACATCCTGGCAGATAGGTTCAGTGCTAACTTTACCCCTCTGTCATCCCCTAAAGGGCCCATCTCTATACCAGAAGAATGCAAAGTTCTTGTAATCACAGCTGCACAGGTAAAAAACACACTATCCAAAGCCAAGAACACAGCATCCATGGGACATGACGACATCCCAGGCTGTGTTCTACATGAACTACAGAATGAACTGGCACCCCACCTAAGTACTATGTTCAATCATAGCCTCACCTCAGGCTATGTGCCCACTGAATGGCACACAGCAACAGTTATCCTACGCCACAAAGGGGGAGCCACCACAGACCCTGGAAACTACCGCCCCATTAGCCTAGCGAGCCTGGTCTGCAAGGCTATGGAGCGTATCATCATGGAACTTATAAACAATGACATTGGTAATCTCCAAACTCAGGACCCCACCCAGTTCGGGTTTGTAAAAGGCAGATCATGTCTCCTAAACCTGATAGACTTCTTTGAAGCAGTCACCAAAGCCATAGATGAGGGTAAGGTGGTTCACACAGCCTATCTAGATCTTGCCAAGGCTTTCAACACCATCCCCCACTCTGGAATTATAGATAAACTCACTAAACTAGGTATAAATCCCTATGTCACAAGATGGGTTGCCAACTGGCTCACTGACAGAGCCCACATTTTAAAAGTAGAAGACTCCAAATCCAACTTCAGACCAGTGACAAGTGGAGCACCACAGGGTTCAGTCCTGGGTCCTCTCCTGTTTGGTATCTACTTCTCTGAAGTACAGGCCAACACAGAAGGTCTTTGGCTAACGAAGTTCGCAGATGACTGCAAACTAGGAGCCATAATCAAAACTCCAAAAGATGTGGACATCCTACAAAAGGGCCTCGCTGAGACAGACGCCTGGTTTCAAAGCCATGGCCTCAAGCTCAATGCCAAAAAGTGCACGGTCATCTCTTTTGGTAAAAACTCAGTACCCATGAACTACCACATAGGTGGTAGTCTACTTAACACGAAAGTGTGATAAGAAACCTTGGGACACAGGTGGGCAGTAGTCTCTCCTTTGATAATCACATCGCCACAGTAGTCAGGAAATCCTTCTATGTGGCACACCTCATCACAAAAGGTTTCTCATCCAGGAAAAAAGAGGTCATTGTTCCCCTCTACTTGTCACTCATTAGACCCATTATAGAGTACAATGCCCCTTTTGGTATGTACCTCACAAGACATCTACAACAACTGGAAAGGACACAGAAATACCTCACAAAGAGGATTACAGGCCTCAAAGAGATGCCCTATGCAGACAGTCTAAAAAAAACTGCAGCTTTACTCCATTGCATATCGCCTACTCAGAGGTGATCTCTGCCTAACACACAAAGCTATGTCAAACCCAGAGCTTTTAGACATGCTCCACTTAAAGAAATCCCAACCCCTACGAGCTACACACTCTAGGGACCTAAACCTCGTTACCACAATAAACAGAACATGCTAAAGGGATAAATTCCTGTCCCAGAGACTTCCCATACTCTGGAACAAACTACCTATCTATATCAAACAAAGCTCCTCATTAGCACTCTTCAAGAAAAATCTTGATGATTGGATGGGAGATAGGAAATTCACCCCAGGGATCACTTCTGTGGCTCTGCTCGACAGTGGCACAGGAAAATAATTTTCTTGGGTGGCGAAAGCCAGGGTACATTTGGCAAGGCTTATATAGGCCCTAGGGCCAATAGCCTAGTACCTACCTATGAACCTATAGCAGGAATGTGTATAAAGTAGTAACATCACTGTATGCTCAATGCCAAGTTGATGTGGAAGTAAAACGTACAATGTTTTGTGAAGTCTTGTCATATTAATCCCAACTGTGATCTATAAAATCGGCAATGTTAGCAAACCAGTATTTGTGTGTGCGTGGGTATCAGAGTGTTAGGCTGTCTTCCATGAAGATCAACAATGCAGCCAATATATCCTCCCTAGCACGCACTGCATGAAAAGGAAAAAAAAAAAAGTTGAGAGAGAGAGAGAACTCCAAAGCCATGATAACCATTCTGTCGCATCTACATTCTAATTTAAATGCTGACATCTTGCTGTAAGAGACTGTAATTGGAGCTTTTTTCCCAGGCCTCCAAAGATAATGGGTCAAAGCACTGCTGGACATTCTGGTAAACACAGAAAAGATACATACATAAAATACATTCCTTTCTATAAGATACGACCTACCATTAACACATGTACTTAACCATGTCAGCTAAACTGCATATGGGTCCCCCTTTTTGGTCTACAACTGAAATATCCTATTTTGCTACATTTAGTCCTGGTACATTATGCTTTGAAAAGACTGGAGAAGCTTCTATGCTAGATCATTCTCTTTTTAAATGAAGTCAGACTATCTGAAATATACAGCTGTTACACAGGTTCCATAATGCCAGCAACTTCCTTTAATTACTATTAAACAAATTCTAGCATCTCTTTCAAAAACTAAGAATACTTCATCCATAGGCCCCAACAACATACTAGGCTGCCTGAGTTTCTCTCGACAATATGGCCTTTCTGAACCCCTACTTAACCTCTTTAATGTAAGCCTTACCACTGGTTACATTCTTGAAGCCTGGAAAACAGCCACTGTAATGCCAATACACAACGGTGGCCCAACCACAGCCTCTTCGTTTCACTAGCCTCATATGCAAAGCTATGGAGTGCATTATCTCACATCTCATTAATCTGGACATTGAAAATCTCTTATCCCTGGACCCTCATCAATATGGCTTTGTCAAAGGACAGTCCTGTCTTTTTAATCTCATTAATTTTGTTGAAAAAGTACCAAAACAGTGCATAGTGGTTACGCAGTGCATACAGCATTTCTAGACTTGATCAAGGCCTTAGACAGCATTCCCCATCCAAGCATTACTGACAGAATTGTAAATCTGAATATAAATCCTCATATTGTGTAGTAGAGAGCAAACTAGTTGTCTGACAGAACCCATGTGGCTTAAGTTACAGGTGCCACTTCTGAAACCAAAAAAGGTACCACTGATGCACCACCGGGCTCAGTTTTCAACCCCTCCTATCTGGCATTTCTCTCTCAGACCTTCAGGTCAGCACTCCAGGTCCATGGTTAACTAAGTTTGCAAATGACTGTAAATTGGGTGTTATTCGATTTTTCAACTGACTCAATTGCTACAACATGGGTTAGACCATGTTAACAATTGCTGCAAGGACTTCAGTCTCAGTTTAAATGTAAAACATGTAGCATAGTTCATTTTGGTAAATTTAAAGTTATGTACTTAACACCGCTAAGTAACTGTGTTGCCCATTTTCATTCTTCTTCACCACTGGGTCTCATTTCCAATTGTCGGATCAGACTCAGTTGCATTCTTCTACACTTCCCATCCAACACTCGTACTCCTCCCTTTACCCACAATCCCCTATTTCCCAAGCCCTCAGATTGAGTTTGCTGCCTTTCATGTACAAATGTTACTACCATGACCCATCAAATTTCTCAAGAATCAGACAGGAACTTCATTAACTGAAAAGGCTAAAACCAAGAAAGTACAGTTGTGTACACGTACCATAAATGTAGATGTTCGAGTGTATTCACTGTTGCAGTCATCAGACTTGGGGTTATCTGCCTGCAGAGTCCTAGGATTTCTGCGCCAGACGTTGTCGCCTCTTCCATGACATCAGGTCATCAGGAGTAAAAAAACAGGCAGCCGACGCCATTACATATGTTTTTCTTCCCCAAATGTCAGGTGCCCCCCAAATAGGAAGCTAGTATATGGTGGGGAACACAACCAGTAAAAAGTAAATACCACTGCCATTAAAAATGGCCATAGAGAGGAGAGGTAGAAAAGATAGAGAAAAAAGTACAGTTTTGTACCTACCATAAATGTAGATGTTCGAGGATCCCATTGCTGCAGTCCTTACTATTGGGTATAGTCCGCATCCAGTCGGCCCGAATACCAGAGTATAAGGCTGACGTCGGTCAGGGCGCATTAGACTGACGTCAGTACGTCAGGGTACTAATGCGCATGACCGACGTCATATCCTCAGTCTTTTCTTGCCCCAGATGTCAGAAGACCCTAAAAAGACAAGGCCCAAAATACCTGCACCAAAAATACGTACAAGATATACAAGAACATATACAAAAAATATAAGCATGAAACCTCACCTACACAACCACCCCTAAACACAGAGGGGAAGGAGGGAGGGTAAATTGGACTGCAGCAATGGGATCCTCGAACATCTACATTTATGGTAGGTACAAAACTGTACTATGTTCTTCGTTTCCCATTGCTGCAGTCCTTACTATTGGGTAGAATCCCAAAGCAGAGGTAAGGGAGGCTGGCAAATCATAAAGAAGCAGGAGCTGACAACATGCCTTGCAAAACAGCTGTGGCAAAACCAGCCCTAGACTTAGAGTAGATAGGAAGGTGATAATGCTTAGAGAAAGTATGCACTGAACTCCAAGTAGCCGCTTCCAAAATATCCTTAGTTGCCACCCCCCGTAGAAATGCTGTTGTAGTGGCAGCAGCCCTAGTGGAATGAGGCCTAATCCCAGCTGGAATCTCCTTGCCATGATGGGAATAACAAAATGCAATGCAAAAGCCAATCCACCTAGAAATAGTTTGTTTTGACACAGGCTTGCCCTGCGAACTCAAAGCAAAAGAAACAAACAACTGCTGAGACTGCCTAAAATCCTTAGTCCTGCTTAAATAATAACGCAATTGCCTGTGTACATCTAAAGTGTGCAAAATCTTTTCCCCTTTATCTTGGGGGTCTGCATAAAAAGTAGGCAAATGAATAGTCTGGTTTAAAGCCACACTAGAAACCACCTTAGGCATAAAGGAAGGATTAGTATCCTTATGGAAAATCAAAAATGGCTCTACTGCCATAAGGGCCTGCAACTCAGACACCCTTCTACAGAAGTAATAGCCAACAGAAAAGCAGTCTTCCATGACAAGTATTTCAATTCAGCAGTAGCCGCAGGCTCAAAAGGTTGTAGAGTAAGTTTTTCCAACACAAAATTGAGATCCCAAGCAGGAGTAGGAGCTCTATTGGGGGTCTTATATTCTTTGCCCTCTAAGAAACTGCTTGAACAAAGGATGTGAAAACAATGGTGGGTCACAATCATAGTGAGCTGAAATCGCTGCAGCATGAATCTTAATAGAAGAGAAGGACAAACCTTTGTCCAATAACTCAGTAAGGTATTGAAGAGCCGCACTCAAATTAGGCTCAGAAACCTGCAAATTCTTTGCTGTACTCCAAAATAAAAATCTCTTCCATTTTCTGCGTACACTTTCCTTGTACTAGGTCTTCTAGCTTCCATAATCACATTTAAAACTTGTTGAGGAAGTTGAGACCTGCTGTGTTTCAACACAGAATATGCCAGGCTGTTAGATGAAGAGAGTGAAGCTTGACATTGAGCAGATGACCATCCTGCTGAGACAATAGATGAGGAATCAGAGGCAAAGGCCATGGAGGCTTCCTTACCAGACTCCGTAGTAGTGGGTACCAGTGTTGCCGAGGCCAATCTGGAGCTATCAAAATCATCCTTGGCCTGTCCTGTCTGACCTTTAATAGTACCTTTGGAAGAAGAGGTAGAGGAGGAAAGGCATACACATGAAGGTTTTTCCAACTGAAAGACAGAGCATCCACTTTCCAAGCTGTGTGATGAAACCCCTTTGTGCAATACTGTGGCAGCTGGTGGTTTAGTGGAGAAGCGAACAGATCTATGTCTGGAGTTCCCCATGACACTGTCAATGTTTGAAATACATGAAGATCCAGTTTCCACTCGTGGGGATCCATGATTTGTCTGCTTAACACATCTGCTAAGGAGTTCTGTGCTCCTGGCAGAAACCTTGCCTGAAGAGTTAGTTGCAAGCTTAGCGCAGTCTCCCATAAAATCATTGCTTGCCTGCATAGAGGATAAGAATGTGTTCCCCCTTGCTTGTTGATGTACCACATGACAGTTGTGTTGTCTGTTAGAATCAACACCTGCCCTGGAAGAAGTAACTCCTTGAAAGCCATTAATGCAAACTGGACTGCTAACATCTCCTTCATGTTGATATGTAGATGCAGTAGTCTGGCAGGCCACTTGTCTTGTATCCACATTCCATTTAGATGAGCTCCCCAAGCAATGTCCGAGGCATCTGTCGTTAAAATCTGACTCGCCTCTGGCCGGGTCACAGAGAGTCCCTTGTTTAGGTGACATTCCTGAGCCCACCACAAAAATTCTTTTTGAAGGCAAGGTATTATATGAATGACAGTGTCCAAATCCTGGCAGTGCTGTGTCCATACATTTTTGAGATACCATTGTAGCTTCCTCATATGCAGTTTGGCATTGGGAAGCACCAGAATACAAGATGCCATGAACCCCAATGCTTGAAGGACTGTCCTTGCAGTCAGCACGGACTGATGAGATAGTTGATGGAAGTAAAGTGATAGACTCTGTTGTTTGTCCGGGGTTAAAAAGGCCATCTGGGCTGCTGTATTCAGTCTCACACCCAGAAAGCACATGTCTTGAGAGGGTACTAGACTGGACTTTATTTCGTTCACAGAATACCCTAGGCATCTTAGCACTGCTATAACATGTTCCAGATGCTGTACAAGGTCTTCCTTGTCTTGAGCCAGAATCAGGCAGTCGTCCAAGTAAGGATAGATTTGAATTCCTTGAAGCCTGAAGTAAGCTATCACTGGAGCCAGAACCTTTATGAATACTCTGGGCGCAGTAGATAAGCCAAAGGGCAATGCAGAGAACTGATAATGAGAATTTCCAGCTCGAAACCGCAGATACTTCCTGCAACTTAGCCTGATAGGCACATGAAGGTAAGCTTCCTTGAGATCTAGAGTTACCATCCAGTGATCTTTGCCCAGCAGAGGTAAAAGCTGTTGTAACGTCAACATCTTGAACTTGGGAATGTCCAGAAAAGTGTTGAGGAGAGATAAATCCAAAATTGGTCTCCACGTGTTCCCTTTCTTTGGTACTAGGAACAGGCGAGAATAAAATCCTAGGCCCCTTTCTGATACAGGGACTGGCTGAATGGCCCCATCTGGAGTAATTGAGAAACTTGCTTGTGAGCCTCTTTTCTTTGTGGAGGAGGAACGTCTGGCATGCCTTTGAAAGGGGGCATTGTATGGAAATAAAATCTGTAACCGTGGTGAATGATATCCAACACCCATGTGTCTTGAGTAATTAAATCCCAATTTGCTTTGAAAAGAGACAGTCTTCCTCCCAAAGGAGCTGCCAGACGGGAATCTACTGGCAGCTGAAAAGACAGGTCATTGGGTCTGTTTACGAAAGGACTGACCCCTGCCCTCACCAGACGTCTGAGCAGGCGAACTCCCTGTTCTAGGCCTAAAAGAACCTTGAGCCCTGCCCCTACCACGTCTAGACCTACCCCTAGACTGAGAATCAAAAGCAGGATATGTCCACCCCTTAGCCGGCCAATTTCTACTAAATTTCGGTGGCTGCACCTGCAAAAAATCTTTAACAGTTTGCATAGACTTAGCTTTGTCCTCCATTTACTTTAAAACTGCTTCCACAGGCGATCCAAACAACACATCAGACTGTAAAGGAGCATCCAAAATCCTTGTCTTAACATGCTCAGCTAAATTCTGATCCTTCAACCAGGCATGCCTGCGAAGAACAGAACTAGTAGCGGCCACCCTCGAGGAGGCTTGTACAGCATCAAAACCACATTGCAAAGAATGCTTACCCACTTGTTCAGACACATGAACCAAATCCAGCAACTCTTTACACTCAATACCTCCTGCCAAAGCATCCACCTTAGATTTCAATTGTAAAAGGAGGTAATTCTGATATTTTAGCATGTGAAACTGACAATTCAATGCTCTCATGGCTAGAGTGGAAGAAGTATACACTTTCTTTCCCCACCTATCCAAAGCCCTTGCCTCTTTATCAGTGGGAACAGGATTTTTAACCACAGAAGCTTTAACACCTTTAGGCCCTTGAGAAATAGTTTCTGGGTCCGCCCTAGGACTCTTAAACAAATACTTATGAGCTTCGGGCACCCTATAATACCTATCAGGCTTAACAGGAGCAGGAGGCAAAGAGTCAGGGTTCAGGGAAGCCTCTGCAAAAACATCTTCCACCACATTCAACACAGGAGGAATAGCTAAGGGCCTATGCTGGGGTAAAAACAACAATTCCCTAAGCCTTTTCCTGGAATCAGAGTAATCCTGGCCTTCCCATTTAAAGTGCTCCCTCATGGAATGCAGAGTCTCTGAAAATGAGAAATCCTCAGGAGGAGTAGCTGTAGGAGTGGAATCATCCACATCAGAATCAGAATAAGTAGGATACTCCTGCAAGTCTTCCGCAGAAGACCCTGAAGCCTCTGAACACTGTTCAAAACAATCAAACTCTGGTTCCACCCTAGGCCTCTTATCAGGCGGGGGCATAGAACCTCTAATCATAGTAATCAAATCTTCTGCCATTTTAAGCATATGTTTCTTAGGTACAGAATCCGAAATGCTAGGAGAAGCCCCCACTGAAGCCAAACTAGGCCTACCTCTCAAAGAAGTTTTGGCAATAGAAGGAGAGGCTCTAACTACCTTGGGAAGAGAGGGAAGAACAGTCACCTGAGAAGCCCCCTCAGCCTGGCCTACCTCCTGAGAAGGCACATCCTGTAACAGTAAAGATTCTGCCTGGGACTCCATGGAAACTCCTGGCAAAACCTCTGGCTCCACTGAGCTTCCTAAAGAACCGACGTCCGGGACTGCCGGTTCATCAACCCTAGGCTTCGCTGTTTTGTCCTTGCGCTTCTTGGACGAAGCGGGCGTCGGAGCATCCGACGGCATTTTATAATTGCAACGCTTCCCAAACACTAACCTGGCACAGTCTAACCTCCTCTTAAGAGTGCGTTTGTTAAACCTAGCACAAGAGCGGCAACCAACAACGTCGTGCTCAGGCCCTAAACAAGGTATACACAAGGTATGGTAATCCCTATGAGGTATCTGTTTCCCACAAGAAATACAGTTATTCACTTTTTCTGACATCCGGTAAAATACTGAGGCAAGAAAAAACCAAAATGTTCCCCAACGGGGTACTTAGCCAACTCTGTTTCGGTCTGAAACTCCGGTTTCGGAAAGATTTCAGAACGCCAACCTGCACTCGCAAAACTGCTTCTGCATCGGACCACGCGGCAAAAAAGACTGAGGATATGACGTCGGTCATGCGCATTAGTACCCTGACGTACTGACGTCAGTCTAATGCGCCCTGACCGACGTCAGCCTTATACTCTGGTATTCGGGCCGACTGGATGCGGACTATACCCAATAGTAAGGACTGCAGCAATGGGAAACGAAGAACATCGGGGGGCTGGAGGGAGAGAAACCAGGAGTGCAACAGTGAATACACTTGAGCATCTACATTTATGGTAAGTGTACACAACTGTACTATGTTCTTCGTGTAGTCACCACACTTGGGTTGATTTCCAAAGCAGAGGAAGGGTGGCGGCAGTCAAGAAGTGTTAGGGCTGGCTAGCAGGCCTTGTAAGACTGCTGTAGCAAATCCAGCTCTGGATTTAGAAAAAATAGGCAAGTGGTAATGCTTGGTGAAGGTGTGTACTGAACTCCAGGTTGCATCTTCCAGAATGTTCCTGGTATGGAATCCCCCGAGAAATGCTGTAGAGGTGGAAGTAGCCCTGGTGGAATGTGGTCTGACCCCTGTGGGGTAGGTTTTCCATGGTGCTTGTAGCAGAAATGGATACAGTGTGCTATCCATTTGTAAATGGTTTGCTTTAAAATGGGCCTTGCCCTCGGTCCCTGAAGCAAAGCTGACTAGCAGCTGGTCAGATTTTCAGAAAGGTTAAGTCCTGTCAAGATGGAACATGAGCTGTCTGTGCACGTCCAAGGAGTGCAGGATCTTTTACCCTTTATTCTGAGGATTAGGGAAGAAGGTTGGCAAATGGATGCATTGGTTTAGAGCCACACTGGACACCAACTTAGGGATAAAGGACAGGTTAGTCCTGAGGGAAACCCTGTCAGCATAGAAAATAATGAAGGGCTCCATAGCCATTAGTGCCTGTAACTCAGACACTCATCTTGCTGAAATTATGGCTAAAAGCCAAGCTGTTTTCCAAGAGAGGAATTTTATCTCTGTTGAAGCAGCAGGTTCAAAAGGGGGAAGCGTGAGCTTTTCCAGTACAAAGTTAAGGTCCCAGGCAGGGATGGGTGTTCTCCTAGGAGGCCTTAAGTTGTTAGCCCCTCTCAGGAACCATTTGATGAGAGGGTGAGAAAATAGAGGTGGCTCAGTATTATAACGAGCTAAGATGGCAGAGGCATGAATCTTAATGGAGAAGGACAGGCCTCTGTGGAGTAGCTCTGCTAGGTAATCCAGGATTTGAGGTAAGGAGGGCACTGCTGTGTCCTTTCCTTGAGACTGATTCCAAGAACAATACCTTTTCCACTTTTCAGCATAGGATTTCCTAGTACTAGGCCTTCTAGCTTCAAGAATGACGTCCAGCACCTATTTGCTGAGGGTTGCTGGTTTTGTATTCAGAGAAAAAGCCAGGCTGCAAGGTTTAGGGTTTGCAACTGTGGATGCAAAATCTGTCCCCTCCTGCTGAGACAGCAGGGTAGGGGTTTGATGAAGGTGCCAGGGTGGCACTGTTATCAGACTGTGTAAGAGTGGGTACCAGTGCTGGCATAGCAAGTCTGGGGCAATAAGAATTGCCCTCGGCCTGTTCTGTTTGATCTTGAGTAGTACTTTTGAGAGGAGGGGCAGAGGGGGGAAAGCCATAAATTGAGAGGTTTTCCCATTGGAAGGATAGGGCATCCACCTTCCAGGCCCTGCTGTGAGGGTTCCTGGTGAAATTTTGCTCAACTGGTGGTTTTCAGGGGAGGCAAACAGGTCCACCTCTGGTGTCCCCCACCTCTGGATTAGAAGGTTGAAGGTGCTGGGCTCCAATTTCCACTTGTGTGGGTCTAGGAAATTTATGCTTAAGTCGTCTGCCAGTGAATTTTGTTTTCCTGGCAGGAATTGTAGATGCACTTGGTTGCTCAAGGCTGTGTTCCACAGAGCCATGGCTAACCTGTAGAGAGGGTAAGAATGGGTTCCTCCTGCTTGTTTATGTACCACAACCGTGGTGGCGTCTGTTTTTATCAGCAGCTGTCCTAGAAGGATTAGGTATTTGAAGGCTGTCAGAGCATTCTGTACATCTCTTTTTGACTGATGTGCAGGAGAATTTGGCCTGGGCTCCACTTGCCCTGAATGCATTTGCCTGCCATGTGAGCCCCCCATGCATAGTATGATGCGTCTGTTGTCAGGGTTTGGAAGGCAAGGGGTTGAGTGAAAGGCAGTCCCCTTGCTTTGGTTGCATGCTTCTGTCCACCAAAGGAACTCTGTCCTTAGACAAGGTATGATTGGAATGACTGTTTCCAGGTCCTGAGAATGTTGGCACCAAAGACTTTTGAAGTACCATTGAAGTTTCCTCATATGCAGTCGTGCATATGGAATTAGTAGAATACATGAGGCCATGAACCCTAGGGCTTGCAGTATTTTCCATGCAGATAGCTGGGTTTTGGTGGCCATTTTATTTAAGTAGTTGGTCAAATAGACCTGTTTTTCTGGAGTGAGAAATGCGATCTGGGAAGTTGTGTTCAAGTTTGCTCCCAGGAATACAATTTTTTGACTGGGCACTAGTTGTGATTTCTTTTTGTTGATGGTGTACCCCAATGAAGTGAGGAGGCTTTTTACAAATGCCAGGTGCTGAAGTAGCAATTCCTGACTGTCCGCCTGAATCAGGCAATCGTCTAAGTATGGGAAAATATGGATATTTCTCTGCCTGCAGTATTAAATGGCTGGAGCCAGGCACTTTGTGAATACTCTGGGCGCAGTAGATATGCCAAAGGGAACTGTAGAGAACTGATAGTGCATAGAGCCTGCCCTGAAGCATAGACATTTCCTGCAAGACTCCCTTAAGGGGATGTGCAGATGAGCTTTTTTTAAGTCTAGGGTGACTAACCAGGCATCCTTGGCTAGCACAGGGAGAAGCTGTTGCAGGGTAAGCATTTTGAATTTTGGGACCACCAGAAAGGTGTTGAGAATTGATGGATCCAGGATTGGGCACAAAGAGCCTTCTTTTCTGGGCACCAGGAAAAGTCTGGAGTAGAAACCCTTCCTCCTGTGTTCTACTGGAACAGGTTGAATAGCTCTGATATTGAGCAGGGAAAGTACTTGCTTTTGAGCCTCTGCCCACTGGTTTGGAGGAAGGTCTGGAAACCCTTTTGGGGTTGGCAGCGAATGGAAGTAGAATCTGTACCCCTGGGATACAATGTTTAGGATCCATCAGTCCTGAGTAATGGACATCCAGTTTTTTACATGAAGGGCAAGTTTTCCTCCTAGGGGCACAAGTAATTGGGCAGGGCTGGGAAGGATAACTGAAAAGTCAGTGTCAACTCTTTCCATAAGGGGGTGGCTTACCACTCCCTGTCTTTGAGGTGGGAGCACTCCACTGTTTAGATCTCTGCATACCCTGAGACTGTAGTCTGGGTGGCCTGTTTCCCCTGGGTTTGGACTGAGAAGGCCTGGAAGGGGCTGGAAAGGACCACTTTTTAGAAGGCCAATGCCTACTGAAGCTAGGTGGCTGCACTTGTAATAATTCTTTAACAGTTTGCATAGAATTAGCTTTTTTTTTCCAATTTTTTAACAGTTTGCATAGAATTAGCTTTTTCTTCCATCTTTTTAAGAACCTCTTCTGCTTTGGTGACAAACTGTCCTTATTTAAAGGCGCATCTAGTAATTTTGATTTGACATGATATGGCAATGTTCAGCCAAGCATGCCTTCTCAGTACAGACCCAGTGACTGCAGCCCTGCAAGATGCTTCTAGGGCATCAAAGCCACACTGCAAAGTATGCTTACTAACTTGGTTTGCAGAATGCATTAACTCTTGTAAATCTTTATTTTCTGCACAATCTGGGAGTAACACAATTTTTGTTTAATTAGTTCCATAATATGTTGCTGGTACTTCAACATGTGAAACTGGCAATTCAATTCCCTGATGGCAAGAGTTGCCAAGGTATATACCTTCTTACCCAATCTGTCTAAAGCTCTGGAATCCCTGTCTGAAGGGGTACTTTTTTGGCTGTAGTAGCCTTAATCCCTTTAGGTCCCTGGGAAATGGTATCTGGATCCGCTGTAGGATTCTTAAGGAGAAATTTGTGAGAATCAGGTACTCTCTGTAGTACCTGTCAGGTTTTCTAAGGGCTGGAGGTAAGGTGTCTGGAGTAAGACTGGATTCCATGAAGACATCATCTACAACATCCAGGACAGGGGGCATAGCTAGAGCCCTGTGCTGAGGCAACTCCAAAAATTCTGAGTCTCTTTTTGGACTGAGGGTAGTCCTGGCATTCCCAGAGGAAATGTTCTCAAAGTATGCAAGGTTTCACCAAAAGAAAAATCCTCTGGAAGGGAAACCGAGGGAATAGATTCCTCTTCTACGTGTGAATCCTCATACGTTGATAAAGGAATGTCCTGATAATCAGAAGGGTCAAAGTCATAAGACTCCTGAGTCTGTAGAATCAGAATGAAACTCATATCTTTGTTTCTTAGCAGGGGAAGGCTGGCTTCCCCTAATAATGGAAATAAGATAGTCAGCCATTCTAAGCATTTGTTTTTGCAGCATGGGAGCTTGAGCATGCGCTTTGGTCGGTTTTCTAGGCGTAGTGCATATTCTGGGCCTGAGAAACTCTGTAGTTTTAGCTAAAAACGAAGTTGTCCGTTTAATTCGAGTGTCAGTAGGTCGGAATACACCCTCAGAAGCCGGTGCCTGCACAGCGGCTCCGGACCCATCCAAGGTTGAGACATCCGCAGGTTCCATAGTCAAAAAAGCATCTCGCAGCATATCAGACTCCGAATGGGTCTCAGCAGAGGCCTGCGAATCTGTAGAAGTGGGCATCAGGGGCTGCAAAGGACCTCACTGAGTACCGGTGGACTGGCGACTAGCTTAATGAAAGCGTCGTCAGCAGTTATGGACCTATACGGTCTGTCTCTGTCTTTATCTTTACATTAATTTAGAAGATCAGTAGTCGAATGGCATATCAAAGCCTTTTCAGAATACAGAGAAAGAGAGCGAAAGAATTTAGTGACAAGAATAGCCCAACGACTAATGGTTCAGGCATTAAACAAGGCACAAAACTGACAGGGAGGGACGTCGTGGTCTAGGCCTAAACAGGTGACGCAGTAAGAATGAAAATCTCTGAGACGTATTTTGCTTTCCACAGGCAAGACAATTGTTAACTTTCTCTGACATTGGTTAGAGCAAGAAAAAAGGATCCCCAGTGGGGTACTTAGCTTTAGAAGACTTACAGTTTGAAACTCGAAAACGAAAATTTCAGGTAGCGGCCAACCGGCACTTGCAAACTGCTTCTGCGTCGGGCTTCTCGGCAAGAAAGGCTGATGTAATAACATCAGCTGCCTGTTTTATACCTCTGACGACCTGACGTCACAGAAGAGGCAACAGCATCCGACGCAGAAATCCTAAGACTCTGGTATTCAGGCTGACTGAGGGCTACCTACAGGCAGATAACCAAGTGCAATGACTGCAACAGTGAAACACGAAGAACATCCTGCGTGTTCTTAAGTTGTCCATGAAATTCTTCCAGGAACACTGGAAGGGGGGTGGCTGTGTGGGAAGGTGAGGAAAGAATGAATATGGACAATACAAATGCCTAGTAATGGTAAGTACATAAAGTACAGTTTTGTACCTACCATAAATGTAGATGTTCGAGGATCCACATTGCTGCAGTCCTAACACTTGGGTAGTCCGCTGTCCCAGTCGGCCCGAATACCAAAGTATATGGCTGACGTCGGTCAAGGCGCATTAGTCTGACGTCAGGACGTCAGGGTACTAATGCGCATGACCGACGTCATATCCTCAGTCTTTTCTTGCCCCAGATGTCAGAAGACCCTAAGAAGATAAGGCCAAAACCAAAAAACACCAAACACTCCTGCACCAAATATATATACAATATATACAAATTTACAAAAGTATAACCCCACCCACACAACCAACCCTAAACACAGAGGGGAAGGAGGGAGGGTAAATTGGACTGCAGCAATGTGGATCCTCGAACATCTACATTTATGGTAGGTACAAAACTGTACTATGTTCTTCATTCCACATTGCTGCAGTCCTAACACTTGGGTAGAATCCCAAAGCAGAGGTAAGGGAGGCTGGCAAATCATAAAGAAGCAGGAGCTGTCAACATGCCCTGCAAAATAGCCGTGGCAAAACCAGCCCTAGATTTAGAGTAAAGAGGAAGGTGGTAATGCTTAGAGAACGTATGCACTGAACTCCAAGTAGCTGCCTCCAAAATATCCTTAGTTGCCACCCCCCTTAGAAATGCTGTTGAAGTGGCAGTAGCCCTAGTGGAATGAGGCCTAATCCCAGCTGGAATCTCCTTGCCATGATGGGAATAACAAAATGCAATGCAAAATCCAATCCACTTAGAAATAGTTTGTTTTGACACAGGCTTGCCCTGAGAACTCAAAGCAAAAGAAACAAACAACTGCTGAGACTGCCTAAAATCCTTAGTCCTGCTTAAATAATAACGCAACTGCCTGTGTACATCTAAAGTGTGCAAAATGTTTTCCCCCTTATTTTGGGGATCTGCAGAAAAAGTAGGCAAATGAATAGTTTGGTTTAAAGCCACACTAGAAACCACCTTAGGCATAAAGGAAGGATTAGTACGTAATGATACCCTATCCTTATGGAAAATCAAAAAAGGCTCAACCGCCGTAA
The DNA here is from genome assembly GCF_019279795.1 of Protopterus annectens. Classification (NCBI taxonomy): domain Eukaryota; kingdom Metazoa; phylum Chordata; order Ceratodontiformes; family Protopteridae; genus Protopterus; species Protopterus annectens. Next base: position 635,490,155 of record NC_056728.1, on the reverse strand, counting down.
GGGCCTGCAATTCAGAAACCCTTCTTGCAGAAGTAATGGCCAACAAAAAAGCAGTCTTCCATGACAAGTATTTCAATTCAGCAGTAGCCGCAGGCTCAAAAGGTTGTAGAGTAAGTTTCTCCAACACAAAATTGAGATCCCAAGCAGGAGTAGGAGCTCTACGTGGGGGTCTTATATTCTTTGCCCCTCTAAGAAATTGCTTGAACAAAGGATGAGAAAACAATGGTGGGTCACAATCATAGTGAGCTGAAATTGCTGCAGCATGAATCTTTATGGAAGAGAAAGACAAACCTTTGTGCAATAACTCAGTAAGGTATTGAAGAGCCACACCCAAATTAGGCTCAGAAACCTCCAAATTCCTTGCTGCACTCCAAAATAAAAATCTCTTCCATTTTTCTGCGTACACTTTCCTTGTACTAGGTCTTCTGGCTTCCATAATCACATTCAAAACTTGTTGAGGAAGTTGAGACCTGCTATGTTTCAAAACAGAATATGCCAGGCTGTTAGATGAAGAGAGTGAAGCTTGACATTGAGTAGATGACCGTCCCTCTGAGACAATAGGTGTGGAATCAAAGGTAAAGGCCATGGAGGCTTCCTTACCAGACTCCTCAGTAATGGGTACCAGTGTTGCCGAGGCCAATCTGGAGCTATTAAAATCATCCTTGGCTTGTCTTGTCTGACCTTTAGGAGTACCTTTGGAAGAAGAGGCAGAGGTGGAAAGGCATACACATGAAGACTTTTCCAACTGAAAGAAAGAGCATCCACCTTCCAAGCTGTGTGATGAAACCTTTTCGTGCAAAACTTTGGCAGCTGGTGGTTTAGTGGAGAAGCGAACAGATCTATGTCTGGAGTTCCCCATGACACTGTCAATTTCCGAAATACATGAAGATCCAGTTTCCACTGTGGGGATCCATGATTTGCCTGCTTAACACATCTGCTAAGGAGTTCTGTGCTCCGGCAGAAACCTTGCCTGAAGAGTTAGTTGCAAGCTGAGCGCAGTCTCCCATAAAATCATTGCTTGCCTGCATAGAGGGTAAGAATGTGTTCCCCCTTGTTTGTTGATGTACCACATGACAGTTGTGTTGTCTGTTAGAATCAACACCTGCCCTGGAAGAAGTAACTCCTTGAAAGCCATTAATGCAAACTGGACTGCTAACATCTCCTTCATGTTGATATGTAGATGCTGTAGTCTGGCAGGCCACTTGTCTTGTACCCACTTTCCATTCAGATGAGCTCCCCAAGCTATGTCTGAGGCATCTGTCGTTAGAATCTGACTCGCCTCTGGCCGGGTCACAGAGAGTCCCTTGTTTAGGTGACATTCCTGAGCCCACCACAAAAATTCCTTTTGAATGCAAGGTATTATTTGAATGACAGTGTCCAAATCCTGGCAGTGCTGTGTCCATACATTTTTGAGATATCATTGCAGCTTCCTCGTATGCAGTTTGGCATTGGGAAGCACCAGAATACAAGATGCCATGAACCCTAAGGCTTGAAGGACTGTCCTTGCAGTCAGCCCGGACTGAAGAGATAGTTGATGGAAGTAAACGGAAAGATTCTTTTGTTTGTCCGGGGTTAAAAAGGCCATCTGGGATGCTGTATTCAGTCTCACACCCAGAAAGCACATGTCTTGAGAGGGTACTAGACTGGACTTTATTTCGTTCACAGAATACCCCAGGCATCTTAGCACTGCTATCACATATTCCAAATGCTGTAAAAGGTCTTCCTTTTCTTGAGCCAGAATCAGGCAGTCGTCCAAGTAAGGATAGATTTGTATTCCTTTTAGCCTGAAGTAAGCTATCACTGGAGCCAGAACCTTTGTGAATACTCTGGGCGCAGTAGATAAGCCAAAGGGCAATGCAGAGAACTGATAATGGGAATTCCCAGCTCGAAAACGCAGATACTTCCTGCAACTTAGTCTGATAGGAACATGAAGGTAAGCCTCCTTGAGATCTAAAGTTACCATCCAGTGATCTTTGCCCAGCAGAGGTAAAAGCTGTTGTAACGTCAACATTTTGAACTTGGGAATGTCCAGATAAGTGTTGAGGATAGATAAATCCAAAATTGGTCTCCACGTGTTCCCCTTCTTTGGTACTAGGAACAGGCGAGAATAAAATCCTAGGCCTCTTTCTGGCACAGGAACCGGCTGAATGGCCCCTATTTGGAGTAACAGAGAAATTTGCTTGTGAGCCTCTTTTCTTTGTAGCGGAGGAATGTCTGGCATGCCTTTGAAAGGAGGCAAGGTATGGAAATAAAACCTGTAACCGTGGTGAATGATATCCAATACCCACCTGTCTTGGGTAATTAAACTCCAATTTTCTTTGAAAAGTGCCAGCCTTCCTCCCAAAGGTGCTGCCAGACGAGAAAGCACTGGCAGCTGAAAAGGCAGGTCATTGGGTCTGTTTACGAAAGGACTGACCCCTGCCCTCACCAGAAGACTGAGCAGGTGAACTCCCTGTTCTGGGCCTAAAAGAACCTTGAGCTCTGCCCCTACCACGTCTAGACCTACCCCTAGACTGGGAATCATAAGCAGGATATGTCCACCCCTTAGTAGGCCAATTTCTACTAAACTTCGGAGGCTGAACCTGCAAAAAATCTTTAACAGTCTGCATAGACTTAGCCTTGTCCTCCATTTTCTTTAAAACTGCTTCCACAGGCGAACCAAACAACACGTCAGACTGTAATGGAGCATCTAAAATCCTTGTCTTAACATGCTCAGCTAAATTCTGATCCCTCAGCCAGGCGTGCCTACGAAGAACAGAACCAGTGGCAGCCACCCTCGAAGAGGCCTGCACAGCATCAAAACCGCATTGCAAGGAATGCTTACCCACCTGTTCAGACACATGAACTAAATCCTGCAACTCTTTACACTCAATACCTTCCGCCAGAGCATCTACCTTAGACTTCAATTGTGAAAGGAGATAATTTTGATATTTTAACATGTGGAACTGGCAATTCAAAGCCCTCATGGCTAAAGTGGAAGAAGTATACACCTTCTTTCCCCATCTATCCAAAGCCCTTGCCTCTATCAGGAGGAACAGGATTTTTAACAACAGAAGCCTTAACACCTTTAGGCCCCTGAGAAACAGTTTCTGGGTCTGCCCTAGGACTCTTAAAAAGATACTTATGAGCTTCAGGCACCCTATAATACCTGTCTGGTTTAACTGGGACAGGAGGCAAAGAGTCAGGGTTCAGGGAAGCCTCTGCAAAAACATCTTCCACCACATCCAGAACAGGAGGTATAGCTAAAGGCCTATGCTGGGGTAAAAACAAAAATTCCCTAAGCCTCTTCCTGGAATCAGAAAAATCTTGACCTTCCCATTTAAAATGCTCCCTCATGGAATGAAGAGTCTCCGAAAAAGAAAAATCCTCAGGAGGAGAAGCAGAAGGAGTAGAATCATCCACATCAGAATCAGAATAAGGAGGATACTCCTGCAAGTCTTCAGCCGAAGACTCAGAAGCCTCTGAACACTGCTCAAAACTCTAAAGCTCAGGTTCCACCCTAGGCCTCTTATCAGGAGGGGGCATAGAACCTCTAATCATAGTAATCAAATCTTCTGCCATTTTAAGCATATGTTTCTTAGGCAAAGATCCTGAAGAACTAGGAGAGACCCCCACTGAAGCTAAACATGGCCTGCCTCTCAAAGAAGCCTTGGAAACAGAAGGGGAGGGCCTAACCACCTTAGGAAGAGAGGGGAGAACAGCCACCTGAGAAGCCCCTTCAGCCTGGCCTACCTCCTGAGAGGACACATCTTGTAACAGTAAAGTCTCTCCCTGAGATTCCAAAGAAACTTCAGGCAGAACCACCGGCTCCACTGAGCCTTCTAAAGAACTGACGGTTCTTCCAACCTAGGCTTTGCTGCTTTGTCCTTGCGCTTTTTGGACGAAGCGGGCGTCGGAGTATCCGACGGCATTTTATAATTACAACGCTTCCCAAAAACTAACCTGGCACAGTCTAATCTTCTCTTAATAGTGCGTTTGTTAAATCTAGCACAAGAGCGACATCCAACAACGTCGTGCTCAGGCCCTAAACAAGGTATACACAAGGTATGGTAATCCCTATGAGGTATCTGTTTCCCACAAGAAATACAGTTATTCACTTTTTCTGACATCCGGTTAAATACTGAGGCAAGAAAAACCAAAATATTCCCAACGGGTACTTAGCCAACTTTGATTCGGTCTGAAACTCCGACTTCAGAAAATTTCAGAACGCCAACCTGCACTCGCAAAACTGCTTCTGCATCGGACCATGCGGCAAAAAAGACTGAGGATATGACGTCGGTCATGCGCATTAGTACCCTGACGTCAGACTAATGCGCCTTGACCGACGTCAGCCATATACTTTGGTATTCGGGCCGACTGGGACAGCGGACTACCCAAGTGTTAGGACTGCAGCAATGTGGAATGAAGAACATCTTGAAAATCTGATAATGCCCTTTTATTTCTTCCTCACCACTGGGTCAGAATCCCCACTCCTGGGTGGCCTTCATGGAAGGATATGGCGGAGTACTGTTGAACCGGAGGGTCTGCTTCTGGAGATAATGTCCAACTTATAATGGGTGACAAAAAGTATGCATTGTAGACCATGTAGCAGCTGCACAACTGTCCTCAACTGAAGACTTGGAAGCAAAAACAGCTGAAGTTGAGATGGACCTGGTTGAAAATGTAAACCTTTCTCCTGGTATATCAAAAAATGCAATATGCAATCCAGTTAGCCACGTGATCTTACAAACTGCCTGTCCCAAGCAATTAGAGAAGGACACAAAAAGGTGATCAGATTTTTCTGTGAAGATAAAAATGCATCAGTCTGTAAACATCAAGAAAGTGCAACATATATTCACCTTTACTTGCGAAATTGGGAAATACTAAAGTATATAGAAGAGGAGGACATCTACGGTAATGGTAAGATTTTACACAAGTATTCTATGTCCTTCTATTCATATGCTGCAGTATTCATCACATTAAGAAGAATGCCAAAGTTCAAGCTTGGAAAGGATTAGAGGGAGAAGGAGCAGAGGTTTTTTCTACAAAACCCTGTAGACTAGCTCTGGCAAATCCAGCCCTGGACCTGGAGATGACATCAAGGTTATAATGTTTAGAATTATGAATAGAGGACCAGGTAAGCTGCCTCCAGGATAAAACAAATGTCTAAGCCTTTGAAGAAAGCCCCAGCAAAAGATACTGCCCTAGCGGAGTGTGCCCTCACTGGGGAAGAAAGATTCTTGCTGTTAGCTGAACAACAGAGACAGCTTTACAAATCCAGGAAGAAATAGTCTGCTCCTTAACCAGTTGACTCATGGCCCTTGAGTGATAGGACACAAACAGGCTTTCAAATTTATGGATCATTTTTGTTTTGTCAAGGTAATATCCGAGTTGCCTGTGCACATATCTAAGGTGTGCAGAATCCTCTCAGTGGAAGATTGAGAGGTAGGAAAAAAGGTGGGAAGGTTAATAGACTAACGGATACTTTGTTGACCACCTTGGGCATAAAGGAAGGGTTAGTACACAAAGATACCCTATCTCTGTGGAAGACAATAAAAGGGGCGTTAGACATCAAAGTGTGCAGCTCAGAGACACATCTGGCAGAGGTAATGGCCACAAGTAGAACTGTTTTCCATGTACAGTGCTGCACGGGAGAGGAGTTTGCTAGTTCCTAGGGGTGCAATGTAGGCTTTGCCAGCAAAAAATTGAGATCCCAACGAGGAGAGACTGGTTTCCTTGGTGGTCTGATATGAAGGATGCCTTTATGAAACAGTTTAACCTCTAACCTACAGGCCAAGGTAGGAGACATAGGCAGGTAAGTCGAAATGGCTGAAAGATGGGCCTTCACTGAAGACTAGGTGAGGCCACCTGTCATCAATTCACACCGAAACATCCACTGATAGTGGTTTTAGGTCCTTCTTGTGACACCAGATGGAAAATATTTTCCATTTGGAAAAAGGATTTCCTACTAGTGGGTTTTCTGGCCTCCTACAAAACTTGAAACACATCCTCTGAGAATGGGTATCTAAAGGGAATTAAAACCCTATTACCTACAGAGTCAGGTTGAGAGTTGACAGTTGTGTGGATGTATAAGGGTTGCCTTGTGCTGTGTGAGTAGATCCATCCCATGGGGTAACTTGTGATAACTGCCCCTGGATAAGTGCAGGAGAAGGGGGAACCAATGCTGCCTTGGCCAAAAGGGAGTCACCAGCAAGATTTTTGTTGGTCCTACTGAATTTTCAGTAAGACATGTTGAAGAGGAGGCAAGGGGGGATGCATACAAAAACATCCCCTTCCATGAAAAGGACAGAGCGTCCACCTTCCAGGCCAAGGGGGGTGGGACCCTGGCACAGAATTTTGGAAGTTGTCTGTTCATGGGGGAGGCAAAAAGATCTACTTCAGGCATACCTCAATGATGGATTAGGTCCAAAAACGCATCCTTGTGTAACATCCACTCCTGGGACTGGGTCATGGACATGCTTAGTGAGTCTGCCACCACATTCTGAGCTGAAGGGAGGTAAACTGCCTGGAGAGAGATTTGGCTTTGTAAAGCTAATTCCCAGGCATGCAGGACTAGTCTGCACAAGAGGTAAAACTTCGTTCTCCCCTGCTTGTTGATGTACCAAAGGACTGTGGCGTTGTCTGTGAACCACCTCAACGTCCCTGGCACTACCTTGGATTTGAAGATCTGTAGGGCAAAAATGAGGGCCCTCATCTCTAATACTGATATGTTCCTTTGTTTGTTTGGGAGTCCAAACATCCCTGACCCTCCAAGACTGTAGGGCAACATATCTGACGCATCTGTGTAGAACTTCTAAGAGGACAGAGGTGAGTGGAGGGGGATACTAGGATTTTTGGTCACTTGTAGGATCCACCAGTCCAGCTCCTTTCTTAGGAATGGTAGAAGTGGAGTCATGAAATCCAGAGGGTGAGGGTGCTGCATCCAGACTGTTTTTAGGAACCATTGAATCTTCCTCATGTGTAACTTGACCCTTGGGAGCACTGGGATGATAGATGCCATGAACCCAAAGATGCACAGGAATTTCCTGCCAGACACAGACTGAAGGGGTAAATCGCTCTGGAAATAAGTAGTCAAGAACAGCACCTTTTCTAAGGTCAGTAAAGCCAGCATTTTCTTTGTTTGGATCCTGCAACCCAGGGAAATGTGGTCTCGGGAGGGGATCAGTGAGGCCTTTTGATAGTTTACAGAGAAGCCTAGGCTCTCCAGAAGACAGAGAGAGTGAAGGTAAGATCTTCCAGATGTCAGACTGGGGTTGGATTAGGAGATCATCTAGGTAAGGGAAGATCCGAATTCCCTGCAGTCTGCAAAATGCTATGACAGGAGCCAAGCATTTTGTGAAGACCCTTGGTGCTGAAGATAGACCAAAGGGCAAAGCACAAAACTGAAAATGTAGTAAAGCAACAGAAAAATGCAAACATTTCCTGAACAAAGGGTGGGTGGAATGGGGATGTGAAGATAAGTGTCTTTGACTTCTAAGGACACCATGAATGCTTGAGAGAGAATCAATGGAAGAAGAGATGGAAGAGTCAGCATCCGGAAAGAGGGGACTTTCAGGAAGGTATTCAGATGAGAAAGGTCCAAGATGGGTGTCCAAGCGCCACCCTTCCTGTGGAATAAAAACATCCAGGATCAGAATACTTTTCCCTCTTTGGGAATCCTCTTGGATTGTCCCTTGAAAAAGAAGGTCTGAAATGACCTGAGGAAAAAAGACATTTGTTCTTTAGGTGGAAGTGGAATGCCTCTGAAAGAAGGGTAATTTTCCTACACCATGAAATATCTTCTCTGGGTGATCCGATTCCAAGCAGTAAGAGATTGGGATACACAAGGGGGGGGGTGGATAGTCACAGGCTACCAGGTTTAGAATGGGACTGAAAAGTCTGTTTAGAGCCTGGAGTAGATGGAGCAGATTAAGAGGAAGTTCATGCCTGTTTCCTACGTCCCCTCAGACTTTGAGGAGGCAGATAAGACAGGTTTACTGACAAAGGCCATCTTTGCAGGATAGTTTCTTTGGAACAGGGGAAACAAGGATATCCTTGAGGTCCTGAAGCTCCTTATCTTTTTTGTGTAGGGATTTGAATAACTGCAAGCCAAGCTACCAAATAATGCTTTATTATCTAGGAGAGCATCCATCAATTTAGTCTTGAAGTCATCAGGTAAGGGTGTAACCTCAGCCAAGACCATCTTCTAGGAACTGAGCCACAGGCCGCCGCCACAGTTGAGGAGTCTGCAGCATCGTAACTGCACCTAATCGAGTGCCTAGCTACCTAGGCAGAGGAATTAAGGATAGCTGCCATTTTAGCCTTGGTACGGGAGCCAGGGAGCTCTGAAAGAAGTTTCCATGCATCTGAGAGGACAGCCAAGGAGTATTTGGCCATGTGGGTCTGGTAATTGATAGTCTGGAAGGCCAGAGTGACAAAGGTGTAAACCTTTTTTCTCAACCTCTCCATGACTTTGCACTCTATCAGATGGAAATAGGGAAGTGGAAGATAACAATTTGAAAGCCTTCTCAGATGAAACTGAAATGGTAGCTGGGTCTGCAGATGGAGTTTTGAACAGGAAGTTAGAGTCCTCAGGCACCTTGCAGAACCTGTCTGGGTGCTTGGCAGCTGGGGTATGGAAGTCAGGGCACTTGGATGCAGCAGTAAAGGCATCCAGGAAGGCAGGCAGAACTGGAGGAATGGCAGAGTGTGATGGAGAATCCATTTGCAAGAGGTCATAATACCTCTTTTGTATATCAGAAACTTGTGAGCATTCTCACTTGAAGAAATCTTTCATTTTTTGAATAGTCTCCCCAAAGGAAGTTTCCTCCCCAGGGGAATGTGTACCATTAGACTCCTCTTCTGGGGAGGAAGGAATTTGGCTGCAATATGCTAAAGACTCATCCCTGAGGATTCTTCTTCATCAGAAGAGGTATCCATAGTAACCCTCTTAAAAGCTGAGGAGGGAGAGAAAAGCCTGCAGAGGAACAGAAGCAGAAGGCTGGTGCAGAGCCATGAAAGCATTGAAAAGGCTTTGTGAAAAAGCCTGCCAATCAGGAGCTTGCTGTTGAGAAGCATGGGTAACATGCTTTGTTTTTAACTTTTTCTTCTTAGGGGCTTCCATGTGAGGGGAAGGTCAAAGGGCCTGATGTCGGCCTACACTCTATGTCTAACATTACATCCTCAAGCACAGTGATTTGGGTGACGCCACACAGACCTTCATATATCATGAGCAAAGGTTGCCCCTTTTCGCCCAAGTCAGACACCTGCATTTCCCTTGAAGACGTGCCGGTAGACTCCTTCAGGACTTCCACAGTGGTACCCACAGAAGGGACATCCACCACCTACGAGACAGCCTACGAGCCTACATCGGCCTCGAGAGGGACGTCCAGAAGAGAGGGCGCAGAAGTATCATCAGGCCAAGGTTTCTTGGCCTTCTTCACACTTGGCTTGTCCAAAGGAGCCGTCACATCCATCTCCCATGCGAGGCACTTAAGGTGCTGATTCTCGAAGTAAAGCTTAAGCGAAGCTAAGCAGCTTCTAAGAGTCTTGGGGGCAGATGGCGCAAGTGGTATGATCATGGTCTGGGCCTAGACAAAATAGACAGAGGTCGTGGACGTCTTTATGTGGAATCTGCCTTCCACACTGACAATTGCCCTTTCTAGGTGACATGAAATCACCACAAAACACACAATAGCACTAAGAATTAAAAAAGAAATAAAACTCAACGGGATACTTATCAAAATTAGGGATCACCACCGATCTGGCGATCAAATGATCGAGCAGGCGGCACAGAAGTTCTGAGGTTGGTGGGTGCTGACGACTGCTTTATACCAGACATCTCTATGACCAATGTACGCAGAGATGTACGACATCACATATACCTGGTAGCAGCATGTAAACTTTTGTATGCGGGCTGGACGTACAAGTCAGCTGGAGGCGAACTACTCCCTGAAGTGATGAATACTGCAGCATATGAATAGAAGGACATCACTCATTCCCAGACCCTCATGACCTCCCTGCACAACGAGCAAGAATAGTTGCTTCTTGCTTGTTGATGTATCAGACCAGTGACATGTTGCCCATATGAACACCAATTGTCCCTAGAGGGAGGTCAGCCTGAAATGCTTGCAATGACAGGAGAACTGCTCTCATCTCTAGGATGTTGATATGCAACCTGATCTCTGTACAGGGGGACCCCGTGCCTTGGAACAACTTCCCCTTGTAATGCACTCTACACCCTAGCTGGGAAGTGTCCATGGTCACTGTAGCTTGTGGCAAAAGAAGAAAAAAGGTCTGCCTAAATGTAGATCTTGGCACAGAATCAACCAATGTACATGGTGTTTGCAGATTGGAGTGAGTTTTATCGGCATCCAAAGGACTGACCACTGCACTGCTCGTGACCAGTGGAGGACTCGCATAAAGAACCTGGCCAAGGGTACTAGAAATATTGCTGCCGGCATAGATCCAAGTACATTTAAAACCAGTCTTGCAAGAATAGGGTGAGTTAGCACATTCTGTATTTGATTTCTTAATGAAGTGATCCAGTGTGTTGAAAGGCAAGCCAATGCGCGTAGGGTATCCAATTGGGTTCCGATAAATTCTATGTTTTGCATTAGAGTTAGTTTTGATTTTGCAAAATTTATAGAAATCTATACAAAATTGAAAATATGCAGAAGATAATACATGGCTTGAAGGAGTTGATGCCTGGTTGGGGCAGTAAAGAGTTAACTGTCGAGGTATGGAAACCCCTGAAATCACTTGAGTCTCAAGTGAGCTGCAACCACCGCACTTGGTGAAAAACCAGGGGGCTGTGGTGAGCCCAAAGGGCAATACTCTGAATTGATAGTGATTTGCTCCCAGGCGGACGCACAGAAATATCCTGGAGCACCTGTGAATCTTTACATGAGAGTATGCTTCCTGGAAATCTATGGAGATCATCCAATTATCCCTGTGCAGAAAGGGCAGTATGGACTGTACTACAAGTATTTGGAACTTGGACTTCTTTACATACTGATTCAGTCTGCTTAGATCCGGAATTCGTATGAGGTCCTCCATTTTCTTTGGTACCAAAAAGACACGGGAGTAAGTTCTGAATCCTATCTGTTCAGTTGGGACCTTATGGATGACTCCCTTCATAAGCAGCTTTTGGACTTCTTGCACTGCTAACTCCCTCAGACTGGGTGGAACATCAGGGAGTTTTTTGCTTGGTTTTGTAGGAAGAAGGAAAAAAGGAATGTAATATCCTCTGGATGTGATGTTTATCACCCGGTCGTTTCATGAGATATTTGTCCAGGTTTCTGGGTGCAAAGAAAAACATCCCAACACTACCTCGAGAGAAGGGTTACCAGGCAGCACATCACGAGCGCTGATAGGATTTGTCAGGAAATAATTTGTCAGGAAATGACTCCCTAAAGCCCTGATTATGGGGACCCCTCTGCTTCTAGGGCAATCCCTGCCACTGAAACCTCCTCCTCTGACTCTGAAAAAGGAATATCCCCGCGAGTCCTGAAAAGATCCCAGAGACCTGCTGAACCACATTTTCTTAACATCTCATTGGTCCCTAGAGGAGGTAGGCTGAGGGGTAAAAACAACTTTATTCCAACAGCAGACAGGGTCTTTCCATCCTGCTTGCTGTGGGTAAGCATTCCCTGGACTTGTGTACTAAATAAGGAAGACCCATTAAAAGGGATATTAATAAAAGACAGCTTAAAAGATTCTGCAAAATCATAAAGCCTCATCCAAGCATGACGCCATATGGCTATGCCTGAGACGGCTGCCTGAAAGGGGCCTTCAAGCTGCATGGGAAATTAACATCATAGTTGAATTAGCTACTGACGACAGAGTGGCCAGGTGCTGAGAAACTTCAAGATCCTCCACCAACATGGACTCAGTGACAGAAGTTGAAAGTTCTTTAATCAAATCTCTTTGTAAATGGGTGAAGTAGGCAATAAAATTCAACGACCTCAGTGTGAAAGTAGCTGAGGCATAAAAGTGCTTCCTGAATCTGTCCATCGATCTGGACTTCTTGTTCGGGGGATGGAAAGGAGCTCTGCTGTGCGAGCTCCTTTCCTGTAGCTGCTGGTGCCATAAACCAAGGCATCCACTGCAATCCCCTCAATCCAATATTGTCGGTCAGCTGGAGGGGATATGATTTTGTCCAGATGCTTGAGAATTGGTTCAACAGAGTCAGGCTCCTTCCAGGCCTGGCGGATACAAGGTAGACATGCTCATCTGTAAGGTGTGTGTGTGTGTGTGTGTGTGTGGGGGGGGGTTCACCCAGGATGTAGATGGGCCATCCCTGAATGAAAGCCTCCAAGAACACAGTCACCTCAGGTGAAGGGCACTGGGAAGACCAACCACCACTTCTTTGCTTAAGGAGTTCCATGGTGTCCCCGAAGGAAACATCATTGGGTGGTGATCTGGGGGATCCTTCACCTTCCTCGAAATCTGTGTCTTCAGTGAGAGACTCCATGGGGGGGTGGGTTTCTATGTGGCTTCTGTTGCATGTTTCTTTTCCAAGGGAGCTCCCTCAGTCGCATAGTCTGGAGAGGTACTGGAAGAGGAGGGATATCCCGGGGGGGGGGGGGCACGAATGGACCTTCTATAAAGTACAGCTGTGTACACGTACCATAAATGTAGATGTTCGAGTGTATTCACTGTTGCAGTCATTACATTTGGGTAATCTGCTGGCAGTTGCCCTCAGTTAGCCTGAATAACAAAGTCTTGGGTCCTATGTCGGTTGCAGTCTCCTCTTCCATGACGTAAATTTGTCAGGGGTATAAAACATGCAGCAGACGCCATTTTAAATCAGTTTTTCTTGCCCCAGATGTCAGGTGCCCCCCAAATGGGGAGCAAAAAAAAGAAAAAAAAAAATATATAAAAAAAGAAAAAAAAAAAAAAATATATATATATATATATATATATATCTATGGGTACCTATTACTTGATCGACACGTCAAAACAGCGACACTCACATGTTCGACTCCACATCAGAGACACTTCATAACATCGACGTTTCAGGTAAGCGATCTTCCCCCTCACAGGACCCATGGTAGCACTCGTTTGTCTTTTAACGCGTAAGGTTTACGTCAGTCTTCAAAATGTACCCTGACAGCGTTGTCTTTACCTTCTTAATAGTGAAACGAGTGCTACCATGGGTCCTGTGAGGGGGAAGATTGTTTACCTGAACGTCGGTCGATGTTATGAAGTGTCGATGATGTGGAGTCAAACATGTGAGTGTCGCTGTTTTGACTTGTCGATCAAGTAATAGGTACCCATATATATATATATATATATATATATATATATATATATATATATATACACACACAAACACACAAACACACACACACACACACACACACACACACACACACACACACACACACACACACACACACACACACACACACACACGTATTTTAGAACACAAAAAATTTACCTTCAACTAAAAGCAAATACACCACAAAGGCTTTTGAGAATAGTGAAGGAAAGAAGAGATATAATAATAGAGAAGAAAGGGGGCTGGTGGGTGGGTAACCCGGACTGCAAAGTACAGTTGTGTACCTACCATAAATGTAGATGTTCTAGTGTATTCACTGTTGCAGTCATTACAATTGGGTTATCCTGCTGGCAGGCTACCCGCAGTCGGCCTGAATTCCAAAGTCTAGGTCCGGCATCGGTTGCGGTCGCCTCCTCCCTGACGTCAGTTCACCAGGGGTATAAACGATGCAGCCGACGCCATTTTCTTCAGTTTTTCTTGCCCCAGATGTCAGGTACCCCCAAAAAGGGTAGGCTAAAAATGTCAATAAAGCATGCATGCACTAAATAATAAGTTTCCTTAATCTACAAGCAAATACACCATATAGGTTGTATAGAATAGCGAAGTACAGATATGGTCCAGCAAAGATAAGGGGGGATGGTGGGTGGGTAACCTGGACTGCAACAGTGAATACACTCAAACATCTACATTTATGGTAGGTACACAACTGTACTATGTTCATCGTGTTTCACTGTTGCAATCATTACAATTGGGTAGAATCCCAAAGCTAAGGTTAGGAGGCTGGAACTAAATAGAATTAGGAGCAACTATGAGGCCCTGCAGAACTGCAGTGGCAAAGCCTGCCCTGGATTTGGAGTAGAGTGGCAAGTGGTAGTGCTTTGTAAAAGTATGCACTAAACTCCAGGTTGCAGCCTCTAAAATGTCTTTAGTGGGCACTCCTCTGAGGAAGGCTGCTGAAGTGGCTGTTGCTCTGGTTGAACGTGGCCTAATGCCCTTAAGCACTGATTTGCCATGTTGAGAATAGCATAGACGAATGCAGTGACCTATCCACCTTGAAATAGTTTGCTTTGAGATAGCCTTTCCTTGTGATATTGCAGCATATGCTACCAATAATTGCTCAGTCTTTCTGAAAGCTTTGGTTCTGTCCAAGTAGAAGCGCTGCTGTCTGTGTATGTCCAAAGAATGCAGAACTTTCTCACCCTTATTCTGTGGGTTTGGGTAAAAGGTATACAAATGAATAGTTTGGTTGAGGGCCACTCTGGACACTACCTTAGGCATAAAAGTGAGGTTTGTCCTTACAGAAACCCTATCTGGATGGAAGATGATAAAAGGTTCCACAGCCATTAGTGCCTGTAGCTCTCAGACTCGTCTTGCAGAGGTTATTGCTAGGAGCAGAGCTGTTTTCCATGATAAAAATTTTATATCAGCTGTAGCAGCTGGCTCAAAAGGAGGCAGAGTGAGTTTTTCCAAGACATAATTGAGGTCCCATGCAGGTATTGCTGATCTCCTTGGTGGCCGTAAGTTTTTTGGCTCCTCTGAGGTACTGCCTTAATAAAGGATGAGAGAAAATAGGTGGCTCTGTATTGTAATGAGCTGAAATGGTAGAGGCATGAATCTTAATTGATGAAAAGGATAGGCCTTTGACCAGCATCTCAGTTAAGTATTGCAAAATCTGAGGTATATTTGGAACAATCATGTCAATTCCTTGTGCCTGGTTCCAAGCACAGAATCTCTTCCATTTTTCTGCATAAGATTTTCTAGTACTGGGCCTCCTGGCCTCCAAAGTAACATCCATAAACGCTTTAGAGAGAGCTGTTTTTTGAAAAGCTACATTATCCACCATGCTGAGTTGGCTGTGCAGGATCCGATTGCTTTGTTGGGTCAGTAAGTGAGGAATTTGAGGTAATGTCCATGCTGGGCATTGAGTCAAGTTCCTTAGGATTGGGTACCAGTGCTGGCGGGGCCAGTCTGGGGCAATCAGTATCATTTTTAGCTTCTCTTGTCTGACCTTTAGAAGTACCTTGGAGAGGAGATGCAGTGGTGGAAAGGCGTATACTGTTAAGTTTTCCAGCTAAAAGACAGGGCATCCACTTTCCATGCTTGCTTGTGATAAGTCCTTGTGCGGAATCTCTGTAGTTGGCAGTTGTGAAGGGAGGCAAATAGATCTGTCTGGGCATCCCCAATTCCTTGTTATGTCGAAGGCTTGTGGATCGAATTTCCACTCATAGAGATCCATGGGGTTTCTGCTTAGTTCGTCTGCCAGAGTATTTATCTTTCCTGGCAGAAATTGTGCTTGCAGATGTACTTGGTAAGTCAATGCTGTGTCCCACAAAGTCATGGCTAGTCTGCAAAGGGGGTAGGAATGTGTGCCTCCCTGCTTGTTTATGTACCACATGACTGTAATATTGTCCGTCTTTATCAGTAGTTGTCCTGGATGAAGTAGATCCTTGAAGGCTGTCAGGGCATTTTGAACAGCTAGCATCTCTTTTTGATTGATATGTAGATGCATTTGGATTGCAGACCATAACCCCTGAATACATCTTCCTGCCATGTGGGCCCCTCAGGCATAATCTGATGCATCTGTTGTCAATGTTTGCCTGGCTGGGGGGCATGGTGAATGGCTGCGCCTTGTTGTGGCGACAGGCCTTTGCCCGCCATCGAAATTCCTGTTGTAGGCAGGGAATGAGGGTAATTATTGTTTACAGGCTGTGCCAATGTTGAGTCCAAACTTTTTAGACACCACTGTATTTTCCTCATATGCAGTCTTGCATATGGAATTAGCAGAATGCAGGATGTCATGAAGCCCAAAGCCTGCAGAATTTTTCTTGCAGTTAACTGGGTGCTTGTTGCCAACCTTTTGAAATAAGTGGTCAGTTCCCTTTGTCTGGCGTGAGATAAGCCATTCTGGGCAGTTGTATTTAAGCTTGCACCCAGGAATATTATCTCTTGAGAGGATACAAGTTTTGATTTCTTCTCGTTTACTGTGTACCCTAGGCATGTTAATAATCTTTTTACAAACGCCAGATGCTGTAGTAGTATGTCCTTGTTCTCTGCTTGAATAAGGCAGTCGTCCAAGTAAGGATATATTTGTATTCCTCTGTCTGCAAAATGCAATTACTGGTGCCAGGCATTTTGTGAAGACCCTGGGCGCAGTAGATAAGCCAAAGGGCAGTGCAGGGAATTGGTAGTGCATTGAGCCAGCTATGAATCTGAGGTATCTTCTGCATGACTGTCTGATTGGGATATGAAGGTATGTCTTTTTTAGGTCTAAAGTTACAAGCAAAACCTTCTAGCCCAGCATGGGCAAATGCTGCTGCAGAGTCAACATTTTGAATTTTGGAATATCCAGGTATGTGTTTAGAATAGATAGGTCCAGTATTGGCCTCCAGGCTTTGTCCTTTCTGGGCACCAAAAAGAGTCTTTGGCCCTCATGTCCATGACGGATGAAACTTGCTTTTGTGCCTCTGCCCATTGATTTGTTGGCAGGTCTGGCATATTGTTAGCCCTTGGCAGGGTGTGAAAGTGGAACCTGTAACCTTTTGACACTATGTTCAAGACCCATTTGTCCTGGGTGATTAGGTACCAGTTATGAGAAAAAAGTGCTAGTTTTCCCCCTAAAGGAGCTGTCAGTAGATAAGTGCTTGGCGCTGGCAGGGGGAAGTCATTGGGACTGCTTTCTGTATGGCTGTGACTTGTCTTCTCCGCTTTGGGAGGTAGAAGCACCCCATTGTTTAGACCTGCATGAGCCTTGGGACTGGGATCTGCCTCTTTGTGGCCTGTCTGACACTGGAAAGGGCCAATTCTTTGTAGGCCAGTGTCTGCTAAGTCTTGGAGGCTGTACCTGTAAGAAATCCTTGACTGTCTGCATAGATTTGGCTTTGTCCTCCATCTTCTTCAACACCTCTTCTGCTTTAACACCACACAAGGTATCATGCTGTAATGGAGCATCTAATAATTTTGCTTTAACATGATCAGGCAGATTCTGTTCCTTTAAGCAAGTATGCCTCCTAATGACAGAACCCGTAACAGCGGCTCTGCAGGAGGCCTCCAAAGAATCAAAACCACATTGTAAAGTATGCTTTCCAACTTGTTCAGCTACATGCAATAAATCCTGCATTTCTTTATTCTCTGCACATTCAGAATTTGTCAACATTTTCTGTTTAAGCAGTGACATTATGTATTACTGATATTTAAGCATAAGAAACTGACAATTTAAAGCCCTTATTAGCCAAGGTATCAGAACTGTAAATCTTTTTCCTCCATCTGTCCAGTGCCCTGGAATCTCTGTCAGTGGGGGTAGGGTTTTTTGCAGTGGAAACCTTGACCCCCTTGGGACCTTGAGAGATAGTTCCTGGGTCAGCAGCAGGGTTTTTAAAAATAAATTTGTGGGAGTCTGGAACCCTGTAGTATCTGTCTGGCTTAACAGGAGCTGGAGGTAAGGAGTCAGACTGGACTCTGAAAATACATCTACAATGTCTAGCACAGGTGAAATAGCAAGGGGCCTGTGCTGAGGCAGTAAAAGAAAGTCTCTGAGCCTTTTCTTAGATTCTGAATAATCTTGGCTCTCCCAGTGGAAATGCTCCCTCATGGTATGCAGTGTTTCGCCAAAAGAATAATCCTCAGGTGGAGAAGCTGAGGGGATAGATTCTTTAGCATCAGAATCCTCATAAAGAGGAAGAGAGTATTGCTGATCAGAAGAGGAATCAGATGAAATGGAAAACTGATCCGAAGATTCATATTCTATCTCTTGCCTAGGCCTCTTGTCAGGAGGGGGATGAGAATCCCTGATCAAAGTAATCAGGTCTTCGGCCATTTTGAGCATCTGTTTTTTAGGCATGGAGGCCTATCCATGGGGCTGTTGTACTTGTTTCTTTGTCTTTAAAGCTGCTTTGGTCTTTGCCTTTGAAGCTGAAGTAGTTTTAACATAATTGTATAGGCCTGAAAATGCCCTCAGAAGCAGATGCCTGTTCAGCGGCTCCAGACCCATCTGAGGGAATGGTTTCCGAAGGTCCAATACCCTGAGTATCTGTAGGCCTGGTTGACTCCGCGTGGAAGTCGGTATCGGCCTGCGGCTCTAAAGTAGCGGTCGTCAGGGGCTGCGAATGCACCTCACTGAGAACCGGCGACTGACCTTGAAGAGGCCTCGTCGGTTTTGGACTTCGGATGCCTGTCCTTTTCTTTGTGTTTTTTGTAAACTCCAGTAGTCGGCTGTTCCGATGGCATTATATAATTAAATCGTCTGCCAAAGTAATGAAATGCAAAATCGTCCCGACGCTTAATAGTGCATTGGTTAAATCTACCACAAAACTGACAACTAGCAACGTTGTGGTCAGGGCCTAGGCAAGGAATACAGTAAGAATGAAAATCCTTATGAAGTATTTGCTTCCCAGAAGAAATATAATTATTAACTTTTTCTGACATCGGTCTGGAGCAAGAAAAAAGTTTCCCCAACGGAGTACTTAGCTTTAAATGAACACTTAGGATCTGAAATTCGAACTTGAAAATCTCAGGAGTCGGCCGACTGGCACTTGCGAAATGCTTTTGCTTAAGGCACTGCGTGGCAAGAAAGACTGGAGAAAATGGTGTCTGCTGCATCATCTATACCCCTGGTGCACTAATGTCAAGGAGGAGGCAACAGCAATCGACGCCGGACCTAGACTTTGGAATTCAGGCCTACTGCGGGTAGCCTGCCAGTAGGATAACCCAATTGTAATGACTGCAACAGTGAAACATGATGAACATCAGTGAATACACTCGAACATCTACATTTATGGTAAGTGTACACAACTGTACTATGTTCTTCATGTTTCAATGTTGCAGTCATTACATTTGGGTAGAATCCCAAAGCTATGGATGGCAGGATGGAATTAAACAGCATTAAGAGCAGCTATAAGGCCCTGCAGGACTGCAATGGCAGAGCCTGCCCTAGATTTAGAAAAGAGAGGTAAATGGTAATGTTTTGTGAATGTATGCACTGAGCGCCAAGTAGCAGCTTCCAGAACGTCTCTGGTAGGAACCCCTCTGAGAAAGGCTGCAGAAGTAGAAGCAGCCATGGTGGAATGGGATCTGATCCCCTTGGGCACAGGTTTACCATGGTGCATGTAGCAGAAAAGAATACAATGGCTTAACCATTTTGAAATAGTCTGCTTTGATATAGCCTTCCCCTCTGTTCGTGCAGCAAATGCCTCCAGTAGCTGCTCAGACTTTCTTAGAGATTTTGTCCTGTTTAAGTAGAATCTTAGTTGTCTGTGTACATCCAATGAATGCAGAATTCGCTCTCCCTTGTTCTGCAGATTTGGGAAAAAAGTTGTCAGGTGAATGGTCTAGTTAAGAACCACACTGGATACCACCTTAGGCATAAAAGGATTGGTCCTAAGGACCACTCTGTCCGGGTAAAAGATAATAAAAGGCTCCACTGCCATGAGAGCCTGTAGTTCTGAAACCCTACTAGCTGAAGTGACTGCTAAAAGAAAGGCTGTCTTCCAAGAAAGAAATTTTATGTCTGCAGTTGCTGCTGGTTCAAAAGGAGGTAGGGTGAGTTTTTCCAGCACAAAATTGAGGTCCCATGCAGGACTCAGTGCTCTCCTAGGTCGTCTTAATTTTTTGGCCCCTCTGAGGTACTGTTTTAGCAGGGGATGAGAAAAGAGAGGAGGATCTGTGTTGTAATGAGCCGAGATGGCAGAGGCATGGATTTTTATTGAAGAAAAAGATATAGGCCCTTGTGAAGCATCTCAGTTAAATATTGCAAAATCTGAGAAATATCGGGCTTTGCTGTGTTTATTCCTTGTGCTTGGTTGTAAGCACAGAATCTCTTCCATTTATCAGCATAAGATTTTCTAGTACTAGGCCTTCTAGCCTCCAAAATGACATCCATCACAGGTTTTCTGAGAGATGTGATTGGTGAAATTAGTTGATTAGCCATGCTGCAAGATTCAGAGTTTGGAGCGGAGTGTGCAGAATTTGATAGTTCTGCTGAGACAGTAGATGAGGTGTTTGAGCCAAGTACCACGGAGGAAGGTAAGACACATTCCTTAGAAGTGGGTACCAGTGTTGGCGAGGCCAGTCCGGAGCAATAAGTCATTTTTGTTTTTTCCTGTCTGACTTTTAGTAAGACCTTGGAGAGCAGAGGCAGAGGGGGAAAGGCATAGACTGATAGGTTTTTCCAGCTGAAGGATAGAGCATCCACTTTCCAAGCTTTTTTGTGATGAGTTCTTGTGCAGAATTTGTCCAACTGATAGTTTTGGGGAGAGGCAAATAGATCTATGCCTTGACACCCCCATTTTCGTGTCAACATGCTGAAGGTTTGTGGATCCAGTTTCCATTCATGTGGGTCCATAAGATTTCTGCTTAGGTCGTCTGCCAGAGTATTTTCTGTTCCTGGCAGGAACTGAGCTTGAAGATGTATTTGGTAAGTCAAGGCTGTGTTCCATAAGGCCATGGTTAGTCTGCAAAGGGGGTATGAGTGGGTACCCCCCTGCTCGTTTATGCATCACATAACTGTGGTGTTGTCCGTCTTTATCAGTAGTTGTCCTGGATGAAGGAAGTCCTTGAAGGCTGTCAGAGCATTCTGTACAGCTAGCATTTCTTTCTGGTTGATATGTAGATGCATTTGATTTGGGCTCCATTTGCCCTGAATGCATCTCCCTGCCAGACGGGCCCCCCAAGCATAGTCTGATGCATTTATAGTCAGGGTTTGGGTGGCAGGGGGTGGAATGAATGACAGTCCCTTGTTTTAGTGACATGCCTCTGCCCACCAAAGGAACTCCTGTTGCAGGCAAGGAATGAGAGGAATCATTGTTGTTCATCGTGTTACCCTGCTGCAGTCATCACACTTGGGTTATCCTGTCGTCAGTCGGCCTGAATTCCGAAGTCTTGGTCCGGCGTCGGTTGCTGTCACTTCTTCCCTGACATCAGTGCACCAGGGGTATATGAGGCATCCGATGCAATTTTCTTCAGTCTTTCTTGCCTCGCAGTGCCCGAAGCAGAAGCAGTTCGCAAGTGCCGGTCGGCCGACACCTGAGATTTTCGAATCGAAATTCAGTCCGAAGTCTTCAAAGCCAAGTACCCATTGGGTAACCTTTTCTTGCCTCAGTCCGATGTCAGACAAAGTTAACAACTGCATTTCTTGTGGGAAGCAAATACCTCATAAGGACTTCAATTCTTATTGTATACCTTGCCTAGGCCCAGACCACGACGTCACTGGTTGTCGGTTTTGTGCTAGGTTCAATAAGCGAACTATAAAGCGACGCTTTGATTTCGCACGACACTACTTCGGTAGGAAATTTAATTACACTATGCCGTCGGAGCAACCGACTACTGGCGTGCATAAAAAACGCAAAGATAAAGACAGGCAGCCTAGATCCAAGCCAGACTCCGAGGCCTCGGCTGGGCGCCGGTTCTCCGGTTTTCAGTGAAGCACCTATGCAGACCCTGGCGACCGCAGAATTGCAACCCCAGACCGCTTCGGATTCTCAACCAAAGAGTTCTAGGCCGTCGCAGCCATTTTCTTTAGGCCCTACCGACAACATTGCAGAAGGAGAAGCCGGTGCTGTGGATACACCTTCGGTTACAGAAGGTGTCTTCAGACAGACTACTCTCACCATAAACTCTTATGCTAAGCTTAAGACTCCTCTAAAACCAAAAAAGACTGCACATCAGTCTCCGGTTCAAGGCCCCATCCTAAGAAACACATGCTTAAAATGGCTGAAGATTTGATTTCTTTAATCAGGGGTTCCCAACCCCCCCCCCCCCCACCCAGACAAAAGGCCTAGACAAGAGGAGGATTATGCCTCCTCTGATCAAGTGTCTATTTCCTCAGGCTCCTCTAAGGAACAGGATTACTCCTTTCCCCCTTATGAAGATTCTGATGCTGAAGACTCCATTCCCTCAGCTTCTCCCCCTGAAGACTATTCCTTTGGGGAAACCTTACATACCATGAGGGAACATTTCCACTGGGAAGGTCAGGACTACTCAGACTCAAAGAAAAGGCTCCGAGAGTTTCTTTTACTCCCCCAGCACAGACCACTTGCTATCCCTCCAGTTTTAGACATTGTGGATGATGTTTACTTAGAATCTAGTCTAAATCCAGATTCTCTGCCTCCTGCTCCAGCCAAACCAGACAGATATTATAGAGTGCCTGACTCACACAAATTCCTTTACAAAAGCCCTGTTGCTGACCCAGAGACAATCTCCCAGGGTCCCAAAGAGGCTAAGGCTTCTATGGCTAAAAATCCTGTACCCTCTGAAAGGGACTCCAGAGCACTAGATAGGTGGGGGAAGAAGGTTTACACCTCAGCTACTCTAGCATTGAGAGCACTAAATTGTCAATTTCACATGCTGAAATACCAGCAATTCCTAATGTCTCAAATAAAACAAAAGATGAGCACGCACCCTCAACAGTCTGACTTCAAGGAAATGCAGGATCTGTTGCATGCAGCTGAACAGGTGGGCAAACATACTTTACAATGTGGATTTGATTCCTTGGAAGCTTCCTGTAGAGCAGCTGTTACTGGGTCTGTTATACGTAGGCATGCTTGGTTAAAGGAACAAACTCTGCCTGATCATGTTAAAGCACAGTTACTAGATGCACCCTTACAGCAGGATGTCCTATTTAGAGTTAAAGCAGAAGAGGTTTTAAAGGAAATGGAGGATAAGGCAAAATCTATGCAGACGGTCAAAGATTTCTTACAGGTACAACCCCCACGCTTCAGCAGAAATTGGCCAACAAAAAATTGGTCCTTTCCAGCTTCTGACAGACCACAGAGGGGTAAATACAGACGCCCAAGGGGCAGAGGTCAAGCACAAATCCCTTACAAACCTCGCCAATGGGGCACTGCAACACAGAAGGGAGAAGAAGACAGGTCCCAAACTACTAGAAGACAAACACAATGACTTAAACCTCAAACTGCCAAGCAAAGCTCTCTTGGCAGCTCCCTTGGTAGGAAGATTAGTACTTTTTGCAGACAACTGGCGCATCATCACAAAGGACAAATGGGTCCTAGACATGATCTCACAAGGATACAAATTCCATTTCCACACCTTGCCAAGGATAAAAGGAATGCCAAACCTGCCACAAAATCAATGGGCAGAGGCACAAAAACAAATTACAGCTCTCATGGACATGAGAGCCATTCAACTGGTACCTACACAGGAGCAAGGCCAAGTATTTTACTCGAGGCTCTTTCTAGTCCCCAGAAATGACAATGCTTGGAGACCCATTCTGGACCTTTTGATTCTAAACACCTTCTTGCAAGTACCCAAATTCAAGATGCTAACACTACAGCAGCTTCTTCCCATGTTGGGCAAGAAAGCTTGGCTAGTAACGTTGGACCTCAAGGAGGCATACCTGCATGTCCCTATCTAACAAAATTGCAGAAGATACCTCCGTTTCATTGCAGGTTCAACCCATTACCAATTCCCTGCACTGCCCTTTGGCTTATCTACTGCACCCAGGGTCTTCACAAAATGCCTGGCACCAGTAATTGCATACTGCAGACAAAGAGGAATTCAAATATACCCATACATGGACGACTGCCTCATCCAAGCAGAAAACAAGGACATTCTCTTACAACATCTGGCTTTTGTAAAACACCTTCTAAGTTGCCTAGGGTACACAGTAAACGAAAAGAAATCAAAACTAGTGCCCTCACAAAATATGACATTCCTGGGTGCCAGTTTGAATACAGCGGCCCAGATGGCTTATCTGACGCCAGACAAACAACTACAACTAACTCAATACTTCAAAATAATGGCAACAAAGATCCAACTCCCTGCAAGAAAAATTCTGCAGGCCTTGGGCTTCATGGCATCTTGCATACTACTAATACCATTTGCAAAACTGCATATGAGGAAATTACAATGGTACCTGAAAAGCGTATGGACTCAACACAGCCACAGCTTGGAAACAATGATACCTCTCATTCCCTGCCTTCAACAGGAGTTTCTATGGTGGTCACAGGTGTGTCACCTCAACAAGGGTCAGCCTTTCACCTTACCCCCAGCCAGACAAACTATGACAACAGATGCATCGGACTATGCCTGGGGGGCACACATGGCAGGACAATGCGTTCAAGGCATATGGACTGCAGATCAAAGAAATCTGCACATCAATCAAAAAGAAATGCTAGCTGTATAGAATGCTCTGACAGCCTTCAAGGACCTCTTACATCCAGGACAGTTTATAATAAGGACAGACAACACCACAGTAATGTGGTACATAAACAAGCAAGGGGGTACAGACACTCCTACCCCCTATGCAGGCAAGCAATGACCTTGTGGAACACAACACTGGCTTACCAAGTTCAATTACAAGCTCAATTCCTGCCAGGAAAAAAGAACAAATTGGCAGACGACCGAAGCAGGAGCATCATGGATTCCCCACGAGTGGAAACTGGATCCACAAGTATTTGCAATGATTACTCAAACATGGGGGTGCCCGGACAAATACCTGTTTGCTAACCCCCAAAACTATCGGCTATCAAAATTTTGCACCAGGACATTTCACCATCAAGCTTGGAAAGTGGACGCACTCTCATTCAGTTGGAAAATACTGACAGTATATACCTTTCCTCCATTGCCTCTTCTCAGAAAGGTGCTGCTGAAAGTCAGGATGGAGAGACCCCGAATGATACTCATTGCCCCAGACTGGCCACGCCAGCACTGGTACCCACTACTAAGGAACATGGCCCACGCCCACCATGGATTTTACCACAAATTCCTCATCTGCTCACAAAGCAAGACAGCAAGCAAGCTCAAAACTTTAAATTTGGCTGCATAGCAAATCACCTAAGCAACCAGCCAGCTCCTCTTTGACAAGCTGTTATGGATGTCATTCTGAAGGCCAGGAGGCCCAGCACCAGGAAAGCCTACTCACACAAATGGAAAAGATTTTGCGCCCAAGGCCAATATACCCTTGAGCCGGACATACCTCAGATTCCACAATATTTAACTGAGATGTTACACAAAGGACTTTCTTTTTCATCTATTAAAATCCACACCTCAGCTATTTCAGCTCACTACAACACGGATCCTTCCTTATTTTCACATCCACTTCTAAGGCAGTACCTCAGATGGGCCAAAAATATTAGGTCTCCCAGGACAGCACCAACACCAACTTGGGACCTCAACTTTGTTCTGGAAAACCTTACGCTGCCACCTTTTGAGCCAGCTTTCTCAGCTGATTTAAAGTTTATATCATGGAAGACTGCCCTGCTGCTAGCAATTACTTCGGCCAGAAGAGTCTCAGAGCTACAGGCACTAATGGCAGTAGAGCCTTTCCTCATTTTTCATCAAGACAGAGTTTCTCTATGAACTAACCCCTCCTTTATGCCAATGATGGTATCCAGTGTGGCTCTAAATCAAACCATCCATTTACCCACCTTCTTCCCAAATCCACAGAACAAAAGGAGAAAGACTCCTGCACTCCTTGGACATTCACAGGCAACTACGTTACTACTTGGATAAAACTAATGTTTTCAGAAAATCTGACCAGTTTTTTGTATCCTATGGTACAGCATCACAAGGAAAGGCGGTCTCAAAACAGACCATTTCCAAATGGATAGGACATTGCATACGTTTTTGCTACACCCATCATGGAAAACCAGTTCCTGCAAGCATAAGGCCCCACTCCACCAGGGCAGCAGCTACATCTACAGCCTTCCTCAGGGGGGTGCCAACCAAGGATATTCTGGAAGCTGCAACTTGGAGTTCAGTACACACCTTCACCAAACACTATCACTTACCACTTTACTCTAAGTCTAGGGCTGGCTTCGCCACTGCAGTTTTGCAGGGCCTTCTAGCCTCCTCTAACCCTGTTTGACTCCACCTCCCATCCTTAGCTTTGGGATTCAACCCAAGTGTGATGACTGCAGCAGGGTAACACGAACATAGTACAGTTTTGTACCTACCATAAATGTAGATGTTCGAGTGTATACCCTGTTGCAGTCCAGGTTACCATCCCTCCATCCCCTCTGACCTAACTGAAACCTTTCAATACCTTAAAATCTGATACAACCTTTGTGGTGTATTTGCTTATAGCTATTGACCACCTTTTGGGGTGGCACCTGACATCTGGGGCAAGAAAAACTGAAGAAAATGGCGTTGGATGCCTCTTATATACCCCTGACGCACTGATGTCAGGGAAGAAGCGACAGCAACTGACGCCGGACCAAGACTTTGGAATTCAGGCAGACTGCGGGACCACCTGACGACAGGATAACCCAAGTGTGATGACTGCAGCAGGGTATACACTCGAACATCTACATTTATGGTAGGTACAAAACTGTACTTTTCCAGGCTTCCATAAGCTTTTTAGGTACCACTGAAGTTTCCTCATATGCAGTCTTGCATATGGAATTAGTAGAATGCAGCATACCATGAACCCCAAAGCTTGCAGAATTTGTCTTGCAGATAGCTGGAGTTTTGTTGCCACTTGTTTGAAGTATGCTGTCAATTGAATTTGTCTGGCGTGAGGTAAGCCATCTGGGCAGTTGTATTCAAGCTTGCACCCAGGAATGTAATTATTTGAGAGGGTACCAGTTGTGATTTCTTTTCATTTATTGTGAACCCTAGGCATGTTAGAAGCATTTTTACAAACGCCAGATGCTGAAGAAGAGTGTCCTTGTCCTCTGCCTGAATGAGAAAATCATCCAGATAGGGATAATTTGAATATTTCTTTGTCTGCAAAATGCAATTACTGGTGCCAGGCACTTTGTCAAGACCCTGGGCGCAGTAGATAAGCAAAGGGCAGTGCAGAGAACTGGTAATGCAAATAGCCTGCTTTGAAGCAGAGGTATATTCTGCAAGATTCCCTGATTGGGATATGCAGGTATGCCTCTTTTAAGTCTAGAGTTACCAACCAGGCATTCTTGCCTAGCATAGGCAGTAGCTGTTGTAGAGTCAGCATCTTGAATTTTGGAATGTCCAGGAAAGTATTTAGAATGGATAGGTCCAGAATTGGACGTCATGATTCGGCTTTTCTAGGTACTAGGAAAAGTCTTGAATAAAACCCTCGTCCTTTTTCATTTTCTGGTACTGGTTGAATAGCCCCCATATCCATGAGGGACTTGACTTGTTTCTGGGCCTCTGCCCACTGATTTGGTGGCAGAGCTGGCCATCCCTTTGGAATTGGCAACATGTGGAAATGAAATCTGTACCCCTGGGATACTATGTTTAAGACCCACTTGTCCTGGGTAATTAGATGCCAATTTTGAGCATGAAGTGCTAGTTTTCCCCCCAAAGGGGCTGCCAAAAGATAAGTGCTTGGAGATGGCAGAGGAAAGTCATTGAGACTGTTTACTGTAGGGTGGTGCTTTGCTACCTCCTGATTTGAAGGTGGAGGCACCCCATTGTTTTGTCCTGTAAGATCCTTATGACTGAAACCTGGAGCCTTTGGAGCATTTGGGTTTGACCTGAGCGGCTCTGTTGGACACTGGAAAGGACCAATTCTTAGTACGCCAGTGCCTACTGAACCTGGGTGGCTGCACCTGCAAGAAATCTTTTACAGTTTGCATAGATTTAGCTTTGTCTTCCATCTTTTTTAAAACTTCTTCTGCCTTATTACCAAACAGACTGTCCTGCTGTAAAGGAGCATCCAGCAATTTAGCTTTAACATGATCAGGCAGATTTTGCTCCTTGAGCTAAGCATGCCTTCTTATCACAGATCCAGTTATGGCGGCCCTGCAAGACGCCTCCAAGGAATCAAAACCACATTGCAAAGTATGCTTTCCAACTTGTTCAGCTGAATGCAATAAGTCCTGTAACTCTATTTTCCACACAGTCAGAAATCAACATCATTTTCTGTTTCAGTAAGCTCATAACATGCTGTTGATATTTAAGCACATCAAATTGGCAGTTTAAAGCCCTGATTGCCAGGGTTGCAGATGTATAAACCTTCTTACCCCATCTATCCAGCGCCCTGGTGTCTCTATCTGAAGGGGTAAGATTTCTGGCTGTAGAAGCCTTAACACCCTTGGGACCCTGAGAAATAGTTTCAGGGTCAGCAGCAGGATTTTTTAAAAGAAATTTGTGGGAGTCAGGAACCCTGTAATATCTGTCTGGCTTACTAGGAGCCGGAGGCAGGGAATTAGGAGCCATGCTGGTTTCTGAGAAAACATCATCAACAACATATAAAACAGGAGGTATAGCCAAAGGCCTATGCTGAGGAAGAAGAACATCCCTAAGCCTCTTTTTGGATTCTGAAAAGTGCTGACTCTCCCAATGAAAATGTTCCCTTAAAGTATGCAAAGTCTCTCCAAAAGAAAAATCCTCAGGAAGAGAAGCAGAAGGGATGGATTCCTCTGCATCAGAGTCCTCATAAGGTGGAATAGAAAAATTCCTGATCAGAAGAGGAATCAGAAGAAATGGAAACCTCATCTGAAGATTCATAATTAGTGCCTTGCCTAGGCCTCTTAGCAGGGGGGGGGGGTGTTTTGGAACCCCTGATAAAGATAATTAAATCCTCAGCCATTTTGATCATTTTGTTTTTTAGGCATAGGGGCCTGAGCATGTGGCTCATGTGTAATTTTTTAGACGTAGAAGTATGTTTTGGCCTTGTTTTTTGATGATGGTGTCGGTTTAATATACAAATGCTGAGGCCTAAAAACACAGTCAAAAGCCAGTGCCTGCTCAGCAGCCCCGTACCCATCCAAGGGAGAGACATCTGCGGGTTCAATACTTGGAGAATCTCTCAGTATACCGGACTCCGAATGGGTCTCGGTAGAGGCCTGCAACTCAAAAGTAGCAGGCATCAGGGGCTGTGAAAGCAACTCACTGAGTAGTGGCGAACCAGCGACTGGCTTAGGAGAAGCTTTGTCGTCGGCTTTGGACCTCGACGGTCTGTCTCTGTCTTTTTCCTTGCGTTTTTTGTGAATTCCGGTAGTCGGATTGCTAACCGACAACATTTCAGGATAGCTAAATCTTGATCCAAAGTATTTAGAAGCAAAAAACTACCGACGCTTAATAGTGCGATGGTTAAATTTAGCACAAAACAGACAGGAAGGCACGTTGTGATCAGGGCCTAGGCAAGGAATACAGTACAAATGAAAATCCTTATGAGGTATTTGCTTCCCACAAGTAATACAATTATTAACTTTTACTGACATCGGTAAGGAGCAAGAAAAAGTTTCCCCAACGGGGTACTTGGCTTTAGTTTGAAGACTTCGGTTCTGAAACTCGAAAATGAAAATTTCAGGAGTCGGCCAACCGGCACTTGTGAACTGCTTCGGACACCACACGGCAAGAAAGACCGATTAAAATGGCGTCGGCTGCATGTTTTATACCCCTGACATCATGGAAGAGGAGACAGCAACCGACGCAGGCCCCAAGACTTTGTTATTCAGGCCGATTGAGGGCAACCTGCCAGCAGATTACCCAAATGTAATGACTGCATCAGTAAAACACGAAGAACATCTGGCTGACCCAAAGGAGCAGAAATGACTGCCTCTGAGCTCAAAGCAGATGATGGGTGTGGGTAGGAGCGAAGATGCACGAGTACAGTTCCCTGGCTGTAGAAAAAAACCCTTCTATGACCAGCAGACAAATCTGGAGAAACCTCTCCCCTTCCTCTGAGCCAAGGCAGTCAAGGAAGTGTAGTCATGGTCATCCCCAGATCTGCTCCACTGGGAGAGAATTGGCCCTGGGCTTGTCTAAGGCTGAGGCACCCAGAGGAAGGGACGGCTCCAAAAAAAACTCTGTCTTACAGAACATGCATGTGTCCGTTTCTCTCACATTTCAATGGACTTTATAGACCAAAGTGTATGCAAGTCCAATATCCTGGATCTTTATTAGCCTTTCTTCATTTGGTTTCAATTCACCTCACCCTTTTCTGAACCAAAATCTTGGTCAACATGAGGTTGTTCCAGGCGATTTTCGTACGTGCCACTATATTTATGGCTATTCCAATCTTTTTTCCTTACCCGATCCTTTTCTTTTCATTCTTTTTTGATAATCACTTGCTGTCATGTCTTTTGTCAACTTCTAGTTTGATGTCCACTCCTACATGATACTGAAATGCATCTGCTAAAATAAACAGAGATGTCATCTTAGACTTCTCCTCTGTTACAACTTTTGGTATTGAGTAAGAACTCAAGTGAAGAAACACGCTCTACTCTTAAAAAAAAAAAAAATGAAATACGTCTCCCTGCACATCACTGCCTGCACATCTGAGATTTTCCTCCTAGTGGATGTCACATCCACACGATCTTCCAAAATAAGTACTTCAGAGAAGATGACAACAGGTTCAAAGGAGCCAGGGTTAAGGGAAGGTAAAATAGTGTCTAAAGGCATGCAGAAACAGCAGACAGGTGTACCTTGATGAAGAGTAGGGTAGTCCCTTTTTAAGTAACTAATGAAAGTAAGATAGAACAACATGGATACCTGCTCAAAAGGGGTCCTCATTCTTCTTTAGACATCTGACAGATCTCTTCCACTTATAGGCATAAGATTTTCTAGTGGAAGATCATCTCATGCCCCTGGAGTACCTGCAGCAAGTCTTCTGAAAACTGGTATCTAAACAGGTATTAAAATTCTGTCACCCAAAGGGTCAGGTTGAGACCCTGCAAATTGGGGTTAATCAGAGTTCTGTGCAAGTTAACTTTTTCTGTGCACTTTGCAAGTAAACTGTAGTAATGGGCCCCTAGCTAGATGGAAAAGGGGGAACAAATGCAGCCTGGACCAGAGGGGAGTCAGTAACAAGTTTTTTTTATTTGTCCCTTTATATCTTCAGGAAGACCTTTGGGATTAACTGGAGAGGGGGAAGTGTGCTTTTACTGCACACTCCTATACCATTACAGCTAACCAACAAAGCTGGTAGGACTGTCTTCCCCTGCTTGTTGATTTGTGGCAAAAGGTATATTTCTGGCACACCCCATTTTTGACTTAGTCAAAAAAATGTCCTTTAGATCCAATCATGGGGATATACCTTTGACCTGCTGAAATGGTCTGCTGCTTCCCCCTAAGTACTAAGCCAATAAGTGCAGCCCCATGGAATGAACTGTGTCCCACAGCTGCAGGGCTAAACAATAGGATAGGAGTGTGTCCCTCCCTGTTTGTTTACACAGCGGTGCTGTCTCACTTCATCAGTAGAACACCTGGTTTCCACAGGTAATAGAATACCAGCATGCCTTTTGAAGATGCCAGTATCTATTTTTGGTTTATGTGACTTTTTAAGAAAGCATGATCCCACCTTTCCTGTACCTAGAGACCGCTGGAATGTGCACCCCACACTGTGGTTAGGGTCAGATTTTAAGGCTGCTTCCAGAAGAGCAATCCCTTTTTTTAGGCTGCAGACTTCAATCTATCACCAACTACATTTTTTAAACAAGGGAGGAGCCAAAATTTTGCAGTTGAGGGAATGCCTGTGCTGGCACCATACATTCCTGAGGAACCAGTGAATCTCTCTCATGTAATTTTGAGAATGGAATCATCAGGATATCCCAACACTCTCAGGGCTTCTCTTGCTGAGATGGCTGTCTGAGCTACGAGAGAGTGGAAATCCTATCCAAGGAAGGAAACCTTTTTCCCTGAAAGGAAGGCTATTAATAGATTTGTATCTAAAAGGACACCACGAACACTAACTTGCATAATGACGTCAGACTGGACTACTCCACACTGACGGTAAACCCCCAGCTTTGAGAAAATGGTCATGGCCACATGAAGACAGGTCTACAAATCCTTGAAAGTGGCTGCCTGAATCAGGCAACTGTCTAGACAGGGGTAAATTTGAATTCCATTTGTCATAAGGAAGGTAATCACTGGGGTCAGACGTTTTGTGGAAAAAAAACATCTAAAAACAGAAGAGAATTGATAGTGCTTCCCACCTTCTCTAAAGTGCAGATACCTCCTGTGTGCTTTTTCTACGGGAATGTAAAGGTAAGCATCTTTCACATATAAAATGACCACGACAGCCTGGGGGGAATAGCACAGGCAAGAAGCTTTTGCAGGATTACCATTTTGAACTTGGAGATCAACATGAACCTGTTTGGCCCACAAAAAAATCCAATACAAGACTTCAAGATCCTCCTTTTCTTGGAACCAATAACAGTCTGGAGTAATATTTTGTGCCTCTTTCCTTCATAGGAACTGGTTTGATGGAGTCCTGCGCTAACATTCCTACCTGAGTAAAAGCCTCCTGGAGCTGACTTTTTACAACAGAAAGTTCTGTTTTTTGGGAGAAACGCAAACTGACATTTGTAGCCTAATTTGATTAGGCTTAATACTGATTTGTCTGGCTTGATGGCTTTCCACTCTATGAATAATAACAAAAGCCTTCCTCCTACTTTGGAAGAAGCCGTGTGGGGTACAGTGAAAAGTAGTGGGACTTGGGGGGAATGGTATTAGGGAAGGGCCCAGCTGCGTCATGGTTGCTACCTTATGGGCCCCCAAGGGCTGGTTGCATTGCCAGGTTTTTTTTTTTTTTTTTTTTTTTTATAAGCACCTTTATTAAACTATCACTTAAGGCACTGGCTTACATACATTAAAAGATAAGTAAAACAAGCCATATATTTTTTTCCCATTTACATGCATTTTTTTCTTGACAACTATCAATCAGTCCAACATTACATGGCCAACTAGCTCACTGACAAGACCCTCAAAGTCAAAATAGGCACCTCCACCTCTGACAGCAGACCTGTCACTAGTAGAGTTCTCCAGGTATCTGTCCTGGGAACCCTACTGTTTGGCAACTAATTCTCGTAGGTACAGGCAAAGACAAAAGGCCTGTGGTTGACCAAGTTTGCCGATGACTAAGTTGGGTGCGGTCATTGACTCCCCAAATGAAGTTAACATACTGCAAGAGGGTCTCACAGCAACTAATGACTGGTGCCAAAGTCATGGCCTCAAGCTAAATGCAAAAAGATGTCATCATACCATTTGGCAAAAACATGACCCCTACTGATTACCACATCAACAGCAAACCCCTAAGCACACAACCTGTGGTGAGTGACCTGGGTACTCCGGTTGACAACCTCACATTCGACTATCATGCAGCGGCAGTGGTCAGAAAAGCCTTTTACTTGGTTCATCTCACAAGTAGAGGGATTGCATCCAGAAAAAAGGAGTTTATTACCTCGCTATACTCCTCCCTTATTAGACCAATAATTGAGCAGAACACCCCATTTGGGATGTACCTCTCCAAACATCTGCACCAAATGGAAAGGCCACTGTAATACCTCACAAAGAGAATCCATGGCCTCCAACACCTGTCCTATGCAGACAGGCTCAAATCACTATCAGTCTACTCGGTATCGTACAGATTGCTCAGGGGTGATCTGTGTCTCACCTATAAGGCAAGCTTGGACCCTGCCCTACTAGAGATGCTCCATATCCCTAAGTCTAACTCCTCACACACTACCCACTCAAAAAGCTTGAACCTAATATGTGACATTAACAAAACCTGCTGGAGAGACAGAATTGCCTCCCATAGGCTGCCCCTTTTCTGGAATTGACTTCCCATACATGTCAAACAGAGCACCTCGCTGACCCTCTTTCAAACTCAACCTTGAAGAGTGGATGGGAGACCACAAATTCATCCCAGGGGTTCCACCTGTATCCCTCACTGACAGGGGCGACAGGTGCTGACTGAGGTTTCTTTTTGGGGATAAACTCTTGGCTAGGCTTGTAAGGGCCCCAGGGCCACTAGCCTAGTAACCACTAGCCTAGTAACCTCCTATGATCAGCTTAACTCCTGCCTTCCCTTAAAAGCACACCACCTTCTTGAACATTATTCCACATGTACTACTCCAACAAATTCCATTTAAAAAGTAATTTGCTTTGAACCTTTTTTAACAATACCGCTTCCAGTTCTTCTCTCCCTTTTTTATAACAAGTCAATACTTCAAATACAGATGGTTTAGATTTTAATTTAAATTATGTTGTAATTGCTTTTCTGGAGCCTTACCATGTCTAAACAATTCAGATCCTGTGTCTCAGCTCAAAAGAATAATTTCCTTAGTTAAAGACATTAACCCCCCCCCCCCAGTTTTTAAGAGTACACTCTACAAAACGTTTAATATATGATAACTAATTACACTTCCAAACAAGCAAATTTCCAGTTAACCTCTTTCTTTGGCCCTTAGCATAAACTACTGGTTGCCAAAATCAGCTGCAAGCAGTGGCCAGAGAAGGCTCTAAAGTCAACGGAGACCAGGCTGAAGACCTGGAAGTTGACTGGTGAGAAAGTCCAACAGTTCAAGGAATTACTCAGGGCTCTAGCACACCATGAAGAGGAGGAAATGGGTGGAGCAGAAGAAGAACAGCAGAGCATCAAAGCAGAATGTGTGAGGACTACAGAACTGATATGTGGCTGAGCCAGGTATGGAAATTAGGTACTTAAAGAAAGCTGGTGGTGGAATGCAGAAATCCAGGAAGTCATCAAAAGAAAGGAAGAGTGCAGGAAAAAATGAGAGATTGAAGAGACTGACCAGTAAGGTTGCCACCCATCGCGTTGTCAGCGGAACACTCACGGGTTAAGCCACCTTATCTCGTTGCCCGCTGTATCTAGTAGTGGGACCTCAAAAGTCCCGCTTTTGTGATCACAGTGAATTGCCGTGGAAGAGTCGCAATTACTTCTGGCTTTTTCGCGGCAATTCAGTTACGTCACCAAACCTGACCTGCAGGCAAATCTGCTGCCTGTTAGGTCCGATTGCTTTAATTCATGCAGCAATTGGCTGCAATTCATGAAAGGGTTGGGGATTAGGGCAGGAAGAGCCCTGCAAAGATCGCGGCTGTAGGAGCGCTTTGTTTTAAGCGCTTCTAAAGCCGCTAAAAAAAAGAGAGGTTTTTTTTTATAACAAGCGATCCAGCCAGCCATCCATCCTCCTCCAGCCAGCCATTCTCCTCCAGCCAGCCCATCCTCCTCCTCCATCCAGACAGCCAGCCTCCTCCTCCATCCAGACAGCCAGCCAGCCTCCTACTCCAGCCAGCCAGCATCCTCCTCCTCCATCCAGACAGCCAGCCATCCTCCTCCTCCATCCAGCCAGCCAGACATCCTCCTCCTCCATCCAGCCAGCCAGACATCCTCCTCCTCCATCCAGCCAGCCAGCCAGACATCCTCCATCCAGCCAGCCAGCCGGCCATCCTCCATCCAGCCCGCCAGTTATCCATCCAGCCAGGCATCCATCCATTAAGCCATCCATCCACCAGCTACTCCCACCAACCAGTTAGCCACTCCAGCCAGCCATCCATCCAGTCCCCAGCCATTCATGCAGCCAGCCATGCATCCATTCATTCAGCCATCCATCCATCAAGCCATCCATCCAGTCATTCGTCCATCCATCTGCTACTCCCACCAACCAGCTGGCCACTCCAGCAGCCATTCGTCGTACCCATAACAGCATCTCCTTCACCATTCTGGTGATGACGTCATGGTAGATGCTGTAAGCCAGTGTCATATTGGCCCCACCCCCATGTCCCACTTTGGCCCGCTTAAAAGGCGGCAACCCTACTGACCAGGCTAGGAAGGAATACTGGTTGGCTAATAAAGAAGCTAAGAAAGGAGTTGCAATAGCAAAGAAGAGGGCATCAGAGGCACTACCAGCTTCTGGAAAGTAATTCAGGTGGAACAAAAACTACCAGATTTCAAGAAAAAGACAGAAAGATAAACAAGACAGTCAGACACCCTTCATAAGGGATGCCAGCAACAACCTGCTCACAAGTCCACAGGACGTCAAAGGCAGACTGAAGGAGTATTTCCAGCAGCTTCTGAATGAAGAAAACCCTGCAAATTCTGTACTGTACCTGACAAACTCTACAATGAGAGAGGAGGAGGAATCCACCCTAGAAGTACAAATGGCACTAAGGAAAATGAAGTTAGGGAAAGCAGTAGGCTCAGATGAGACCACAGCAGATATGATAAAGATGCTTGGTGAGACAGGGGAGAAATGGCTCCTGAGGGTACTCATAGCAGTGTGGAGAGAGAGGCATATCTCAGATGTCTGGAGAATAAGCATACTCATGCTAGTGTACAAGAACAAAGGGAACATCCACAACTGTGGGCAGTACAGTGCCATCAAACGCCTGTCCCATTGCATGAAATTTCTGGGGAGGATAACTGATAAACAAATATGCAGAGTAGTAGAATGTAAGATGGGAGATGAGCAGTTCAGACTCAGATCACAATGCAACACAACTGACCTGAAGTTTGCAGCCAGACAAATAGTTGAGAAGAATGAAATGAGGAAAGAGTCCATGTGGGCATTCCTAGACTTGGAGAAAACATATGACAAGGTCCCAAGAAAGCGGACTTGGGCAGTACTGCAGTGGTCTGAAGTCCCAGAAACAATGGTAGAATTAGTGCAGGCTATGTACACAGACCCAATGACTCAAGAATAAACAATGTTCGGTCTCACAGAGGGGTTCCCAGTGGGAGTGGGTGTAAATCAGAGTTCAGCTCTGAGTCCACTGCTGTTATCCTGGTAACGGACTACATTAACTAACAGGTCGGAGGGGGACAGATCAACAAAGTTGCTGTATGCAGATGATGTGGCATTGCAAGCAGACTAAGCAAGAATTTCAGCAAAGGATAGGGGAATGGAATACAAAACTGAAGGTACACAGGATGAAACTAAGCACAGATAAGACAGTGGCAATGGCAGCAAACTGAAGAAATCAGAAGAAGCTGAGAACTGAAATAGAACAGATGCTAGTGAAACAGGATAACAGCTTCAAGTACCTGGGAGGGGTGGTTAAGGAGAAGGGAAGTCTGAATGAAGAGGTCAGAACTAGAATCAGAGGGGATCCAGCAAAATGGCATGGAGTCTCAGGTGCAGTCTAGGACAGAAGAATGCCAAAGAAGTTGAAAAGAAAGGTGTACAAGACAGTGCT
This sequence comes from Protopterus annectens, assembly GCF_019279795.1. Taxonomy (NCBI): domain Eukaryota; kingdom Metazoa; phylum Chordata; order Ceratodontiformes; family Protopteridae; genus Protopterus; species Protopterus annectens. Next base: position 635,453,074 of record NC_056728.1, on the reverse strand, counting down.
GCGACCAATACTATTGTATGGTACAGGAACCTGAGCAACAGAAAAGCAGAGCAGATGAGGAAGGTAGAGGTGATGGAAATTATGTGCCTGAGAAGAGTGGCAGGATGCGTACTGTGAAACAGATGAAGAAATGAGGACATAAGAGCAGAAACCAAAGTAGCTCCAATTGGAGAAAAGATCAAAGAGAACAGATTACAGTGGTTTGGACACGTGCAGAAAAGTAGAAGATACACTGGTGAAGATGATTTGGGACAGACACGCGGAAAGCAAGAAGAAATGAGGACATCCAACAAAGAGGTGAATGAATTGAGAGAGAGAAGATCTGCAACAGTCAGGCATGGGTTTCGAAGAAGGTAGGAGTGTGGCACTGAATCGAGAGAGATGGTGACAGTTAATATCATACCCCAAACCCCATGCACAAAATGTAAAAAAGGGGGCTGATGATGATGATTCCCCCTCACACCTCCAATATTTGCCATCTAATTGAAGAAAAATACTTTGAAGTCTGCTTGGGGTATAGTAAAACCTATGCAAACACTTCCAAGCAAAAATCCTAAATCTTTTCGACTCTGTTGCATACTTGGGAGCCATACACACTTCCTCTCATTGTTCCCTTGTAAACTGCTTGCAAAATTTCTTCCAATCTATTCTGACTTGATTCTTATAATTATCATGCAATATTTTAAATGCCCTACTAATTATCACCAGCAGCTTATCTTCTAGACTTGACTAAACTCTACCAAAGCAGATCTTTACCTTAGGATTCCCCTATCCCTTTTCTCTTTCCTTATACTCTGATGGTCGAGAAGGTAGTCACCTGCAGTCAAAACTTCTTCTTGGCCTTATCCCACTCTGTTACCTTTCCCTCCTTGGTTATTTGCTCTAAATATTTTGGTTCTACTGCCAGGTTTCTACAGTAAATTTCAGCTGCTACTTTCTATTTTCTGCACCCCTACTTGCAGTCATCTCCTTCCTCCGTTCTCATGTTGGCTTAGTGCTTGATACTTTCTGCAACTTTGAGTGTAATATTTTGCATGGTTGTTTTTCTCCTTAGGATCTGCACCCTAAAACCCCTCTCTCCTTATTTCTTGAACCTCCCCCCCTTCATCAACCCTTTCCACTTTGAATTATAACCTTCTGCTTGTGTGACATACATGAGCCTGAATTCTGCAGCTATATAATAGCCCTTCAAATCAAGTAATCCTAGTCCACATTCTTCTACTGGCAGGATCAACTTACTCACTTAACTAGTCATCTTCTTGTCCCAGATCCGTCAACTGTAGTAATTATTGTCCACAGCTTCTCCTATGGTTAAAAAAATATGACTGACCTTTATATAAAACTAAAGGGACTAAAAACGTTTTCACTGCTTGTACCTTACTATCCATAAACAAAAGCTTCCAGTTTTTCTGTTTCTGCATTATCTTTTTAGTCTCTTCCTACATATCCTTAGCAGCCATAACCAGAAGCCTTTTTAATCCATACTTCTAAATATTTCAGCTTACCATACACCTATCTGAGTATTACTAAACCAATTTCTGTGGATACATATTTTACGTTTAGAGCCTTTGATTTGCCTTCATTAATTTTATATCCAGAAAAGACTTTAACCCGTTTCAAAATGTTGCACAAAAAGTACAGTTTTGTACCTACCATAAATGTAGATGTCCGATAGGTATGCATCTGCAGTCATAACATATGGGTTGTCCTGCCTCAGACAAGCCCTTCGGTCGGCTGGATTCCAAAGTCTGGGTCTGGCCTCGGCTGATGTCATACTTTCCCCGACGTCAGAGCGCCTGGGGTATAAAAGCATCAGCCGACGTCATTTTCCTCAGTTTTTCTTGCCCCAGATGCCAGGTGCCCTCTATGAAGGCTAAATTTGGATAAAATGCCAAAAAATTCCAAACATATTGCAAAAATATATACATATATATATATCTATATATATATATATATATATATATATATATATATATATACATACAAACAAATACACCATAACAGATTCCCCCAGCTAGCTAATGGAGGGGTAAGCACCCTAGGAATACCACAGAGGGGAAGGAGGGAGGGTAAACCTGACTGCAGATGCATACCTATCGGACATCTACATTTATGGTAGGTACAAAACTGTACTATGTCCTTCAAGGATGAATCTGCAGTCATAACATATGGGTAGAATACCATAGCCAATCTGGGGGTGGAGGTACTAAGAAAATGATGGTGTAGTTAAGATACCCTGCAGGACTGCTGTAGCAAAAATATGTACATATATATATATATATATATATACATACAAACAAATACACCATAACAGATTCCCCCAGCTAGCTAATTCTCCAGGCAGTTAGCTGCAAGGTTTTTAGGTTGGGATGCAGGATCTTGAAATTGTTCTGCGTCAGAAGAAGTGGCCATAGGGGGAGAGGCCATAGGTGGCTGTGGCTCTCGTGGAATGAGGCCTAATGTTTACAGGAACAGTCTTTCCATGAAAGGAGTAACAAAAGCGAATGCAATTTCCTATCCATTTTGAAATTGTCTGTTTGGAAATTGCTTTTCCTTGTGCCCCAGCAGCATATGCTACAAACAGTTGGTCAGTCTTTCTGTAACTTTTAGTTCTGTCCAAATAGTAGCGTAACTGTCTGTTTATATCCAGAGTGTGTAGAAGTTTCTCCCCTTTATTTTGTGGATTTGGGAAGAATGTAGGCAAGTGAATTGCTTGGTTCAAGGATACCCTAGATACCACCTTTGGCATAAAAGTAGGATTGGTTCTCAATGAAACTCTGTCTTGATGAAAAATAAGAAATGGCTGCACTGCCATTAAAGCTTGTAACTCAGATACTCTTCTTGCTGAAGTTATGGCCAGAAGGAATGCAGTTTTCCAAGACAAAAACTGTAGATCCGCCGATGATGCTGGTTCAAAGGGAGGAAGTGTTAGTTTCTCCAGCACAAAGTTAAGGTCCCAAGTAGGTAAAGGTGGTTTCCTTGGAGGATTGATGTTTTTGATTCCCCTGAGAAATTGTCTTGAGAGGATGCAAGAAGACAGGTGGATTTACATTGTATTCTGCTGAAATTGCTGAGGCATGTATCTTAATGGAAGAATAAGACAGGCCATTGTGGAACAATTCTGCTAAGTATTCCAGTATATGTGTCATGCTCATCACTGTCACATCTAGGCCTTTTGTTGTGTTCCAAATGAGAAATCTTTTCCATTTTGCTGAGTATGCCTTCCTTGTGGAAGGTCGGCGAGCTTCCATAATAATGTCCTTTACTCTCTGGGATAAGCTATTCTGAGGAGGAATCATGGTATTCTCCAGGCAGTTAGCTGCAAGGTTTTTAGGTTGGGATGCAGGATCTTGAAATTGTTCTGCGTCAGAAGAAGTGGCCATAGGGGAGAGGCCACGGTTTCGTCTGTGACATGCTCTTCAACAGTGGGTACCAGTGCTGCCTTGGCCAGTCTGGAGCTATCAGAATCACTCTTGGCTGTTCTGCCCTGATCTTCAGTAAAACCTTGGACATTAATGGGAGTGGTGGGAAAGCATAGACTTTTCGAGCTTTCCAGCTGAAAGAGAGTCCACCTTCCATGCTTGTGGGTGGTATGTCCTTGAGCAAAAAGCCTTCAGTTGATGATTGTGGGGTGAGACGAACAGATCTATCTCCGGCCTCCCCCATGATTGTGTTATGAGTAAGAAGATGTCTGGGTGCAGCATCCATTCGTGTGCATCCATGGTAGTTCTGCTTAAGCTGTCTGCCAGAGTATTGTCTTTCCCTGGCACGAACTGGGACTGTAGTTGTATATTGAGTTTCAAGCAAAGTTCCCATAGATTCATGGCCAGTCTGCATAGAGGGTAGGAATGCGTGCCTCCTTGCTTGTTTATATACCACATAACTGTGGTGTTGTCTGTCCTTATTAGCAGGTGGCCCTGATGAAGGAAAGGTTTGAAGGCCTTGATTGCGTGCATCACTGCCAGCATTTCCTTTTGGTTTATGTGCATGCGCAGCTGTCCTTGAGACCATAGCCCTTGGATACATTTGTCCCCCATGTGTGCTCCCCAACCTCGGTCTGAAGCGTCCGTGGTGATGGTTTGGTTTGCTTTTGGTTTGTTGAAAGGCAACCCTCTGTTGGACTGGCAGGCTTGAGCCCACCACAGGAATTCCTTGAAGACAAGTAATGAGTGGGATCAAAGTTTCTAAGCTGAGTCCATACACTCCTTAGGTACCATTGCAATTTTCTCATATGCAGCCTGGCTTGTGGAATTAGAATTATGCAGGATGCCATGTAACCCAGGGCCTGCAGGATTTTCCTTGCAGTCAGCTGAGTTTGTTTTGTCAGATTCTTGAAGTAATCCGGAAGTTGTTTTTGTTTTTCTTCTGTGAGGAAGGCCATTTGGGTGGTTGTGTCTAGATCTGCACACAAAAAGGTTATTCTTTGGGATGGAACAAGTCTTGATTTTTGGATGTTGACTGTGTATCCCAAGGCCTGTACTAGGTGGATGGCATAGTCCAAGTCCTTTAACAAATTTTTCTTGTTGTCCGCTTGTATAAGGCAGTCATCCAGATATGGGTAGATTTGAATCCCCTGAAGTCTGCAGTGTGCAATTACTGATGCCAGGCATTTCGTGAATACTCTGGGTGCAGTAGATAAGCCAAAAGGCAATGCTGAGAATTGATAATGCTCTGATCCTGCAAGAAATCTGAGGTGTCTTCTGCAACTTTGTCGAATTGGGACATGCAGGTATGCCTCCTTGAGATCTAGAGTCACCAGCCAAGACTCCTTGCCCAGCATGGGAAGAAGCTGCTGTAGGGTCAGCATCTTGAATTTTGGCACAATGAGGTAAGTATTCAGTGCGGACAAGTCGAGAATAGGCCTCCATTGATTTTCTTTTCTTGGAACAAGGAATAATCTGGAATAAAATCCTTGGCCTTGTTCTGAAAGAGGTACCTTTTCTATGGCTTTCATTTGTATCCATTTGGTGATTTGCTTCAAAGCCTCTGCCCTCTGATTTGGTGCCAGGTCTGGCATTCCTTTTCTTTTTGGCAATGTGTGGAAATGGAACCTGTATCCTTTGTCTATTATTTGCAGTGTCCATGAGTCCCTTGTAATGTAATGCCAATTTTTTGAAAATAAAGAAAGCTTTCCACCCAATGGTGCTTCTAATTGAGCCCTGGTCGGCGGAGTCAAAATAAAGTCATTGAGTCTGTCCTGGTGTAGCAGTTGTTGTTGTTGTTACTGCACTACCTCTCTGGTTGGGAGGCTGCCACTGACGGCCTCTATAGGAGCCTCTAGCTTGCCCTCTACCTCTGGCACGCCTGTTCCTGCCTCTCTGGGATCTGAGTCCGGAAAGGACCAATTCTTAGTAGGCCAATTTCTGCTGAATCTCGGTGGTTGTACCTGCAGAAAGTCCTTGACTGTTTGCACAGATTTTGCCTTTTCTTCAAACTTCTTTAAGACCTCCTGAGCCGTGGAACCAAATAATTTTTGTTTTTCCATTGGAGCATCCAGGAGCTTAGCTTTAACATGGTCTGGTAGAGATTGTTCCTTCAACCAGGCATGCCTACGTATAACTGCCCCTGTCATAGCTGACCTACATGAAGCTTCCAGTGCATCATAACCACACTGCAAGAAATGGTTGCTAACCTGCTGTGAGTTATGTACCAGATCCTGAAGTGATTTACGGTCAAGGGGTTCAGAGGAGGAAAGCTTCTTATACAATTCATCTAACAAATACTCTTGGTACTGAATCATATGAAATTGACAATTTAATGCCCTCATGGAAAGAGTTGCCCTCATGGAAAGAGTTGCAGAAGTATAAACTTTCTTTCCCCATCTCTCTAAAGCTCTAGACTCCCTTTCAGAAGGAAGAGGATTTTTAGCAGTGGCAGCTGCAACCCCTTTTGGGCCCTGGGAAATAGTTTCTGGGTCTGCAGTGTGGGCCTTGTACAGGGGTAGATGAGAATCCGGGACCCTGTAGTACCTATCAGGTTTGGCAGGAGCCGGAGGGAGAGAATCAGGGGCTGTACTAGCATCAGAGTACACATCATCAATAACATTCAAAACAGGAGGTATAGCTAAAGGCCTATGCTGAGGTAAATGTAAAAAGGTCCTTAATCTCTTTCTAAAATCAGAAAATTCCTGGCCCTACCATTGAAAATGTTCTCTCAGAGTGCAGTGTCTCACCAAAAGAAAACTCTTCAGGAGGGGAGGCCGAAGGAATAGATTCTTCAGCATCAGAATCCTCGTAGGCCGAATAAGCCTCCTGCTGGTGGTCTGACAACACAGATCCATCCGTAGACTCATCTGAAGAGTGGGGGTCAGAGGGCTCAACCCTGTGCCTTCTGTCTGGTGGTGGAAGAGAGCCCCTGTCCGGGTGAGGTTGAGAACCTCTAATTAAAGAGATAAGATCCTCTGCTAGGCTGAGAATCTGAGAGCCAGTAGAAGGCCTCTGAGAGGTAGTCTTGGGAGGCAAGGCTTTAGCAAGTTTGGCAGCTTTAGCCCTAGAAAAGGCCTTAATGAACATGGATGCAGGGCGTCTGGCTGCACCATGTGCAGGAGTAGACTTGTCTAAAGGAATGGTGTCGGACATGTCCTGGACACCGGTTTCAGTAGGTAATTCAATAACCGACTCGGCCGGAGCCTCCAGGGCAGAGGTAGTCTGTTGAGGGGATTCGGTAATAGGAAGCACCAAGGACTCTGTTTCAGCCGAAACCAAGACACTCGCGGTAGGCCTGACCGTGGTTTCAGCCGAAACCGCGGGCCGCGAGGGTCGGTCCTTGTCCTTCCGTTTTTTTAACCACATGCGAAGTCGGAGTCTCCGAAGGCATCTTGTATGCAAAATTAGCCCCCAAAAATTCCTCTGCAAACTCCGACCGACGTCTAAGAGTTCGTCGGTTGAAGGAAGCACAGGCAGCGCAGGTCGAGACGTCGTGGTCTGGGCCTGAGCAAGGGAGGCAGTAAGAGTGGAAATCCTTATGAGGTATTTGTTTCCCACAAGTTAAACAATTATTTACTTTATCTGACATCGGCTGAGGCAAGAAAGAGTCCCCAACGGGGTACTTAGCTTTTTCGAAGTCTTCGGTAGCTGAATCACAGGAGCTGGCCGACCGGCACTTGCGAACTGCTTCTGCTTCGGGCACCACGCGGCAAGAAAGACTGAGGAAAATGGCGTCGGCTGATGCTTTTATACCCCAGGCGCTCTGACGTTGGGGAAAGTGCGACATCAGCCGAGGCCAGACCCAGACTTTGGAATACGGCCGACCGAAGGGCTGCCTGAGGCAGGACAACCCATATGTTATGACTGCAGATGCATCCTTGAAGGACATCAGAGATGTTCCCTTCTGAATTTATCAACAAAATAGTATCACCTACAAATAAAGCAAAAACAATGAAGTGTCTGAACTAGAGCATGTAAAGACCTAATGACAAACATCAGCAACTGTACTTTTCAAAGTACTACTTAAATGTCGTAGCAATGTCAATAATAGCTGAACTACACTCTAAAGGGAGGTCCACCATAGTCAGAGTTGCAGTTCTGGGTATGCCCATGAATCCTACTACAGAAGGCTCCACTGAAACACTCGCCCACCTGTTGACTTGAAGATAAATGCATTCCCTACAAGTGACTGGTACCCACTTGCTCCGGAATAGGCAAATTATCAATCACAAGCAAATGTGTCAGCAACAAAAGCACAAACCCACTCCCATATATCAGTAACAATATTGTAGTTTGAAGGCAAGTCACCCCACACACCCCTTTACTAATCTCCCCATGGTCACTTGGGGGTTACGGAAGGTTTATCAGTGAAGCAACACAAACTGCCAAACAGCTGTACAGGAAAAGCAGTCAGGAAAATGTAACAGAATTGGGGTGGAGAAATTACACCCAATGAAATGGATTGCATACAGTAGAAGGGAGACCAGAGATGAACAGCAGCTACTGTTGCACAGCATGGGTTTCAGGACTAAACTGCATGTTAATTCCCTTTACAGAAGATTAGAAATAGCACTCCACTTCTGCATCAACAGACTGGAATGTAACTGCCAGAGTACCATTTCTATTTCTTGTTTTTTTTTTCCCCCACAAAAATGAACATACCATCTGATACAAGCCAAAAACAGAAGAGCAATGAAGACAAGTTATTTCATTCTGTTGTACGTAAGGGGAGGGGATTCTTTCAGCATCAGTGATAGAACCAAGATCAAAGTCTCTTAGGAAAGCTTAAAGTAGAAAACATTAAAAAGAAGTTATATACTTACCATAAAGTTTCATCTCTGTTGTCCATTTTCATTCTTCCTGAACTGATGGTTTGGATCTGATCCCTCGGATCCAACTCGTCTGTTGCTAAAGTTCATGGCAAACAAAAACTCTTGAGCTACTCCTTTACTAATTACATCAGATCTTGTTTGCTGCCTTAGTCGAACGTAAAAGCATGGAAATCATCATGGAGAAGCTATATCTGGAGTTTATGTAAATAAGGCCATATAGGTTCTCTAAACACTCATGCTTCCAGAAGCCTCAAGGATGGGCGTTGGTGGGAGGGGAGTTGAGAACAACAAAAATGGGCAACACAGATAGAACATTACGGTGAGTACATAACTTCTTTATCTGATGTCATCAATTTTCATTCTGTCCTCAACTGATGGGACAGAGTTCCCAGCTACCTAATTTCCAGGGAAGAATCAAGGAAGGGGATTCCTGAGCACTACAGAACCAAAAGATGCCCTTCCTCTGGATACCAGATCTAATTTGTAATGGGTAACAAAGGTATGGAGAGTAGCCCAAGTAAAGTACAGTTTTGTACCTACCATAAATGTAGATGTTCGAAGATCCACATTGCTGCAGTCCTTACTTATGGGTAGTCAGCTGTCCTCGGTCGGCCCGAATACCAAAGTATTAGGCTGACGTCGGTCATGGGCGCACAGCCCTGACATCAGAGCGTCAGGGTATAAAAGCGCATGACCGACGTCATATCCTCAGTCTTTTCTTGCCCCAGATGTCAGAAGGCCCTAAAAGAAAGGCCACAGCCAAAAAACAGAGTAACTTCCCAAAAAATATGCCCAACTACAGCCATCACCCAAACCATATAACCATGCTAAGCTACAGAGGGGAAGGAGGGAGAGAAAATTGGACTGCAGCAATGTGGATCTTCGAACATCTACATTTATGGTAGGTACAAAACTGTACTATGTTCTTCATCTCACATTGCTGCAGTCCTTACTTATGGGTAGAATCCCAAAGCAACAGGAAAGGGAGGTTGGAAAAATCATAAAGCATTAGGGGCTGCTAAAATGCCCTGTAAAATTGCAGTGGCAAATCCAGCCCTAGACTTAGAATAAAGAGGAAGGTGGTAATGTTTAGAAAAAGTATGTACTGAACTCCAAGTGGCTGCTTCCAAAATATCCTTTGTAGCTACCCCCCTTAGAAAGGCAGTAGAAGTTGCAGTAGCTCTAGTGGAATGAGGTCTGATCCCAGTCGGAATCTCCTTACCATGATGGGAATAACAAAAGAAATACAAAACCCAATCCATTTAGAAATAGTTTGTTTTGAAACAGGTTTACCCTGTGAACCCAAAGCAAAAGAAACAAACAACTGCTGAGACTGTCTGAACTCCTTGGTTCTGCTCAAATAATAACGCAACTGCCTGTGAATATCCAAAGTATGCAAAATCTTCTCCCTTTATTTTGAAGATTTGCATAAAAAGTAGGTAAATGAATAGTTTGGTTTAAGGCCACACTAGAAACCACTTTAGGCATAAAGGAAGGATTAGTGCAAAGATACCCTATCCATATGAAAAATCAAGAAAGGCTCCACTGCCATAAGGGCCTGTAATTCAGAAACCCTTCTTGCAGAAGTAATGGCCAACAAAAAAGCAGTTTTCCATGACAAATACTTTAACTCGGCCGTAGCTGCAGGCTCAAAAGGTTGTAGAGTAAGCTTTTCCAACACAAAATTGAGATCCCAAGCAGGAGTAGGAGCTCTACGTGGGGGTCTTATGTTCTTTGCCCTGCTGAGAAACTGCTTAAACAAAGGATGACAGAATAAAGGAGGGTCACAGTCATAATTAGCCGAAATGGCTGCAGCATGAACCTTTATGGAGGAGAAGGACAAACCTTTGTCTAATAACTCAGTAAGATATTGTAAGGAAGCACTCAAATTAGGCTTGGAAACATCAAAGTCCTTCCCTTTGCTCCAAATAAAAAATCTCCTCCATTTATCAGCATAAACTTTCCTTGTACTAGGCCTCCTGGTCTCCAAAATAACATTCAAAACTTGTTGTGGAAGCTGAGAACCTCCAAAATCTAAAACAGAATATGCCAGGCTGTTAGATGCAGAGACTGAATTCTGACATTGAGAAAGTGATTGCCCTCCTGAGACAGAAGGTGTGGAATCAAAGGCAGAGGCCATGGAGGCTCTCGGACCAAACTCCTCAGTAGTGGGTACCAGTGTTGTCGAGGCCAATCCGGTGCTATCAGGATCATGGATGGCTTGTCTTGTCTGGCCTTCAAGAGAACCTTGGGCAGAAGAGGTAGAGGTGGAAAGGCATATACATGAAAATTGTCCCAACTGAATGACAGAGCGTCCACCTTCCAAGCTGTGGGATGAAACCTTTTTGTGCAAAACTTTGGCAACTGGTAATTTAGTGGAGAAGCGAACAGATCTATGTCTGGAGTTCCCCATGACACTGTCAACTTTTGAAATACCTGAGGATCCAATTTCCACTCGTGAGGATCCACTATTTGTCTGCTCAATACATCTGCTAAGGAGTTCTGTGCTCCTGGTAGAAATCTTGCCTGAAGATTGAGGTTGTAACGGAGAGCTGTCTCCCACAAAATCATCGCTTGTCTGCAAAGAGGGTACGAATGAGTTCCCCCTTGCTTGTTGATGTACCACATGACAGTTGTGTTGTCTGTTAGAATCAACACCTGCCCTGGGTGAAGTAAATCCTTGAAAGCCATTAATGCAAATTGTACTGCTAACATCTCCTTCAAGTTGATATGCAAATGTTGAAGTCTGGCAGGCCACGTGTCTTGCACCCATTTCCCATTGAGGTGTGCTCCCCAAGCCTTGTCCGAGGCATCCGTCGTTAGAATCTGACTCGCCTCTGGTCGGGTCACAGAGAGTCCCTTGTTTAGGTGATATTCCTGAGCCCACCACAAAAATTCCTTCTGAATGCAAGGTATCATTTGAATGACAGTGTCTAGATCCTGGCAGTGTTGTGTCCATAGATTTTGAGATACCATTGAAGCTTCCTCATATGCAATTTGGCATTGGGAAGCACCAGAATACAAGATGCCATGAACCCCAAGGCTTGAAGGACTGCCCTTGCAGTCAGCCTGGACTGTAGAGACATTTGATGGAAATAAAGTGAAAGACTTTTCTGTTTGTCCGGGGTCAAAAAGGCCATCTGGGAAGCTGTATTCAGTCTCACACCCAGAAAGCACATGTCCTGAGAGGGTACTAGACTGGACTTTGTTTCGTTCACAGAATACCCTAGGCATCTTAACACTACCATCACATACCGTAGATGCTGAAGAAGCTTGTCCTTGTCTTGTGCAATAATCAGGCAATCGTCCAAATAAGGATAAATTTGTATTCCTTCCATCCTGAAAAGGCTATCACTGGAGCCAGAACCTTTGTGAACACTCTGGGCAGTAGATAAGCCAAAGGGCAATGCAGAGAACTGATAATGTAAATTTCCAGCTCGAAAACGCAGGTACTTCCTGCAACTGGGCCTGATAGGAACATGAAGATAAGCCTCTTTTAGATCCAGAGTTACCATCCAGTGATCTTTTCCCAGCAGAGGCAAAAGCTGTTGTAATGTCAACATTTTGAACTTTGGAATGTCCAAATAAGTGTTGAGGAGAGATAAATCCAAAATCGGTCTCCACGTGTTCCCTTTCTTTGGTACTAGAAACAAGCGGGAATAAAACCCTAGACCCACTTCTGAAGGAGGTACTGGCTGTATGGCTCCCATGTGAAGAAGTAAAGAAATATGTTTGTGAGCCTCCATCCTTTGCCGAGGAGGAATGTCTGGCATACCTTTGAAAGGAGGCAATGTATAGAAATAAAACTTGTAACCTTTGTTTATAATGTCCAACACCCATTTGTCTTGGGTGACTAAAAACCAATTTTGCTTGAAGAGAGCTAGCTTTCCTCCCAAAGGAGCTGCCAGGCAAGAAGAATCTGGCAGCTGAAAATGCAGGTCATTGGGCCTGTTTACGAAAGGACTGGCCCCTACCCTCACCAGCAGATTGAGCAAGCGAACTCCAGGTTCTAGGCCTAAAGGTACTCTGAGCTCTGCCCCTACCACGCCTAGATCTACCCCTAGACTGGGAATCAGAAGAAGGACGTCCACCCCTTAGCAGGCCAATTTCTACTAAACTTAGGAGGTTGAACCTGCAAAAAATCTTTAACAGTCTGCATAGACTTAGCCTTGTCCTCCATTTTCTTCAAAACAGACTCCACAGGAGGACCAAACAACACTTCGGACTGTAAAGGGGCATCCAGAATTCTAGACTTAACATGTTCAGATAAATTCTGATCCTTAAGCCAGGCATGCCTACGAAGAACTGAACCAGTGGCAGCCACTCTAGAAGAAGCCTGCAAAGCATCAAAGCCACACTGCAAAGAATGTTTCCCCACCTGTTCAGAAACATGCACCAAATCTTGCAATTCTTTACACTCTATGCCCTCCGCCAAAGCATCCACTTTAGATTTTAGCTGAGAAAGGAGGAAATTCTGATAGTTCAACATATGAAACTGGCAATTTAAAGCCCTCATTGCCAAAGTAGAAGAGGTGTACACCTTCTTACCCTATCTGTCCAAAGCTCTAGCTTCCTTATCTAGAGGAACCGGATTCTTTACAACAGAAGCCCTAACACCCTTAGGCCCCTGACTAACAGTTTCTGGGTCCGCCCTAGGACTCTTATATAGGTATTTATGAGCCTCAGGTACCCTATAATACCTGTCCGGTTTAACTGGAGCAGGAGGCATAGAATCTGGATTAAACGAGGCCTCCGAAAAAACATCCTGAACAACATCCAAAACAGGAAGAATAGCCAAGGGTCTGTGCTGTGGTAAAAACAAGAACTCTCTAAGCCTCTTTCTGGAATCTGAGTAATCCTGTCCTTCCCACTTAAAATGTTCCCTCATAGAATGTAAGGTTTCTGAAAATGAAAAATCCTCTGGAGGGGAAGCAGAAGGAGTAGAATCCTCTGCATCGGAATCCGAATAAGGAGGAAAATCTTGAATATCCTCAGCAGAAGACTCAGAATCATCTGAGGCCTGCTCCAAAATTTCCAACTCTGGCTCTACCCTGGGCCTCTTATCAGGAGGGGGCATGGAACCTCTAATTAAAGAAATCAAATCTTCTGCCATTTTAAGCATATGCTTCTTAGGTACCGACCCTGAAGAACCAGAACTAACTCCAGAAGAAGGCAAAACAGTCCTGCCCTTAGAAGGAGCCCTAGAAACAGTAGCAGAAGGCCTAACCCCCTTAGGCAAAGAAGGGAGAATAGTAACCTGAGAGGCCCCTTCAGCCTGACCTGACTCCTGTGATGCCACATCCTGTAAAATCAAGGTTTCCCCCTGAGACTCAACAGAAACTTCAGCCGGATCCACCTGTTCCACTGCAGTCTCTAAAGGACCGGCGTCCGAAATGGACGAATCATCCTGTCTAGGCTTCACAGATTTGTCTTTACGCTTCTTAAGTGGAAGCGTCGGAGGATCCGACGGCATATTATAATTACACCGTTTGCCAAAAACTAATCTAGCGCAATCTAGCCTTCTCTTAATAGTGCGCTTATTAAACCTAGCACAAAACCGACACCCAACTACGTGCTCGGTCCCAAGCAAGGGATACAAAGCGAGTGGTAATCCCTATGCGGTATCTGCTTCCCACAAGAAATACAATTATTCACTTTTCTGACATCCGGTAAACAACTGAGGCAAGAAAAACAAAAATGCTCCCCAACGGGGTACTTAGCCCAACTTGGTATGTCTGAAACTCCGAAAACGAAAAATTTCAGAAAGCCGAACAGCACTTGCAACGCTGCTTCTGCATCGGACCATGCGGCAAAAAAGACTGAGGATATGACGTCGGTCATGCGCTTTTATACCCTGACGCTCTGATGTCAGGGCTGTGTGCCCATGACCGACGTCAGCCTAATACTTTGGTATTCGGGCCGACCGAGGACAGCGGACTACCCATAAGTAAGGACTGCAGCAATGTGAGATGAAGAACATCTGCTCCATAGACATTATCCATGGAGACTGTGGACTGAAAAACTAAGGAATTTGCCATGGATCTGGTGGAATGGGCTCAAACAGGTTGTGTCACAGCATTGCCCAGTTTATTATACACAAAGGAAATGCAATACATTATCCATCTAGATACAATAACTTTGGTAACTGGTTTACCCAATGTTGGTTCTGCATATGAAATGAATAACTGGTCAGAATTTCTAATGTTTTTAACCCTAAGTAAGTAAAAATGCAATTGTCTGTGAACATCTAGTAAATGTAACATGTTTTCTCCTTTGTTAGAAAATCTGGGAAAGAATACTGTCACATTAACAGAACAATTTATATTGGATCATGGCACCAACTTTGGAAAATATGAAGGGGTTGGTACATAAAGTAACTCTGTCTTTATGAAAAATTAAGTATGGAGGTTTTGAGCACAATGCTTGGACCTCAAATTCTTCTGGCAGAGGTAATAGCTATAAGAAAATTGTTTTGTGTAAAAGATATTTGAGTTTGCATGTAGCTGAGGTGTCAAAAAGAGATTGTGTAATAAGACTACAGTACAAGGTTTACGTCCCAAGGAGGATTAGGATCTTAAAGAGGGGGGGGGGGCTTAAGAGTAGAGTGCCTTTCGAAAATGCTTTGCTCAACTTATGGGATGCTACAGAAGAACCATTTATTCCAACATGAAAATTTGAAATCACTGCTAATTATACTTTAATAGAAAAACTAGCTCCTTCGTCAAAAAGATGTGCTAGAAATTCCAAGATAATATGAATGGGGGCTGTGAAAGGTTCAATATTACATTTTGAGCTCAAAAAACAAACCCATTTGCTGGAGTACAGTTTAGTGGTGGAAGGTTTATGGCAGGGCATAAGAATATGGCAGACAGAAGAAGAGAGCACAGGTTGTCTGGCTACTAATGGAACTGGAGGAACCATGGAGCCAGCCTGATATTCACTATGTCTGGATGTATCATGCCTGCTGAGTGAGACAGGAGATCCAGAGATGGATCCAGAAACCAAGGTGGCTAAATCAGCTGAGGCCAAAAGAAAGGGAACTCCAAGTTTGTCATGGCTAATAAGGGGCAATGAGGATGGCCTTGCTCTTCAACCTTGCAGCTTTCTGAAGAAATTTGGGAATTAATGGAGTGGGAGGATATGCATAAAGGAGACCAGGGGGCCAATCATAAGTAGCGTGTCCCGCGGGGATTCCCTCTGTGGGGGGAATTAGGGCAAAGTAGCTGCTGCATTTGTTGTTCAGGGGGGATATGAATAAATTGCAGGAAGGCTGGCCCCATTGTCAGAAGATCGCATTCATAATCTTTTTGTTGAGGGACTACTTATGAGGTAGAAGAATGGACCTGCTCAATTTGTCTGCTATCACACTGGACTTCCCAAGAATGTGCATTGCTAAAAGAAAGTGCTAAGAAAACATCACCCACTGCCACACACCTGGGAGCTTCTTGACACAATGGGTTGGAGCTGGTTCCTCCGCGTTTGCTGATGTACCAGACAACAGACATCATGTCAAATGCACTGCAACTATCCACAAAGGAAGAGCATTCTGAAATGCCTGCAATGCTAGCAGCAGGGCTTTTATCTCTAGGACATTTATATACAAATTGGCGTCCTCAGGGGACCAGGTGGCTTGGACTGTCTTCCCCAGATAATGCTCTCCCCACCCCAGCTGAGAAGCATCTGTGGTCACTATGGCCTTGGGCCGAGGGGGAATGAACGGATGACCTTATAGAAGCTGGTCTGAATGAATCCACCACTTGAGACATTTCTTGCAGATGCGATTCTTATTTTGCAAAAAACAGACTGACAAAGAATAGACCATTGAGCAGCCAACATCCATTGAAGAATTCTCGTATAAAACCTGGCAAGTAGTACTAAAGTTATAGTCGCTGCCATTGATCCCAGTGCCTGAAGCACCAGGCGAGCTGAAATTGAAGTGCTGCATATTATCTTTCTGACTTGGAATCTTATAGTCCGAACTTTCGGTAATGGGAGGGAAGCAATGTTTTTTTTTGCATCGAGAACTGCTCTTATACACTTTAAACTATGAGTTGGTTGCAGATGAGATTTGTCATAGTTTATTTATCCAGAAGAGAGCCAGAATGGAGAAAGTACAGTTGTGTACACTTACCATAAATGCAGATGTTCAAGTGTATTGACTGTTGCAGTCATCACACTTGGGTTATCTGCCTGCAGGTAGCCCTCAGTCAGTCCGAATACTAGAGACTTAGTATTTCTGCATCGGTTGCTGTCGCTCCAGGACTGACATTAGGTCGTCAGGGGTATAAAAACAGGCAGAAGGCGCCATTGCATCAGTTTTTCTTGCCCCAAATGTCAGGAGCCCCCCAAATAGGGAGCTAAGTTATGGTGGGAAAAACACCACCAGTAAAAAGTAAATACCAATAGCCCTGTAAGGGGTGAGTAATAGACAGAGAGGAGAGAGACAGAGACAATGGGGCAGGAGGGTGGGAAAAGTACAGTTTTGTACCTACCATAAATGTAGATGTCCGATAGACATGCAACTGCAGTCATAACATGTGGGTTGTCCTGCCTCAGGCAGCCCTCGGTCGGCCGGATTCCAAAGTCTGGGTCCGACGTCGGCTGATGTCGCATTTCTCTCCGACGTCAGAGCGGCTGGAATACATAAGCATCAGCCGACGCCATTTTCTTCAGTGTTTCTTGCCCCAGATGCCAGGTGCCCTCAAAGGAAGGCTGTAATCAAATTGGAAGACAAAAACAGGATTCCAAACAAATACATAAGCAATAAAACAAATACACCATAACAGACATCCCCAGCTAAGAGTAAGGGGGATAGGAGAGGACCCTAGGCATAGAGGGGTATGGAGGGAGGGAAAACCCGACTGCAGTTGCATGTCTATCGGACATCTACATTTATGGTAGGTACAAAACTGTACTATGTCCTTCAAGAATGCAACTGCAGTCATAACATGTGGGTAGAATACCATAGCTTAGCTGGGGGAGGAGGTATGCTCTAGGAAAGAGATGGTGTGGCAATCAAACCCTGCAGGACTGCCGAAGCAAAGCCTGCTCTGGATCTGGAGTATAGAGGGAGATTGTAGTGTTTGGAGAATGTATGCACGGAGCTCCATGTAGCAGCTTCTAGAATGTCCTTTGTAGGCACCCCTCTTAAAAATGCTGTAGAGGTGGCTGTAGCTCTGGTGGAATGTGGTCTGACATAGGCTGGAACAGTCTTCCCATGAAAGGGATAACAGAATCTGATGCAATGTCCAATCCATTTAGAAATAGTCTGTTTTGAAATTGCTTTTCCTTGGACTGCAGGGGCGTAAGCTACAAAAAGCTGGTCAGACTTCCTACTGGTCTTGGTTCTGTCCAGGTAGTATCGAAGTTGTCTATGAATGTCCAAGGTATGCAAAAGTCTTTCCCCCTTATTCTCAGGATTGGGGAAGAAAGCAGGCAGATGAATGGCTTGATTTAGAGAAACCCTAGATACCACCTTTGGCATAAAAGTAGGGTTGGTCCTTAATGAAACCCTGTCTCTGTGGAAAATAATAAAGGGTGGTATTGCCATTAAGGGCCTGTAGCTCCAAAACCCTTCTTGCTGAGGTAATTGCCAACAGGAAAGCTGTTTTCCATGAGAGAAATTGCAAGTCAACTGAAGCTGCTGGCTCAAAAGGAGGTAGAGTCAGTTTTTCTAAGACAAAATTGAGGTCCCAGGCTGGCACTGGGGCCTTTCTTGGTGGCTTAATGTTCTTGATTCCCCTGAGGAATTGTCTTAATAAGGGGCGAGAGAAAACAGGAGGATCAGTGTTGTATCTAGCCGAAATAGCAGATGCATGTATCTTTATTGAAGAATATGAGAGGCCGCTCTGTAACATATCTGCCAAATATTCCAAGATGAGTGGGATGTTCAGTAATGATGCATCATGTCCCTTGCTGGTATTCCAATTGCTGAATCTTTTCCACTTTGCTAAGTAAACCTTTCTGGTGGATGGTCTTCGAGCCTCTGTTAGTATCCGCTGGACTTCCTTGGAGAGAGATAAGCTGAAGTTATTTATGGGATCTCCCAGGCTGTTAGCTGTAGTGTCTGAAGGTTTGGATGCAGTGTTTCGAAATTGTGTTGAGTCAAAAGTACAGGCCACTGAGGGAGGGCCCACCTCCTGGTGTGACATATGCTCTGTAGTAGTGGGTACCAGTGTTGTCTTGGCCAATCCGGAGCTATTATGATTCCCTTGGGCTTCTCTGCTTTGATCTTTAGTAATACTGAGGTCATCAGTGGCAGAGGTGGGAATGCATAGATTGCTAGGGAGTTCCAGTTGAATGAAAGGGCATCTATTTTCCAAGCCTTTGGATGGTATGTCCTTGTGCAAAATTTTGGTAGAAGATGATTGAGGTGAGAGGCAAATAGGTCCACTTCTGGCTTGCCCCATGTCGAAGTGAGTTGTCTGAAAGCCTTCGGATGTAACCTCCACTCGTGTGGATCTGTGAAATTCCTGCTTAGGCTGTCCGCCAACACATTGTCTTTTCCTGGAACAAACTGGGATTGTAACTGGATGTTTAGACTCGGTGACTTCTCCCAAAGCTGCATTGTCAGTCTGCAAAGGGGTAAGAGTGGGTGCCCCCCTGCTTGTTTATGTACCACATCACAGTGGTGTTGTCTGTCCGTATCATTACATGGCCTTGCTGGAGTTGGTGTTGAAAAGCCTCGATAGCATGCATTACTGCCAGCATTTCCTTTTGGTTTATATGCAGATGTGTTTCCTTTGGAGACCATTGTCCTTGTATACACCTGCCTTCCATGTGCACCCCCCATCCAAGGTCCGTGGCGTCTGTAGTCATGGTCTGTGTTATCTGTGGTTTTTTGAATGACATACCTGTGTTTTCCTGGCTCACCGAGGCCCACCATAGGAATTCCTTTTGTAGGCATGGAATGAGTGGTATGATTGTCTCCAAGTTGTTGCTGTGTTGAGACCAAATGCTTTTTAGGTACCACTGAAGCTTTCTCATGTGTAGTTTTGCTAATGGAACCAGTAGAATGCAGGATGCCATGTAACCCAGGGCCTGTAGGAATCTCCTTGCAGTCATCTGGGTGAGTTTTGCTAAACCTTTGAAGTATTGAGTTAACTTCTCTTGCTTGTCTTCTGTCAGGTAAGCCATCTGAGAGGCTGTGTCTAGTTTGGCTCCTAAGAAGATTATTTGCTGGGATGGCTGCAGTCTTGACTTTTGGAAGTTGACTGTGTATCCCAGAGCTTGAAGTAATCGTATGACATAATCCAGGTTTTTGTCAACATCAATTTGTCGTCCGCTTGTATGAGGCAGTCGTCCAGGTAGGGGTAAATTTGTATACCCTGGAGCCTGCAATGAGCAATTACTGAAGCCAGGCATTTTGTAAATAGTCTGGGCGCAGTAGATAAGCCAAATGGCAATGCTGAGAATTGATAATGCTCTGGCCCTGCAAGAAATCTGAGGTATCTTCTGCAGCTGTGTCTGATAGGGACATGCAGGTATGCCTCCTTGAGGTCCAGAGTAATCAGCCACGACTCCTTGCCCAGCATGGGAAGGAGTTGCTGTAGAGTCAGCATTTTGAACTTTAGTACTATGAGAAAGGTGTTTAATGCGGACAAGTCCAGTATTGGTCTCCATTGAAATTCTTTTCTTGGAACAAGGAACAGTCTTGAGTAAAACCCCTGTTCTTGTTGTGGAACTCTTTCTATTGCTTTCATTCGAGTCAGCAGAGTGATTTGCTTGATAGCCTCTGCCCTTTGATGTTGTGGTAGATTTGGCATGCCTTGTTTTCTTGGTAAGGTATGAAAATGAAACCTGTATCCTCGGGTCTATAATGTCCAAAATCCATTTGTCCTTTGTCAGTCTGTGCCAGTTTTCTGCAAACAGAGATAATTTCCCGCCCAAGGGAGCTTCTAGTTGTTCCCTGGTAGGTGGTAGTAGAGGAAAGTCATTGAGTTTGTGGTTGTTGGGCAGGTGAAACCCCTGCGTCACTTCTTTGGTTTCCTGGCTGCCATTGTCGTCCCCTGTACGGGCCTCTGCATTGGCCTCTTCCTCAGCCACGTCTGTTCTTACCCCTTTGAAACTTTTCTGGATTAGGAAAGGACCAGTTTTTTGAAGGCCAATTCCTACTGAACCTGGGGGGTTGAACCTGGAGGAAATCTTTCACAGTCTGAACTGATTTTGCTTTTTCTTCGATGGTCTTTAACACATCCTTAGCATTTGCACCAAAAAGCTTGTTCTTTTCCAAAGGTGCATCCAGAAGTTTTGCTTTTACATGATCTGGTAGAGGTTGATCTTTTAACCAAGCATGTCTACGCATCACTGCCCCTGTCATAGCTGCCCTACATGAAGCTTCCAGTGCATCATATCCACACTGCAGGAAGTGATTGCTTACTTGCTGAGTGTTATGTACAGCTTCCTGCAAAGTCTTCCTGTCTAAAGGATCAGGAGAAGCTAATGATTTTTGTAAATCTTCTAAGAGATAATCCTGATATTGGAACATATGAAAAAGGCAATTTAAAGCTCTCATAGATAAGGTTAGTGGATGTGTAAACCTTTTTACCCCATCTCTCTAATGACCTTGCTTCCCTGTTGGAGGGCAAAGGATTTTTTGAGGTGGAGGCTGAAACTCCTTTGGGCCCCTGTGAAATAGTTTCCAAATCAGCAGTATGGGCCCTGAATAAATGGGAATGAGTTTCTGGCACCCTGTAATACCTGCCTGGCTTGGCTGGAGCAGGAGGAAGAGAATCAGGGGTAGCACTAGAATCAGAATACAAATCATCCAGAACATCAAGTACAGGAGGAATAGCTAAGGGCCTGTGCTGAGGCTTCTTAACGAAAGTCCTAAGGCATTTCCTAGAATCAGAATATTCCTGACCCTGCCACTTGAAATGTTCCCTCATGGTGTGCAGAACTTCCCCAAAAGAAATATCCTCAGGAGGGGAGGCCGAAGGTATGGAATCTTCTGCATCCGAGTCCTCATAGGTCTGGAAGAGCTCTTCCTGGCTATCAGAGTGGACAGAGCCCTCGGAATCTTCATCTGAAGGAGAAGGGTCAGAGGGTTCAACCCGGGGCCTTTTATCAGGAGGAGGCTGGGATGCTCTCTCAGGATGGGCCTGTGAACCTCTGATCATGGAAATTAAATCAGTAGCCATGGACATAATTTGTGTCTCCGGAGTCGGCTGAGGTAAGGATTTGGAGGCAATATGCTTTGTTTTGCTGGCTGCCTTAGCCCTAGTGTAGGCCTTAATAGTCATGGCCATAGGAGGCCTGGCAGCTCCACGTGCAGGAGTGACCTTGTCTACAGCAATGGTCTCGGGCATTTCCTCGGTTTCGGTATCCGGAGGAAAGTCTATAACTGGCGTCGGAGTAATATCTGGAATCGGAGTCGTCGGTAATGCGGTGTCTTCGGTTCGGAGCGGTGGAGAGACAGTCTCAGGGGGAACCAGAGCACTCGCGCTAGGTTTTGGTGTGGAGTCGGTGGTAGACGCGGGCCGAGGATGTCGGTCCCGGTCTTTTTGTTTTTTGGGAGTTTGCGATGTCGGAAGATCCGACGGCATGGTGTAAGCAAATTTATCGCCGAAAAAATCTTCAGCGAACTCCGCCCGGCGCCTGAGAGTGCGCTTGTTGAAGCGAGCACAGGCTACACAGGCCGAGACGTCTTGGTCTGGGCCCAGGCAAGGGAGGCAGTAAGAGTGGAAATCCTTATGAGGTATTTGTTTACCACAAAAAAGACAATTATTAACTTTTTCAGTAATTTCTGACATCGGCTGAGGCAAGAAAAGGTCCCCAACGGGGTACTTAGCTTTTTTGATGACTTCGGTATCGAAGAATACAGGAGCTGACCGACCGACACTTGCGAACTGCTTCTGCTTCGGGCACCACACGTCAAGAAAGACTGAAGAAAATGGCGTCGGCTGATGCTTATGTATTCCAGCCGCTCTGACGGAGAGAAATGCGGCATCAGTCGACGTCGGACCCAGACTTTGGAATCCGGCCGACCGAGGGCTGCCTGAGGCAGGACAACCCACATGTTATGACTGCAGTTGCATTCTTGAAGGACATCCAGGACTGTAACACTCGAACATCTACATTTATGGTAAGTGTACACAACTGTACTATGTTCTTCGTGTTTCACTGTTGCAGTCCATCACACTTGGGTTGATTTCCAAACCTGAAGAATGGGTGGAGGCAGTCAAGAAGAGTTGGGGCTGGTCAGAATGCCCTGCAGTTCTGCTGTTGCAAAACCCACCCTGGATTTGGAAAAGTTAGGCAGGTGGTGATGCTTTGTGAAGGTGTGAACAGAACTCCAGGTAGCAGCTTCCAGAATGTCCTTGGTAGGGACTCCCCTGAGGAATGCTGTAGAGGTAGACGTTGCCCTAGTGGAATGCGTTCTGACCCCCTGAGGGTTTGGTTTCCCATGGTATTTGTAGCGGAAATGGATACAGCGTGCTATCCATTTGGAAACTGTTTGTTTTGAAATGGCCTTGCCCTCTGCCCCTGGTGCAAAAAGTACAGTTTTGTACCTACCATAAATGTAGATGTCCGATAGATATGCAACTGCAGTCATAACATATGGGTTTGTCCTGCCTCAGGTAGCCCTCGGTCGGCCGGATTCCAAAGTCTGGGTCCGACGTCGGCTGATGTCGCATTTCTCTCCAACGTCAGAGCGGCTGGAGTACATAAGCATCAGCCGACACCATCTTCTTCAGTGTTTCTTGCCCCAGACGCCAGGTGCCCTCCAAGGAAGGCTGTAATCAAATTGGAAGACAAAAGCAGGTTTCCAGACAAATAAATAAGCAATAAACAGATACACCATAACAGATATCCCCAGCTAAGGATAACAGGGAGAGGAGTGGACCCAAGGCATAGAGGGGAAGGAGGGAGGGAGGGAAAACCCGAATGCAGTTGCATATCTATCAGACATCTACATTTATGGTAGGTACAAAACTGTACTGTCTCCTTCAAGAATGCAACTGCAGTCATAACATATGGGTTGAATACCATAGCTTAGCTGGGAGAGGTGGAATGCTCTAAGAAAAGGATGGTGTAGCTATCAATCCCTGCAGGACTGCCGAAGCAAAGCCTGCTCTGGATCTGGAATATAAAGGGAGGTTGTAGTGTTTGGAAAATGTATGCACGGAGCTCCATGTAGCAGCTTCTAGAATGTCTTTTGTAGGCACCCCTCTTAAAAAAGCTGTAGAGGTGGCTGTAGCTTTGGTGGAGTGTGGTCTGACATTGGCTGGCACACTCTTTCCATGGAAGGAATAACAGAATCTGATGCAATGTCCAATCCATTTTGAAATTGTCTGTTTGGAAATTGCTTTTCCTTGTACTCCTGGGGCGTAAGCTACAAAAAGCTGATCAGACTTCCTACTGGTCTTGGTTCAGTCCAGGTAGTAGTGAAGTTCTCTGTGAATGTCCAAGGTATGCAACAGTCTTTCCCCTTTGTTCTCAGGATTGGGAAAGAAAGTAGGCAGGTGAATTGCTTGATTTAAAGAAACCCTAGATACCACTTTTGGCAGAAAGGTAGGGTTGGTTCGTAAGGAGACCCTGTCTCTGTGAAAGGTTATGAAGGGTGGTATTGCCATTAGGGCCTGTAATTCTGAAACCCTTCTTGCTGAGGTAATTGCCAACAGGAAAGCTGTCTTCCATGAGAGGAAATTGTAAGTCCACAGAAGCTGCTGGCTCAAAGGGAGGTAGAGTCAGTTTTTCTAGGACAAAGTTGAGGTCCCAAGCTGGTACTGGTGCCTTTCTTGGGGGCTTTATATTCTTGATTCCCCTAAGGAATTGCCTTAACAAAGGATGTGAAAATACAGGTGGATCAGTGTTGTATCTAGCTGAAATAGCTGAAGCATGTATTTTTATGGAAGAATATGAGAGTCCATTATGTAGCATGTCTGCCAAATATTCCAGAATGAGTGGAATGCTTAATAATGATGCATCATGACCCTTGCTGGTATTCCAAATGCTGAATCTCTTCCATTTGGCTGAGTAAACCTTTCTGGTGGATGGTCTCCGGGCTTCTGTTAGTATCCGCTGAACTTCCTTGGAGAGAGATAGATTGAGGTTATTCATGGGATCTCCCAAGCTGTTAGCTGTAGAGTCTGGATGTTGGGATGAACTGTCTTGAAGTTGTGTTGAGTCAAAAGTTGGGGCCACTGGGGAAGGGCCCACTTTTTGCTGTGACATATGCTCCGTAGTAGTGGGTACCAGTGTTGTCTTGGCCAGTCTGGAGCTATTAGGATCCCCTTGGGCTGCTCTGCTTTGATCTTTAGTAATACTGTGGTCATCAGTGGCAGAGGTGGAAATGCATAGATTTTTAGGAAGTTCCAGTTGAATGAGAGAGCATCTATTTTCCATGCTTGTGGATGATATGTCCTTGAACAGAACTTCTGTAGATGATGATTGAGGTGGGAGGCAAATAGGTCTACTTCTGGCCTGCCCCATGTTAAGGTGAGTCGTATGAAGATTTCTGGATGTAACCTCCATTCGTGGGGGTCTAGGAAATTCCTGCTTAGGCTGTCCGCCAGCACATTGTCTTTGCCTGGAACAAACTGGGATTGCAACTGTATGTTTAGGCTCAGTAATTTTTCCCAAAGATTCATTGTCAGTCTGCAAAGGGGGTAAGAATGGGTGCCCCCCTGCTTGTTTATGTACCACATCACAGTGGTGTTGTCTGTCCGTATTAG
Source organism: Protopterus annectens (assembly GCF_019279795.1). Lineage (NCBI taxonomy): Eukaryota > Metazoa > Chordata > Ceratodontiformes > Protopteridae > Protopterus > Protopterus annectens. The sequence goes on along the minus strand of NC_056728.1, from coordinate 635,428,141 downwards.
CAGGTGGCCTTGTTAAAGTTGTTGTCCAAAGCCCTCGATGGCATGCATTACTTCCAGCATTTCTTTTTGGTTGATATGCAGATGTGTTTCCTTTGGAGACCATTGTCCTTGAATACATCTGCCCTCCATGTGCGCCCCCCATCCAAGGTCCGAGGCATCTGTGGTCATGGTCTGTGTTATCTGAGGTTTTTTGAATGACATATCAGTGTTTGACTGGCTTACCGAGGCCCACCATAGAAATTCCTTTTGAAGGCATGGAATGAGCGGTATGGTTGCCTCTAGGTTGTTGCTGTGTTGAGACCATAGGCTTTTTAGGTACCACTGACGCTTTCTCATGTGTAGTCTTGCTAGTGGAACCAGGAGGATGCAGGATGCCATGTAGCCCAGGGCCTGTAGGAATCTCCTTGCAGTCATCTGGGTGAGCTTTGCTAAACCTTTGAAGTAATGAGTTAACTTCTTTTGCTTGTCTTCTGTCAGGTAAGCCATTTGAGAGGCTGTGTCTAGTTTGGCTCCTAAGAAGGTTATTTGCTGGGATGGCTGAAGTCTTGACTTTTGGAAGTTGACTGTGTATCCCAGAGCCTGTAGCAATTGTATGACATAATTCACGTTTTTTGTCAGATTCAGTTTGTCGTCCGCTTGTATGAGGCAGTCGTCCAGGTACGGGTAAATTTGAATCCCCTGGAGCCTGCAATGAGCAATTACTGAGGCCAGGCATTTCGTGAATACTCTGGGCGCAGTAGATAAGCCAAATGGCAATGCTGAGAATTGATAATGCACTGGCCCTGCAAGAAATCTGAGGTATCTTCTGCAGCTGTGTCTGATAGGGACATGCAGGCATGCCTCCTTGAGGTCCAGAGTAATCAGCCAAGACCCCTTGCCCAGCATGGGAAGGAGTTGCTGTAGAGTCAGCATTTTGAACTTTGGTACTATGAGAAAAGTGTTTAATGCGGACAAGTCCAGTATTGGTCTCCATTGAGTTTCTTTTCTTGGAACAAGGAACAGTCTTGAGTAAAACCCCTGGCCTTGTTCTTGTTGTGGAACTTTTTCTATTGCATTGATCTGAGCAAGCAGAGAAATTTGCTTGATAGCCTCTGCCCTCTGGTTTTGTGGTAGGTTTGGCATGCCTTGTTTTCTTGGCAAGGTATGAAAATGGAACCTGTAACCGTGGTCTATAATGTCCAAAATCCATTTGTCCTTTGTCAGTCTGTGCCAATTGTCTGAAAATAGAGATAATTTTCCACCCAAAGGAGCTTCTGCTTGCTCCTTGGTCAGCGGAACTAGAGGAAAGTCATTGAGATTGTCCTTGTGGGACAGGAGAAACCCCTGTGTCACTTCTTTGGTTTGCTGGTTGCCATTGTCGTCCCCTGTAGGAACCTCTGTATTGTCCTCTTCCTCGGGCACGCCTGTTTTTGCCCCTTTGAAATCTTTCAGGATTAGGAAAGGACCAGTTTTTTGAAGGCCAATTCCTGCTGAATCTGGGTGGCTGAACCTGGAGGAAATCTTTGACTGTCTGAACTGACTTGGCTTTTTCCTCAATGGACTTTAACACATCTTTAGCATTAGCACCAAAAAGCTTGTTTTTTTCCAAGGGTGCGTCAAGAAGTTTTGCCTTAACATGATCTGGTAAAGGTTGTTCTTTTAACCATGCATGTCTACGAATGACCGCCCCTGTCATAGCTGCCCTACATGAAGCTTCCAATGCATCATATCCACACTGAAGAAAGTGATTGCTAACTTGCTGAGAATTATGCACAGCCTCCTGCAAAGACTTCCTATCTAGAGGTTCAGGAGAGGCCAATGTTTTCTGTAAATCATCTAACAGGTAATCCTGATATTGAAACATATGAAAGAGACAATTGAGAGCTCTCATAGATAAAGTAGTGGAGGTGTAAACCTTCTTCCCCCATCTCTCTAATGACCTAGCTTCCCTGTTGGAAGGCAAAGGATTTTTGGAGGTGGAAGTTGAAACCCCTTTCGGTCCCTGCGAAATTGTTTCTAAATCAACAACATGGGCCCTAAAGAAATGAGAATGGGTTTCTGGGACCCTATAGTATCTGTCAGGCTTGACAGGAGCAGGCGGAAGAGTATCAGGGGTAACACTGGAGTCAGAGTATAAATCATCCAAAACATCAAGCACAGGAGGTATAGCTAAGGGTCTGTGTTGGGGCTTTTTAAGGAAGGTTCGAAGGCGTTTTCTGGAATCAGAATATTCCTGGCCTTGCCACTTAAAATGTTCCCTCATGGAATGCAGAACTTCCCCGAAAGAAATATCCTCAGGAGGAGAGGCCGAGGGGATGGAGTCCTCTGCATCTGAGTCCTCATAGGTGTGGAAGGGCTCTTCCTGGCTTTCGGAGTGAACAGAATCCTCAGAATCTTCATCTGAAGGGAGAGGGTCAGAGGGTTCAACCCTGGGCCTCTTATCAGGAGGAGGCTGGGATCCTCTCTTAGGATGGGCCTGGGAACCTCTGATCATGGAAATTAAGTCTGCGGCCATAGTCATGATTTGTGTTTCAGGAGTAGGCTGAGGTAAGGCTTTAGCAGTAAGGTGCTTGGACTTGCTGGCTGCCTTAGCACGTGTGTAGGCCTTGATAGACATGGACATGGGAGGCCTAGCAGCTCCACGTGCAGGAGTGACCTTATCAACCAGCAATGGTCTCAGGCATTTCCTCGGTTTCAGTATCCGGAGGAAAATCAATAACTGGCGTCGGTGTGGTCTCTGGTATCGGAGGAATCGGTAATGCGGTGTCTTCGGTTCGGAGCGGTGGAATAACCGCCTCAGAGGGAACCGGGGCACTCGCGGTTAGTTTTGGCGTGGTGTCGGTGGAAGACGCGGGCCGAGGATGTCGGTCCCGGTCTTTTCGTTTCTTAGGAGTCTGCGATGTCGGTAGTTCCGACGGCATTGTATAATCGAATTTTTCGCCGAAAAAGTCTTCAGCGAACTCCGCCCGGCACCTGAGAGTGCGCTTATTGAAGCAAGCACAGGCGGCACAGGCCGAGACGTCGTGGTCTGGGCCAAGGCAAGGGAGGCAGTAAGAGTGGAAATCCTTATGAGGTATTTGTTTACCACAAGACAAACAATTATTTACTTTTTCAGTAATTTCTGACATCGGCTGAGGTAAGAAAAGGTCCCCAACGGGGTACTTAGCTTTTTTGATGACTTCGGTTTTGAAGAATACAGGAGCTGACCGACCGGCACTTGCGAACTGCTTCTGCTTCGGGCACCGCGCGGCAAGAAAGACTGAAGAAGATGGCGTCGGCTGATGCTTATGTACTCCAGCCGCTCTGACGTCGGAGAGAAATGCGACATCAGCCGACGTCGGACCCAGACTTTGGAATCCGGCCGACCGAGAGCTGCCTGAGGCAGGACAACCCATATGTTATGACTGCAATTGCATTCTTGAAGGACATCTGATTAGTAACTGGTCAGATTTCCTAAAGGGCTTAGTCCTAGGAAGGTAGAATCTGAGCTGTCTGTGCATGTCTAAGGAGTGCAGGACCCCTTCCCCTTTATTTTGAGGATTAGGGAAGAAGGCTAGCAAATGAATAGATTGGTTGAGAGCCACACTGGACACCACTTTAGGCATAAAGGAAGGGTTAGTCCTCAGGGAGACCCTGTCAGCATGAAAAATAATGAAGGGTTCCACAGCCATAAGTGATGGCCAGAAGCAAGGCTCTTTTCCAAGAGAGGAATTTTAATTCTGCTGACACTGTAGGCTCAAAGGGGGTTAAGCGTGAGCTTTTCCAGTACAAAGTTAAGGTCCCAAGCAGGGGTGGGGGATCTCCTTGGTGACCTTAAGTTGTTTGTCCCTCTCAGGAGCTGTTTGATGAGAGAGTGAGAGAAGAGAGTTGCCTCAGTGTTGCAATGAGCCGAGGTGGCAGAGGCATGGATCTTAATGGAGGAGGAGGAGGATAGGCCTCTGTGCAGTAGATCTGCTAGGTAATCCAGGATTAGAGGTAAGGAGGGAATGCTGTGCTCTCTCCTTTAGACTAAATCCAGGAACAAAACCTTTTCCACTTATCAGCAAAGGATTTCCTTGTACTGGGTCATCTGGCTTCAAAAATGACATCCAGCTCCTGCTTGCTTAGGCTGGTCACTAGGGGGAGAATACAAGGAATAAGCCAAGCTGCAAGATTCAGGGTTTCAGATCTGTCCCTCCTGCTGAGTGAGGATGGTTGGGATCTGGGGTAGGTGCCAGGGTGGCACTGGTGACAGGCTGCGCAGTGGTGGGTTCCAGTGCTGGCATGGCCAGTCCAGGGCAATCAGGATTGCTCTTGGTCTGTTTGGTATTACCATGAGTAATATTCTTGTGAGAAGAGGCAGAGAGGAAAATGCATAGATTGGGAGGTTTACCCACTGGAAGGATAGGGTATCCACTTTCCAGGCCCTGCTGTGAGGTGTCTTGGTGCAGAATTTGCTGAGCTGGTGATTGTAGAGGGAGGCAAAAAGGTCCACCTCCGGGGTCCCCTATTTCTGGGTTAGAAGGCTGAAAGTGCTGGGGCCTAACTTCCACTTGTGTGCATCTAGGAGATTTCTGCTTAAGTCGCCTGCCAGAGAGTCTTGTTTACCTGGCAGGAATTGAGCCTGCAGATGAATATGCATGTCCAAGGCTGTGTTCCACAGGGCCATGGCTAGCCTGCAGAGTGGGTAAGCCACCCCCCCCCCTGCTTTTTTATGTACCACATAACTGTGATGTTGTTTGTTTTTATTAGCAGGGGTCATGGTGAGAGTAGCGATCTGAAAGCTGTCAGAGTGTGCTGAACAGCTAGCATTTCTTTTTGGCTGATGTGCAGATGAATTTGACTTGGGCACCAGTGGTCCTGAATGCACTTGTCGTCCAGATGTGCCCCCCAGGCATAGTCTGATGCATCATCCGTGGTTAGGGTCTGGGCGGTGTGGGGTTGAGTAAAGGGAAGCCCCTTGTTGTGGTTGCATGCTGCTGCCCACCAAAGAAACTCTGTCCTTAGACAAGGTATGATAGGAATGACAGTTTCCAGGTCCTGAGAATGTTGGCACCAAAGACTTAAGTACCACTGAAGTTTCCTCATATGCAGTCTGGCATATGGAATTAGTAGAATGTAAGAGGCCATGAACCCTAGGGCCTGCAGGATTTTCCTTGCAGACAGCTGGGTTCTGGTGGCCATTTGACCGAAGTAGCCTGTTAGATAGGGTTGTTTTTCTGGAGTAAGGAATGCCATCTGGGATGCTGTGTCCAAGCTTGCTCCCAGGAATACAATCTTTTGACTGGAGACTAGTTTTGATTTTTTTTCGTTGCTAGTGTACCCCAGGGAGGTTAGAAAATTCTTTACAAATGTCAGGGGCTGGAAAAGCTTTTCCTGACTGTCTGCTTCAATCAGGCAATTGTTCAAGTAAGGGTAAATTTGAATCTTTGTCTGCAATAGGCAATGGCTGGAGCCAGGCATTTTGTGAAGGCTCTGGGAGCAGTGGATAAGCCAAAGGGAAGTGCAGAGAACTGATAATGCATAGATCCTGCCCTGAAACGTAGGTATTTCTTGTATGACTCCCTGATTGGGATTGTGCAGATAAGCTTCTTTTAGGTGTAGGGTGGCTAACCAGGCATCTTTGGACAGCATAGGAAGAAGCTGCTGAAGGGTGAGCATTTTTGAATTTTGGTACCACCAAGAAGGTGTTTAGAATGGAAAGATCTAGGATTGGGCGCCAAGTGCCCTCTTTTCTGGGTACCAGGAAAAGTCTGGAATAAAATCCTTGACCTATCTGTTCTGCAGGAACAGGCTGAACTGCCCTTATGGAGAGCAAGGATTGAACTTGGTTTTTTGCCTCTGCCCACTGGTTTGGAGGAAGGTCTGAGAACCCTTTTGGGGTTGGCAGTGTGTGGAAGCAAAATTTGTACCTCTGGGATACAATGTTGAGGACCCATCGGTCTTTGGTGATGGAGGTTCAGTTTTTTGCACTGTGGGCAAGTTTTCCTCCTAGAGGCACGAGCAATTGGGCAGAGGTGAGAAGTGGAGCTGAGAAGTCATTGTAAATTCTTTCTGTAAGGGGGTGGCTTGACACTCCCTGTTTTTGAAGTGGAGGTACTCCATTGCTTAGATCTCCGCATACCCTGAGACTGTAACCTGAGGGGGTCTGTTTCCCCTTGGTCTAATTTGAGATGGCCTTGACAGGGCTGTAAAGGACCAATGTTTCGAGGGGCAATGCCTACTGAATCTTGGAGGCTGCATTTGCAAAAAATCTTTGACTTTCTCCATAGACTTAGGGTTTTCTTCCATCTTTTTTAGAACCTCTTCTGCTCTGGTGCCAAACAGATTGTCCTTGTTCAAAGGAGCGTTTAGTAATTTTGATTTGATATGGTCTGGCAAGGACTGCTCCTTAAGCGAAGCATGCCTTCTCAGTACAGAACCAGTGACTGCTGCCCTGCACAATGCTTCTAGGGCATCAAAGCCACATTGCAAGGAATGCTTGCTGACTTGGCATGCAGAATGCATAAGCTCCTATAATTCTTTTATTTTCTGCACAGTCTGTAAAGGTAGATTTTTTTTTTTGCTTAAGTTCCATAATATGTTGCTGGTATTTCAGCATGTGAAACTGGCAATTCAGTGCTCTAATGGCGAGAGTTGCAGAGGTGTATAATTTTTTACCCCATGTGTCTAAAGCTCTGGGAATCCCTGTCCGAAGGGGTGGGATTCTTAGCTGTAGTTGCTTTTATACCTTTAGGCCCCTGGGAAATGACCACTGGGTCAGCAGTAGGATTTTTGAAAATAAATTTGAGAGAGTCAGGGACTCTGTAGTACCTGTCTGGTTTCCTGAAAGCAGGGGGTAAATTATCAGGAGTTAGACTGGATTCCATAAAGACATCATCCACAACATCCAGAACAGGAGGGATGGCTAAAGGTCTATGTTGTGGCAAATCTGAAAGTTCTCAGAGTCCCTTTTTGGACTGAGGATAATCCTGGCATTCCCAGTGGAAATGCTCTCAAAGTATGTAGGGTTTCACCAAAAGAAAGCAGAGGGAATTGAGTCCTCTGCATCTGAATCCTCAAACAGATAAAGGCATGTCTTCATATTCAGAAACCTCAGAGTAGTCAGACTTTTGGTCTGTTAAAGCTGCTGGTGACAGGTCTCTCTCTCAGCAGGGGAAGGCTGGCTTCCCCTAATCAGCATAAACAGGTCTTCTGCCATTTTAAGTATTTGATGTTGTGGCAAGGAAGCAGGTGCTTGAGTTTGGGTCATTTTTTTTACACGTAGCTCGTACTCTTGGCCTTAGAAACTCAGTAGTTTTAGACAGAACTGAAGACACGAAAGTCGGTTTGTGTCGAATATTGGTAATGAGAAGAACTTCTTCGGAAGCCGGTGCCTGCACAGCAGCTCCGGACCCATCCAAAGTAGAGACATCCGCAGGTTCCGTAGTCAAAGAAGAGTCTCGTGGCATACCGGACTCCAAATGGGTCTCGGTAGTGGCCTGTGAATCCATCAAAGCAGGCATCAGGGGCTGCGAAAGTGCCTCACTGAGTATCGGCGAACTGACTAGTAGTTTAACGGAAGCGTCATCGGCAGTTTTGGACCTGTGCGGTCTGTGTCTGTCTTTAACCTTACTTTTTCCGGAAGATCAGTAGTTGGATGGCTTACTGAAGCCATTTTGGAATATGGAGATAGAGAGCGAAAGTATTTAGCAACAATAAGGGCCCCAACAAATAGTTCGGGCATTGAACAAAGCACAAAACCGACAGTGAGGTATGTCGTGGTCTGGGCCTAAACAGGTGACGCAGTAAGAATGGAAATCTCAGTGTGGTATTTGCTTTCCACAGGCAAGACAATTGTTAACTTTTTCTGGCAGTGGTTAGAGCAAGAAAAAAGGATCCCCAATGGGGTACTTAGCTTTAGAAGACTTCAGGATGATTCAATTCGGAAACGAAAACTCAGGTAGCGGCCGACCGGCACTCGTGCGAATTGCTTCTGCTTCTGGCCCCTCGGCAAGAAAGACTGATGCAATGGCATCAGCTGCCTGGTTTTACACCCCTGACGACCAGACGTCAGTCCTGAAGTAACAGCAACCAATGAAGAAATACTTAGTCTCTGGTATTTGGGCAGACTGAGGGCTACCTGCAGGCAGATAACCCAAGTGTGATGACTACAACAGTGAAATACTAAGAACATCCTGGTCTCTTGCACACGAGTTGATGCCTGGTCAGAGCGATAATGAGCAAGTCGTCTAGATATGTAAACATTGAATCCTTGCAGTCTCAGGTGAGCTGCTACTACTACCATGTACTTGGTAAACACCCTGGGAGCTGTGGAGAGTCCAAAGGGCAGTACTCTGAATTGATAAGAGGCTCCCAGCCAGAAGCACTAGTACCTTCTGGATCATCTGCTCATCTTTATATGAAAGTGTGGATCCTGAATGTCTATAGAGCACATCCAGTTGTCCTTGCGCAGAAAGGGGAGAATGGACTGAACCATGACACTCTGAAACTTGGTTTTTCGAACCGTCTTGTTTAATTTGAAGAGATCCAGAATTGGCCTCCAGTCCCTTGTTTTCTTCGGCACCAAAAAGAATGCTGAGTAAGTTTTGGATTCCATCTGGTCTGGCGAGACCTCTTAAATGACTACTTTTCTAGCAGCCTTTGTATTTGAAATGCTGCTTGTTCCTTCTGACTGGGTGGAAAGAATAATTGTGTAAAGTCTTACCATCACCACAGACGTCCTTCTCTTCCATGTTGCAGTGTTCTAGTCATGGGATTTCCTGCCCTCAGGCAACTCGTACGTCGGCTCCTATACAAAAGCTTCAGCTTGGCTGTTGCAGCGTGTGTGGGACATCAGACGTGAGGCCATAAACCAGGGGCCTTAAATGTGACATCTGCATGCACAATCCTCAGAACTTGAAGGCCAGCAGGTAGAGTAGAAGGCCCAGCAGGTGGAGATGCCAGTGGTGTCAGGTATTGGACCCTGGGGGTCCTTCTGTAGCATAGATAGGTCCAGGTTTTAGTTGGGGATAAAGGAGAATGAAGGAAATGTTGAGTGGGAAGGAATACTGCAACATGGAAGAGAAGGACATCTATGGTTATGGTAAGATTTTACACAACTATTCTATGTCCTTCTATTCCTATGTTGCAGTATTCTAGTTGTGGGAGAGTACCACAGCTTAAATGGATGAGAGGGTGGCAGATGCTGATGAGAATTCTACAAATCCCTGTAGGATTGCCCTGGTGAATCCTGCATGAGCTCTGGAGACTTGGTCAAGTTTGCAATGTTTAGTGACAGTCGGGATAGTGGACCACTGTGGCTGCTTCCATAATAGATGCTGCGTCCAGACCTTTTATGAAAGCCTTGGAGGCGGCCACTGCCCTTGTGGAAATGGCCTTTACTCCCACTGTTTTTTTTTCCCCATGGTGGGAGTAGCAGAGACAAATGGCCTTCCTGATCCAGCATGCAATGATCTGTTTGGAGACTGCCTTGCCCAGAGCTCTGGGGTGGAAGGAAACAAGAGTTGCTTAGATTTCCTAATGGATTTAGTTTTGTGCAGGTAAAATCTTAGCTGCTTGTGCACATCCAGGGAGTGGAGTATCCTCTCCCCTTCATTAGTGGGAGAGGGAAAGAAAGTGGGTAAATGGACAGATTGGTTTAGAGACAAGTCATTGACCACCTTGGGCATAAAGGAGGGATTTGTTCCCAGGGTGACTCTGTGCTTGTGGAAGGTGGTGTAGGGGGGCAAGCCATTAAGGTTTGCAACTCTGAAACCCTTCTGGCTGAAATGATAGCCACTAGAAGACTGTTTCCATGTACAAATCTGTAGGGAAGATTTTCCAGCAGGTTTGAAAGGGTGTTGGGTATGTTTTTCCAGGATGTAGTTAAGGTCCCAGGGCAGAAGGACGGGCTTTTTTGGAGATCTCATGTGTAACATCCCTTTAAGGAAGAGTTTTACCTCGAGCCTGGCTAGCAAGCGGGATCAAGAGGCAAGCAGGCGGATATAGCAGAAAGGTATACTTTTCACTGAAGAATAGGAAAGTCCACTTTTTATCAACTGACACACACAAGCAAGAACAAGGGGGGGGGAGCAACAATGCAAGGGTTCCCTGCCCTTATCTAGACACCACTTAGTAAATCTTTCCCATTTAGCTAGGTAAGATTTTCTTGTAGGTTTCCCGGCCTACCTCAGGATTGAAAGCACATTCTCTGAGTAGTAATGTCTGAAAGGGATCAAAAGTTTATCATCCACAGTGTCAGGGACAACATCTGCAAGTGTGAATGGAGGAGAGTTCCTTTTTCTTGCATCAAGAGGTCCACCTTGTAGGGTAACTTGTAGTGATTGCCCTTGGGTAGATTGTGAAGTAGGGGAAACTAGTGCTGCCTTGGCCAGTAGGGAGTCACTAAATAGAAGTTATGTTCTTACCATAACGTTCCATGTTAGTTGTCTTCTTCTCGCCTTCTTCTTGCTGGATGGGTTCGGAGCCGACCTCGGCTCCCGCTTCGCCACTCTAAAGCTCGAGAGTTGGTTCCACCGGCTCGAGGCTCCCCTTATATCCCACAATGCTAGGCGATAGTTACCTCAGATCTCGTTTGTAAGCTAACCCCAGCTTATAACAGAAACAGTATAACTGTAAAAAACAGAATCCACCTCTAACAACAGGAAGAAGAAGGGTGACCTACATCCTGAAACAAGAAATATGCATAATAGCATATAGTTAAGAAAGAGGTGGTAGAAAGAGGTCACGATCACAACTCCTCTAGGTCTGTCCAGGCCAGGGGGAAGGAGGGTGGGACGCAAGAAGAAGGCGAGAAGACAACTAACATGGAACGTTATGGTAAGAACATAACTTCTATATGTTAAGTTGTCTATCTCGCCTTCATTCTTGCTGGATGGGACCGCGTCCCTAGCACCTTGTCCCGGGTGGCCTAACGGAACAGACTCCTGAGAACAGTGGAACCAAAATTAGCTCTATGCCTAGAAGCTAAATCCAACTTATAATGGGAAATAAAAGTGTGAGGAGTAGCCCAAGTAGCCGCTGCACAAATGGTGTCAATAGGCAGTCTGTCTTGGAAGGCTAGAGAAGTAGCCAAAGCTCTGGTGGAATGGGCTTTAGGCTTATTAGGCAGTTTTTGGTGTCTAATCTCATAAACAAGGGTAATCAGAGATGTTAGCCATCTGGATAAAGATACCTTTGAAACTGGAAGTCCCTTTCTGCTTTCCGCATAGGAGACAAATAGCTGATCAGATTTTCTGAATTGTTTCGTCCAGTCCAAGTAGTACCTTAATTGACGATGAACATCCAGACAGTGTAATTTTTGTTCAGACCTATTTGAATACTCCGGGAAAAAAACAGGGAGGTCAATGCATTGGTTTAGATTTGATGTTGAAACCACCTTAGGCAAAAAGGACGGGTTAGTTCGTAAGGAAACTCTGTCCTTATGGAACACAAGGTAAGGAGAACGACAACTGAGTGCTTGAAGTTCTGAAATTCTTCTAGCTGATGTGATAGCCACCAGAAAGAGAGTTTTCCATGATAATAACTTTAAGGAACATGAAGCTGCCGGTTCGAAAGGGGAAAGAATCAAGGAAGCAAGAACTAAATTTAGGTCCCAAGGAGAAGGAGGATTTCTTACAGGAGGTCTGAGAAGAAAAACTCCTTTCAAAAAGGCTTTGCAGAGTTTGTGGGACATTAGGGCAGATTCAGAAATACCCACATGGAAATTAGAAATAGCTGCCAATTGAACCTTAAGAGTAGATGGAGATGAACCTGCATGGAAGAGTTCAGCAAGAAAATCGAGGACTAGTTGGATGGAAGCGGTGAAAGGATCTACGTCCTTTCCTTGTGCCCAATATGAAAATCGTTTCCACTTACTCAAATAAATCTTTCAAGTGGAAGATTTATGGGAAGCTATCAAAATATCTCTAACAGAGTGAGATAATTGAGGAAGCCTGGCTACGGTTGGAAGTGGAGGAACCAAGCAGTGAGGTTCAGAGAGGGAGGGAGCGATGAAACTGACCCGACTGATGGATCAAAAGATCTGGAACTAGGTCCAGATTCCACGGTCGCTCCACAAGAAATCGATGCAGAAAGGGGAACCACACTTGTCGAGGCCAGTAAGGAGCAATGAGGATCAATGAGGCCTTCTGAGCGATAGCTTTCTGTATTACTTGAGAGATCAGTGGGAAAGGAGGAAATGCATACAGAAGTCCCCGGGGCCAAACTTGGACTAGCGTCCCTGCTGGGTTGGCCTGGTAAGGGAATAGAGTGAAGTATTCTCTGCACTTGCTGTTGTGGGGAGTAGCAAAAAGATCGCAGCAAGGCTGACCCCACTTGAGAAAAATCTCTCTCACTACAGAGTCTTTCAGAGACCACTCGTGAGGCATGAGAATAGCTCTGCTCAACTTGTCCGCAATGTGATTGGACTTCCGGGATGTGCGTTGCTATCAGAAAACGCTGAGAAGAAATCGCCCATTGCCACAGTCTGAGTGCTTCTCGACACAGGGGTATGATCTGGTTCCGCCTTGTTTGTTGATGTACCACACTACAGACATATTGTCTGTCTGGATTGCAATCGTTCCCAAGGGAAGAGAGTGTTGAAGGGCTTGCAACGCTAAAAGCACTGCTCTCATCTCCAGAACATTTATGTGCAAGTGGCATTCGTTTGGTTGCCATGTGCCCTGGACTGTCCTGCCCTGATAATGCCCCCACCCGATCAGGGAGGCATCCGTTGTCAGAGTAGCAACCGGAGGAGGTGGAACAAATGGTCTCCCCAACAGGAGCTGGGGGGAAGACATCCACCACATGAGATGCTTTTTGCACGCTTGCGTGATCATAATGGTGTGAGACATTGGAAGTTCCTGGTATGACCATTGAGAAAAGAGCATCCACTGAAGGATCCGCATGTGGTATCTGGCCAATGGAAGGAGGGTATGGCGCTGCCATGATTCCCAACACCTTTAGAACTAACCTGGCTTTGGCTCTGTTGTTGTTGAGAAGTAGTGATACCAATTTTGAATGTCTGATATCCTTTGGTTCGTTAGTGTTGCAGACATGTTTACAGTATCTAATTTTGCGCCTATGTAGGTAATAGTACGACAAGGCGACAAAATAGACTTTTCGCAATTTATTGAGATACCCAGTCTTTGACAGGCGAAAAGTGTAATCTCTGGCCATCAGAAGGAGATGCTTGGTGGGAGCTGTGAGGAGCCAGTCGTCCAAATATGGAAACACCTGGAATCCTTGTCGTCTCAGGTGAGAAGCTACCACTGCCATGCATTTGGTAAACACCGGGGCAGTGGTGAGACCAAAGGGCAGGGCCCTGAATTGAAAATGACTGGTTCCCAGCCTGAAGCGGAGGAATCTTCTGGAGCGTCTGTTCATTTTTATGTGATAGTACGCGTCCTGAAGGTCTATAGAGCACATGCAGTTTCCTTTTCCCAATAGGGGAAGAATGGATTGCAGCGTGAACATGCGAAATCTTGTTTTCTTGACTGATCGGTGCAAGATACTGGGATCAAAAACTGGTCTGCAGTCTCCTGTTTTCATTGGAACTAAAAAGAACCTTGAGTAGATTCCGGATCCTAGTTGGTCTGCTGGCACTGCCTGAATAGCTCTTTTTCCAAGCAGTTTTGAAATTTCCAAAGCTGCAAGATCCCTTTGAGCGGTGGAACATCTGGAAGGGATTTTTGACTGATTTGGAAAAGCGAAGAAAGGGAATAGAATAACCTTCGGAAATGATGGACTGTACCCATTTGTCTTGTGTCAAGGATAGCCAGGCTTCTGGGTACAGTGACAATCTTCCCCCGACTGCCTCCGAAGATGGGCAGTCGGGCAACACCTCAGGGATGCTGAAAGGGCTTCTCGGAGAACGTTTCTTGATTGCCCTGGTTCTGCGGACCCCCTCTGCCTCTAGGGCGACGTCTACCATTGTTGTTCCCCCCTCTGCCTCTGGCGGGGAACCGACTCTGTGCGTCAGGCGAAGTCCCTTGGGATTGTTTACGGAACCACATCTTTCCCCCCTTCTGGCCTTTGGGGTAAGGCCTAGAAGGAGTAGAAAAACAGACTCCGACGGCAGAAAGGGTCTTGCCATCAGTCTCGCACCTAGTCAGGGTTTCTTTCACTTGTGGACCAAAAAGAGATGATCCATCAAAAGGGGAGTTCGTGAAAGACGTCTTGAAAGGTTCCATAAATTGCATAGCCGCATCCAGGCGTGCCTACGTAAGGCTACCCTGTTCCTGCTGCTCTGCTCGCTCCATCGGCCGCATAAGAGAGGAGGCATGGAGGAGTTGGAAATAGAATTAAGGATAGCCAGCTGCGTGTTCATTTTCTCTTGGAAACCCGCAGCTGTAGGGTCCTTCAGCATTTCACTCGCTTCTTTGATCAAGTCTCTTTGAAGACGAGTGAAATGGCACAGGTAATTCAGCGACGCATAGTAAATGTCGCTGAGGAGAACATCCGCTTCCATACCTATCCATGGACCTAGATTCCTTGTTAGGTGGATGGACAGGCACTGAAGGATCAGCCAGTTCCTTCTTTGTGGCGGCAGCAACCACCATAGCATCCACAGAGACTCCTTTTGATAAAAATTCCTTGTCTGATGGAGCTGTGATGAATTTGGAGGGTCTCCTGGGAGTGGGGTCCACTGAATCAGGAGCCGTCCATGCCTTTTGCAACCACCTGCATGAGGGGGTCAAGGGGGACACCCAGGAGGTGGAAGGACGAGAGCCAAACGCCTCAAGATACACAGATTCGTCCTCCGAAGGGTTGAGGGCTGGCCAATTTCCCCTCTGTTTAAGGATCTCCAGAATGTCTGCAAATGAGACATCTTCAGAAGGGGAACGGGGAACCCTCAGAATCATCCAGATCTGTGTCCGACGTGATAGACTCAGGTGAGTCAATGTGCTTCCTCTTGCACTTCCTCTTCGAGGGGCTCTTCTGCCAAATCAGGAGAGGCCTCGAAGAGGATGAAATCCCAAAGGGAGCTCCTGAGGAGTTGGCTCTCTGCGGTCAGGGATGAGGGAGTGAGTCGACTTACCCTGAGGCAGCATAGAGGGAGGGGCTGGCGGAGCCGACTGTGGAGTAGAGCCAGGCTCTAACACACTCCGCATGACCTCGAAAGCACCCCTGTCAGGCAGAGCCAGAGGTCCCGCTCCGAGGAGCTAGGACCCCCTCGGCACCGACAGTGATGGCTCCGAGGCGATGTCGGAGCCGAACTCACCAGCCGAAGCACCGAGAGGGAGAGGGGTCGGACAAGGGTCCGATGCCACTCACCCCTCGAGCCGACGAGGGAAGTCCGGCGCCGAGATTCCTCCATGGAAGAAAGCGGAGCGGCAGCGGGCCGAAGACAATTGTCTCGGCTCGAGGTAACCACAGTCTCGGTTCCGACACGACCCGGCTCCGAGCTCAAAAGAGTCGAAGGAGGAAGGAGTTGATGGACCGGGACAGGCACCGACTGATGAGTCGGGCTCTGAAGCATCTGGGCTAGTGCCTCAGACTTGAGTAGTCGACTCACCACCCTCTGAAGGTCATGATCGGACAACCTCGATGACCTAGAGGAATGAGACCTTTGGCTCCGTTCAGACAGCAGGGGAGATCCTGGAGCCGAATGAACGGAGCCAAGAGAAGGTGACCTAGACCTTTTTCTGGTTGCCAGCTCCGAAGATCTTGTCGGAGCCGACACGGGTACCTCGATAACCTCGGCTCCGGCCGGAGCCGAGGAAGCCACAGAAACTGTGGACTGAGACTTATCGGCTCCAGCCGGAGCCGATAAAGGCAAAGGTTGAACAACCTGAGGTCTCGGCTCAGAAGCCGGAGCCGAAGACCTCGATGCCTTGGAGGGCTTCCCTGTTGAGACAGACAGGGAATCCTCAGGCTTCAACAAGCCTCTCAATATGAGCTTGTTTTTCCTTTCCTGCAGGACCCTGGGGCTGAAGCCATGGCAGACAGCACAGGAGTCCTGCAGGTGCAAAGGCCCCAGACAATAGACACAAGAAGTGTGAGCGTCTGTCAGAGACATTTTCTGACAGCACGCATCACACTTCTTGAATCCGGAGACCTTTGCTTCTTTAGACATAGCCTAACTGGTGAACACAAACACACACTCAAACACACCAGTTATACCCTGTCAGAAAAAATTACTTTAGTAAAAATACTAAAAAAATAAAGTAGAATAAACAGTAGCTTAAACTACACAAACACTCCCTAGGGAAGGGAAGGCCCAAGGCCCAAGGGAAGAACTAAAGTTCTTTTAAGAAAAAACGGGAAAAAATTAGGTCGGGGATAAAGTTCAATGAACTACACTAATTTGACAATAATTAAACTAAAAAAAAAGGGGAAACAGAGTAACTTTTAATAGAAAAAGCTTAAACTCACCAGGAACCGGTAGAACAACCAACCTCGAAGCTGTAGCGGCAAACGAGATCTGAGGTAACTATCGCCTAGCATTGTGGGATATAAGGGGAGCCTCGAGCCGGTGGAACCAACTCTCGAGCTTTAGAGTGGCCGAGTCGGAGCCGAGGTCGGCTCCGAACCCATCCAGCAAGAATGAAGGCGAGATAGACAACTTAACATCAAGATTTTCGGTTTGTTCCCTTGATTTTCAGGACAACTTTATACCCCCCTTCCCACTGATTCATAGAGAAACTTCCCCTCCCAGGAGATGCTGAAAGCGTCTACTCTCTATGCTAGAGGGGAGTAGGTCTGAGCAAAAGGTCCGCAGCCGCCTCTTCTGAGGGGAGGCGAACAGGTCTACATGAGGAGTGCCCCACCACTGGACTATATTTAGGAATACAGTCCTGTCCAGCATCCATTCGTGTTGTGGACAGGATGTCCTGCTTAGGAGATCTGCTTGCTTGTTGTCCTACGAGGGGATGTAGGTTGCCTGCAGGGACAAGTTGTGGTGAGAGGCTAGGTACCATATCAGCAGGGTTAGCCTGCACAGCTGATAAGCCTTTATCCCTCCCCTGCTTGTTGAGGTAATACATTACAGTGGTATTGTCTGTCACCAAGAATCCCTGGTAGAAGTAGAGGGGTAAAGGTTTTTGGAGCTAGGAAGACTGCTGTCATTTCTCTGACACTGATGTGTTCGGCCTTTAGGAAAGGGTGTCAGTTTGCTTGAACCCTGTAAGATGCCATTGTTGCACACCAACTTGAATCTGAGGCATCTGTATGTATTACTTGGTTTGGGGGGGTAGAAGTGGAAGTCCTGGGTTTAGCTGGACTTGTTGGATCCCACAGCTGATTTCTTTCTTTAGACATGGGGGGGGGGAGGGGGATTACCTGTTCCAAGTGATTCAGGTGCTGGGACCAAATGTTTCTGAGGTACCACTGTAGCTTGCGCATATGCATTCTGGCCAGTGGTAGCATAGGGATGGTTGCTGCCATTAAGCCCAGGAGTCGAAGGAATTGCCTTGCAGTTACTTTCTGAGTGTGAAGGATTTCCTTGAAGTGGGAGGTCAGAGAATGTACCTTGTCCTGTGGGAGGAAAGGCCTTCATTTTGTCCGTTCTGAGTCTGCAACCCAGAAAAATCTTGTCCTGGTCTGGGTTCAAGGAGGACTTTGGACAGTTGAAGATGAACCCTAGATTCTGCAGAAGGGACATGGTGAAGTGCAAATGATTTGAGAGGCTATCTTTCGACTCTGTCAGTATTAGGATGTCATCCAGATAAGGGTAAATCTGGATTCCCTGAGTTCTGCAGAAGGCAAAGGCTGGGGACTAGGCATTTTGTGAACACTTGAGGGGCAAAGAAGTAAACTGGAAATGATAGGAGGGCCCAGAGAAATGCTGGAATCTTCTCTGGGAAGTCCTGATGGGTATGTGTAGGTAGGCCTCTTTCAGGTCCAAGGTGGCCATAAAGGCCTTGGCCGGAATAAGAGGTAGTAGGGTGGGAAGTGACAGCATTTTGAAGGTGGGCACCTGAAGGTGAAGATTTAGGCAGGAGAGGTCTAAGATGGGTCTCCAATGGCAGTCTTTTTTGAGGACCAGAAAGAGACGGGAGTAGAAACCTTTTTCTTCCTGTCCTGAGGGGACAGGTTCTATGGTACCTAGCCAGCAGGTCTGTCAAAACCTGTGGAAGGAGATGTAGTTTTTTTTTTTTTTTTTTTGGGGGGGGGGGGGGGTATGGGATGCCTCTCCTGGGTGTTTTTTCTTTCCAGGAGTGAAAATATCCTTTTTGGATTATGGATAGTACCCACTGGTCCGTGGTGATGGTTTGCTAGAAGGGGAGGCAGTGGGGAAGGCGTGCTGAGAGTGGCAGGTGGGCAAGGCAGTCACACATGGTGGGGCCTCCCCTGTCTTGAAAGGATGGTCTGGGATGAGGATGTGGTGCATTAGGTCTGGGTGTGGTGGGTCTTCTTGCACCTCTTCTAGATCTGGAGGGGAAGCAGCCATCTGAGGCCTTACAAAGGTGGCTTTAGCAGGATAGTTTGTATAGTGCTTGGGAATGGGGGAAACCAGTAAATGCGTCATGCCCTGCAATTCCTTAATTTTTTCTTGCAGATTCTTGAAGGGATCTGCAGATTGTTTTCCAAAAAGAAAATTGTGATCCAGGGGGCATCCAACATCTTGGACTTGAAGCCTTCTGGGAGATTCTGAAGTCTCACCCAGGAGCATCTCCTGAGGACAGAAGCTGATGCGGCAGAGCAGGCAGATGCTTCTGCAGCATCATAGCTGCATCTAATCGAGTGTCTGGCTACTTGTGTAGCCAGAGACAGTTTGGAGGAGATGTCAGCCTTAATGGGGCTGTCAGGGATAGAAACCAGCATTAAGAAGGCTTGCGACACCAAGTCCAGAGTATACTTAGTCATGTGTGTCTCATAATTAGTGGCTCTGAAAGCCAATGTGGAGGAGGTGTATACTTCTTACCAATCCTATCCATAGATTTACTGTCTTTATTAGTGGGTAGGAGTGAGGTGAAGGGAAGCAGTCTGGATTGCTCATCACGGAAGGTGGAAATCACTGCTGGGTCTGCCAAGAATGGTTTGACTAAGAATTTTTGCTTATCAGGCACCTTGTAGAAGTGGTCTGGGTGCTTGGGGGCAGGTGGCTGAGAGTCTGGGGCCTTAGAAGCAGAATTAAAGGCATTAAAGTAAGCAGGCAGAACCGGAGGAACAGCAGAAGGGGAGGGGAGGGGAATTCTACTTGAAGGAGCTCAAAGTACCTCTTTTGGGTTTCAGTCATTTGCGAGGTATCCCATTTGAAATAGTCTTTCATCTTGGTGATGGTCTCACCAAATGTAATACCCTCAGGGGGAGAATCCTCTTCAATAGATTCCTCATCAGGAGAATACTACTCCTGGGGAGATGCAATTTGGGAGGTGTATGATATAGAGTCCTCTGAGGAAGAAAAGAAAGAATCATGCTCTTCCTCCCTCACCTGAGAAGTCATTTGGGGGGGGGGGGCTGAGTAAAGGTAGAGTAGTGAGGGGCTGAGGCTGAAGGCCTAAGGGCCATAAAAATCTGCATGAGGGAAGAAGTGAAAGGCTGACAATTTGGTAGGCCTTCAGCAGTGGAGGAGGTATGCTTGGTTTTCTGTTTCTTTTTAGCTGGGGTGGAAGTTGAAACCGGCCTGGAATCAGTTTTAAGTCTGGATCCCGGTCAGAAGTACCACAGATTCTGGTTCCCCCTCGACATCAATGGTAGTCTATGTATGGGTAGGCTCCGAGGACGTGCCGGTCGTTGGCTGAGCAATGGCTTCCAAAAAGGTCGAAGTCGACAGATCCGCCGGGCACCCCTCAGCTTCTAAATCGGCAGTTGACGGGGCGTCCAATAAAGAAGCGGCAGGTGAAGAAGGCCTAGGAATCTTGGGCTTCTTGCGCAGAGGTTCTTTCACGGCCTTTGAGGCAGGATCCATTCTTAGGAATAACTGCTTAAGGTGCTGATTTTCTAGGCAAAGGTTTAATGTGGCCAGACAACTGGGTAGGGTCTTTGGCACAAATTGACAAATGGAGCAGATGGAATGGTCGTGCTCCCGGCCTAAGCAAAAAAGCACCTATCATGGGTGTCTTTATGGGGTATCTGGCGCCCACATGGGCATTTACCCTTTTTATCTGACATCAGCTAAAAATTGCTACAGCAAACAAGCCTAAGCAATGACAATCGGATATGTAAAAAAAAAACAGGATACTTAGCTTTAATACATCTGAAAAGGAGCGATCACACAATGTGTTGGTCATCTACGGCTGACAAGTTCTGTGGATTGTGCGTGCAGATGTCACATTTAAGGCCCCTGGTTTATGGCCTCACGTCTGACATCCCACACACGCTGCAACAGCCAAGCTGAAGCTTTTGTATAGAAGCCGACATACAAGTTGCCTGAGAGCAGAAAATCCCACAACTAGAATAGGAATAGAAAGAAACGATCGCATATTTTTCTTGAGACTGGAGGTGAAAGGGAAAAGACATAGCCTCTTGAAATAATCTTCTGCAGCCAAGTATCTTTTGTTACATCTAGCTAGGTTCTCTGGTGCAAGGATAAAATCGTCCCTCGACTGTCTCCAGAAGTGAATAATTGGGCCTCCTTTGAGGAGTGCTGGTAGGGTTTGTCAAAGAATGATTCTCTGGAATCCTGGTTCTGTGGACCACCTCTGCCAAGGGGGAGTCTTCATCCATTAGAGTTCTCCCCTCTGCCTTTGGGGGAACCTCCTCTACGTGCATCTTAAAAAGGACCCTGAGACATCTTGAACCACATTTTTCACCTCCTCATTGATTCCTGGAAAAGGTTAGTTGAGTCATCGAAAAACACACAGCAGACAGGATCTTTTCATCTTTCTCACACATAGACAAAGAGTGTTTTACTTTGGGGTGAATAAAGTCATTCCGTCAAAAGGAGCACTGACGAAAAAAGACTTGAAAGGCTCCGCGCACGTAGAGGCACATACAGGTGTGTCTCTCTATGGAAATGCCTGAACCCACTGCCCTTGAGGTTCCTTCCATAAAATTTGATATCAACCACATGGATTAACTGGATATGGACTGTAGGGTCATCAGCTGAGAAGTAACAGATACCCTGAACTTCATCAGAAACAGCACCCGAGAAGGTATTTCATAACTCCTTGATCAAATCCCTCTGCAGCCTAGTAAAGTGTGCCACATAGTTCAGAGACCTCAAAGTGAAGGTCGCAGAAGCATCGACGCACTTCCCAAATCTGTCTACTGTCTGCAACTCCCTGCTGGGGGAAGGACAGTGGAACTTTCCTTGGCTAGTTCCTTCTTGGTGGCCGCCGCAAAGATCATGGCATCAACAGAACTCCCTTTCCCCAAAAATACCTATCTGCACGTCTTGCCATTATCCTATCTGGTCTGCAAGGAATGGGGTCTATCGTGTCCGGGTCCTTCCATGCCCGCTGAGAGATCAGGTCAATGAGCTCATCGGCAGGTGAAGTCACCCAGAAGGTAGAGGGTTCAGAACCAAAAGCCTCCAGGAGAACAGATTCCTCAGACGTAGGGTTGCTGGACATCCAACCATGCTTGTTTACAGATTTGTAGGACGTCTCCAAAGGAGACATCTTCAGGAGGTGATCATGGGAACCCTTCACCTTCATTGAAATCTATGTCTTTTATAATGGACTCCTCTGGGGAGTTTAAGGATTTCTTCTTACATGTCATCTTGGGAACCACTTCAGTGGGTTGCTCTGGGGAGGTATCAGAAGAGATTACAATTCCCTGGGCAGAAGCCTGGAGTTTTGGAATTGGCAGTCTCTGTAGAAGGAGAAGGCTCTGAGCGGTGGGACATCACGGTAGAAGACTTAGGATCCGAGAGTGATGGATCCATCAGAACTGACGAGGCAGTAAATTAGAAGTTATGTCCTTACCATAACGTTCCATGTGGAGTATTCATCTCGCCTTTGTTCTTACACCTGGGTTCGGAGCCGATCCTCGGCTCCATGTCGGCCGCTTGCAAGCTCTGCATCGAGAAGAAGCTCGAGACCAACCTAACTCCCACAATCCCCCTCTGCCTTTACCTCAGATCTAGTTTGCAAGCAAACCAGAAGTCAAAGAGAGAAACATACTCATGCAAATACTACATAACTGCAAGAACACTTATACCTATATATACATATGTACATACATATATACACAACAACTGCGAATGCAGAAGCAGAATAAACCAGACCAGGCACCAAACTGTACGTTCTTCCTGAGGGTGGGAGGGTGGGAATGTAAGAACAAAGGCGAGATGAACACTCCACATGGAACGTTATGGTAAGGACATAACTTCTAAATGTGAGAGTGTTCGATCTCGCCGTTTGTTCTTACACCTGGGTAGCGTCCCTAGCTCCATGTTCCTGAGGAACTCATGGGAGAATGTTCTTGAGCACAGTGGAACCAAAGGTTGCCCTATCCCTAGAAACCTTGCCCACCTTGTAATGAGAAATGAATGTATGTGGTTTAGACCAAGTGGCAGCTGCACAAATAGTGTCTAATGGTAAACGAGCTGCATGAGCCAGGGATGTAGATGCTGATCTTGTAGAGTGTCCTTTGGGTTTGAAAGGTAAGGTTTGTTCCGAAGTAGCATAAACAAATATAATGCAATCAGTTAGCCATTTGGAAAGGGTTTGTTTGGTAACTGCTACACCTTTCCTGCTGTCCGCAAAGGCTATAAAAAGTTGATCTGATTTCCTGTGATCCTTTGTTCTATCCAAGTAAAATCTAAGTTGTCTATGAACATCCAACTTGTGTAACATATACTCCAATTTATTGGAGTGATTTTTGAAAAAGGTAGGGAGTTTAATGGATTGATTAATGTTAATAGAACAGACTTTGGGGAGAAAGGATGGATTAGTGCGAAGAGATACTCTGTCAGAGTGAAAAATCAGATAAGGGTGCTTAATAGAAAGAGCCTGAGGCTCTGACACCCGCCTAGCCGATGTAATGGCCACCAAAAAGAGGGTCTTCCACGACAAATACTTCAATGGACAAGAGGAAGCCGGTTCAAACGGAGGCAACATCAATTTAGACAATAAAAGGTTCAGATTCCAAGGAGATGTAGGAGTTCTAACTGGTGGTCTAATATGGAAAGATCCTTTTAAAAAGGCCTTACAAAGTCTGTGGGCCATAATAGGTGCCCCACCTTCTTCCACATGAAAATTGGAAATGGCAGCCAATTGCACTCTTAAAGTGGCAGGAGAAGCTCCTTGGTGGAACAACTCTGTTAAAAACTCCAAGATCTTGTTTAAGGGAGCCATAACAGGATCCAAATGCTGAGTATTTGCCCAAAAAACAAAGCGCTTCCATTTACTAGTGTAGGTCTTTGTAGTGGAAGCTTTATGAGAAGCCACTATTATATTCTGAACTGCAGGTGAAAGAAGATCAGACCTGGCTAAGTAGGGAAGCGGAGCAGCCAAGCTGCTAGATGGAGTGAGAAGAGCGAGGGGTGGGGAGCCCCTGACGAGTGGGTCAGTAGATCTGGCTCCGGGTCCAGGATCCAGGGTCCCCGAATGCGGTGTGCCCGAAGAAAGGGAAAACAAATTTGACGAGGCCAGAATGGGGCAATGAGGATAATCATCCTTTGCAGGTTGTTGGCTTTCTGCAGAAACTTCGCAATCAGGGGAAAGGGAGGAAAAGCGTACAGGAGACCCGGGGGCCAATCGTGAACCAGCGCGTCCCTGGGGACTTCCCCTGGAGGGGGTAATAGGGCAAAGTAGCTCCTGCATTTGGCGTTCATTGGAGACGCAAAAAGATCGCAGGACGGCTGGCCCCACTTGCGAAAAATCTTCTTCGCAACTGACTGTTTTAGGGACCACTCGTGAGGCAACAGGATTGCTCTGCTCAGCCTGTCGGCTATGACGTTGGATGACCCGGGATGTGCGTTGCAATCAGAAAGCGACCCGTGGACTCCGCCCATTGCCAGATTCTCATGGCCTCTCTGCATAGCTGATAAGACTTGGTTCCCCCCTGTTTGTTTATGTACCAGACTACGGACATGTTGTCCGTCTGAACTGCAATAGTCCCTAGAGGAAGAAGGGGAGCAAAGTGTTGCAACGCTAGAAACACTGCCCTCAACTATAGGACATTGATGTGCAGATTGTACTCTAAATTGGTCCATTCGCCTTGGACTGTCTGTCCCTGAAAGATGCCCCCCCACCCTATCAGGGAAGCGTCCGTGTTCACCGTAGCTGTCGGCGTGGGTAGCACAAATGGTCTTCCGCCGGAAAGGTTGCAAGTCTGAAGCCACCAGTCTAGGTGTGATTTGCATGTGTTTGTGATCAGAATTTCATGTGTCAGAGGTAGCTGTTGGAACGACCATTGTGCAAACAAGTAGCCATTGTAGAACTCTCATGTGCAGTCTTCCCAATGTTATCGCAATGAGAGAAGCTGCCAGGAGACCCAAAAACCTTCAGAACCAGTTTTGCTGGGGACTTTCTGGATGACAGAAGGAGAGAAATGTGGCTTTGTAGTGAGGCTATCCTTTCTGGAGGAAGTCTTAGAATTAAATGATGCGTATCCAATTCTGCTCCTATGAATGAGATATGCTGTGATGGCTGTAGTGATGATTTTTCGAAATTTACGGAAATTCCGAGATGAACACAAAGCCGTAGTATGTAATCCCTGGCCTGAACTAGTTGACGCTGGGTGGTGGCAGAAAGGAGCCAGTCGTCCAGATACGGAAACACCTGGAATCCCAGGCGTCTCAGGTGAGACGCCACCACTGCCATGCATTTGGTGAAAACCCTGGGGGCTGAGGTCAGACCAAAGGGCAGGGCTCGAAACTGAAAGTGGCTGGCTCCCAGCCGGAAGCGCAAGTGATCCCTGGACGCCTTGGCCATTTTGATGTGGTAGTATGCGTCCTTCAGATCTATTGAGCACATCCAGTCGTCCTTCTGTAAAAATGGAAGGATCGATTGAAGCGTGACCATTCGGAACTTTTCTTTCTTGACGAAGGTATTGAGGTTGCTTAGGTCCAGAATCGGCCTCCAGTCCCCTGTTTTCTTTGGAACTAAAAAGAACCTTGAGTAAGTTCCGAATCCTCTTTGGTCTGCTGGGACTGGTTGGATGACTTTTTTCTAGCAGCTTTGAAATTTCTATAGCTGCAGGGTCTCGCAGATGGGGCGGTACATCTGGGAGTCTTCTCTTCGGAATTGGGGGCAATAGGAAGGGTATTCTGTAGCCTCTGGTAACAACGCTTTTTACCCAGTTGTCTGATGTAAAATTTTGCCAGGCCTGAGGGTATAAAGCTAAGCAACCCCCGACTGCCTCCAGAGCAGGACAGTCGGGCCTCCTCTCAGGAGTGCTGGAAAGGTTTTCCAGGGGGTGTATCCCTGTCACCTTGGTTTTGCGGACCCCCTCTGCCGCCAGGGCAGCGTCTTCCACCTCTGCCCCCTCCTCTGCCTCTAGAGGGGGCATCACCCTGTGTGCCTGGGAAAGATCCTTGGGGTTTTCAAAACCACATTTTTCCACCACGTTGCCCTTTGGGGTACGGTCTGGATGGGGTGGAAAAACGGACTCAGACAGCAGACAGAGTCTTTCTCTCCTGCTCACACCGGGTAAGGGTCTCCTTTACTTTGGGGCCAAAGAGAGTGGCACCATCAAATGGGGCGTTAGTAAAGGAAGACTTGAAGGCTTCCGCAAAAGAACATAAGCGCATCCAGGATTGTCTGCGAAGAGCAATCGCTGAAGCTGCTGCCCTACTCGATCCTTCGGCTGCGTATGAGATCAGCCTCATGGACGAGTTTACAATGGATGTAAGGGTATTGAGATGTGCTGTAACTTTTTCTGAAATAGCAGCATATGTAGTACCCTGGAGGGTATCTCCCAACTCTTTGATTAGATCCCTCTGTAGCCGTGTGAAGTGGGTCAAGTAGTTCAGGGATCGCATAGAAAAAGCCGCTGAACTAAAAATGCGCTTCCCATACCTGTCCATAGTCCTAGAATCTCTGTTAGGCGGATGGACAGATAAGGAAGATTCAGACATCTCCATTTTCGTGGCCGCCGCCACCACCATAGCATCCACTGGCACTCCCTTTGTCAGATAAGCCTTATCCTGAGGGGCAGTAATATATTTGTTAGGCTTTCTAGGGACTGGCTCCACCGTGTCAGGCGTCTCCCACGCCCTTCGAGCAATCAGCTCCATCAACTCATCGAAGGGCGGAGTGACCCAGGAGGAGGAAGGGCGAGCACCGAATGCCTTCAGCAAAACTGACTCATCCTCAGAAGGGGGGAGGGCTTGCCAATCACCTCTCTGCTTTAGGATCTCCAGGATGTCAGAAAAAGAGACATCCTCTGAGGGTGACTTTGGGGACCCTTCTGAATCATCTAAGTCAGTGTCCGATGTCAATGATTCTTGTGGAGAATCTAAGTGTCTCCTCTTACACAATCTTTTCCTCGGAACTTCTTCGGTGGGAGCATCCGAAGAAGCCTCCGAGGAAGAGGGGGCACCCTCCAGGGGTGGCTGAGACACAGGTGCTCGACGCTTAGATGCAGCCGTGGGTGCAGAGGAGGATAACGGTCCTTTATGGGGAGGAGAAGCTGTTTCTGCTGATGTGGTTGTCTGGGTAGACAACACCTTCCTCATGAGGTCGAAGGCCCCTGGGTCCCGAGTCGAGGTATCTCCCGGTTCCGAGGAAATGGGAAGAATCCCCGAGACAGGCACCGAAGGCATCGACCCCGAGGACGGAGCCGAGTCGATCCGAGCCGAGGCCCCGAGAGGGAGAGTCGGAACCGAAACATCGGTCCGACTCTCGGTCCCGGAACCAAGGATGGATCTTCGGCTCCGAGACTCCGGTACCGGATCCGACGGAGTCGAGGTGAACGGCGCCGACCGAGAGAAGGACGGTTCTGGCACCGAGGGCTCCACAATCAGCAGATCAGCCTCTTCCGGCTCCGAAGACTGGATAGGTTTCGGAGGAGGAACAGATGGAGATAAGGGTAGGCCTTCGAGTCTCGACACCAACTGGGAGGAGACAGAGATGAGTTTGGATAAGGCCGTATTCTCCATTAGTTTCTGCACCACGCGGTCTACATCGGTGTCGGAGAGGGGTCTGGAAGAGCGCGTTGAAGGAATCGAAGACGGAGCCGACCTCAACAGTGTCGGTGGAGGGTGCTCCGTCACCGGTTCCAAGACTCGAGGCTCGGATACTGACAAAAGTTCAACACTCGGCCCCGAAGTCTGTGGAACCGGTGATCGAACTTTAACTGAAGAGCTCGGAGCCGATGACCTGGGCTCCGACGTCTTCGATTCCTTCGAGGATTTGGATGCCTGGTCTGATGCATCCAGAGCCTCTTGAAAGGTAGGTTTTAAAGACCCTATCCATAGTTTCCTGCGCCTATCTGTCATGACCCTTCCACTGAAAGAATGACAAATTGAACAGTCTTCTTGCAGATGGAGAGGGCCAAGACAGTAGACGCAGGAACTATGGTTATCAGTCACTGACATCTTTTGTCCACATTGGCAACGTTTAAAGCCAGACTTAGCTTTCTCAGACATCTTATTAAAGTAACAAGGTTAAATTTAATAAAAGTCAAATCCAGTAGTATGTCTAATCCAGTAAGTTTAGTCAAATCCGGTAAAAAGGTCAATCCAATAGTCAATCCAGTAAAAGGGATGTCTAATCCAGTAACTTTAGTGGGGTAGGCCCCGAGGGAAAACTCTAATAAAGTTAAAATAACTTTATATGGAACCGAGGATTCCTCGAAACACTATAAACACACACACACAGTCACTAGTATAATATTTTGAAGAAAATTTCTTAAGAAATATAAGAAAAAATATAAATCTTAGCTTAAGGTTGCTCAAGCTCATCAAACTGATGCGAACGCTGCAGCGGCAAACTAGACCTGGGGTAAAGGCAGAGGGGGATTGTGGGAGTTAGGTTGGTCTCGAGCTTCTTCTCGATGCAGAGCTTGCAAGCGGCCGACATGGAGCCGAGGATCGGCTCCGAACCCAGGTGTAAGAACAAACGGCGAGATCGAACACTCTCACATTACTCATTTCTCAGCCTCAAAGGCAGAGCAGCTCAGAGACAAAGCGGATATCAGACCAGAGAAGACAAAATTCTGTATCGTAGATCTCCCCTGCTCAGAGGGCAAAACCTCAGAGGTGGAAGCCAGAGCCGAGCTGTCCAGTGCTGAGGCACCAAGGTGCATTGACGGCTCCGAAAGCTTTGGAATTGAATGCAACACTTCAAGTCCGACAGGCAGACTACAGAGCTCTCTGGATCCGAGGGGACCAAAACCCTCAGAGAAAATCTCGGATCACAGGATAAAGTTATCCTTGGATCTGAAACCAATCCAGACGACTCAGATCCACAAACTCTGAAGCAACAGGAGTCAGAATCTGTAAAGGGGGAGTAGTAGATATACAGATCTCCTGATCCAGAGGGGTAAGAGCCAAAGAACACCAATCTGGCTTGGCACCAAGAGAAGCTTCTTGACTAGTCTCTTCACATCATCTTCTGTAGGGCTTCTGGAAGAATGAGTGGATTACATGGATGGAGACCTGGGTCTTTCAAAGAATGGAAAAGGTACCCTTGTCAGGGACAGAGTACCTTGTTCTGGGAAGTAACTTGGCAGTCTCAAAGTCTGGTTCCGACTGCACTGGATCTGAAGAAGTTAGATCAGAGAGCTTCGTCTTCATCGGATCCAGTACTCTTTCCTTAGCAGGACCTTAAATTTTTATTTTTTTTGGATCCGGGGTTGAGACTGGGTCCTTATGAGACAGCTTTCTTGAGGAGTCTGAAGATGAGGAAGTTGGCTTTGGAAAAGAGGTTTTTGTCATTTTAGAAGAACCCTCTGATAAAGCCTTTCCAAATGAAGGAAGAAGACCTTTCAGTATCAACTTATTCTTGCTTCCTACTAACGCACGAGGATTAAAGCCATGGCATACAGAGCAGTCCTCTGGTAAATAGAGAAGACCTAAACAATAGAGACAGTGTGTGGTCATCAGAAAAGTGGCAGTCTGTGCCCACACTTCAAACATTTTTTTAAATCCTGCTGCTTTACCTGCCATCACCAATCAAAATAACCTTTAACACTACAATAAAACAGTGAATTACTATTTAAGATTGAGAAATAAGAGAAAAGGGATGAAAATACCAAAAATGGTAAATAAGCCATGGCAGTGTTGTAGAGGGGGAAAAAGATACTAACAACAGTATCTAAGACATACAAAAAATGTATGATAGAAAAAAAGTTTTAGAAATTGCAAGAAAAATGAAATTTTTAAAAGGGGGATAAGGGACAGTAACAGAAAAAGTTTGTAAGTAAGGAATACAAAAATATAACACTTATATGAAGAACACTCAAAGAAAGATGAAAACCACATATTTTGCTTGAAGTGGCAAACAAGATCTGGGGTAATTGGAATTGGTCCACTGTGAGTAAGGGAGAAGCTTCAGAGTTTTTGGCAACCACAAGCTTTAGCAATGGCAGAGTCAGATCCGAGGGATCAGATCCGAACCATCAGTAGAGGACAGAATGAAAACTGGCATCAGATCTAACATGAACTGGTACAGACAGTAGCAAAAGTACAGAAAATGGACCTAAAACAAAATATTTACTAAATTTTCAAAACAAGGAAAAATTATGTGCTGAAGAATAAAGCTAAAAAATTATCACACTAGAAAACAGTCAAAGGCTATTGGTAATGCAAGTTACCAGCGCATGGAAACTAGTAAACAATCAAATAAAGAGTACCACACCACTTAACAGTGGAGTTTCTAAACATGTTCTACTGACCAAGATTCCACAAAAATAATTTTCCTTTAGTAAAGCAATTAGCAGTGAAAAATTCAAACAAGAATTGGAAATTTTTAGTTGAAAGAATATTTTGTAAATTTATCACCATATTTCAAAATAACAAAAACGAAGCATAAGAGTTTGAGTAAGAATTTATAACACAACTACATACAGGTGGGGTTACTTACCTCAACTATATGATAGTTCAATGGAATCTTACTCTTGCCTGGGTAACTCAGCAACTGTGCGGCACTTGGAAGAAAAAGAACATTTAAGTAAATAGTATATGGTCTTTATGTAAGGACAAAACACCACTTTTCTAACATTCAAATGAACAAACAAAATACAGATGAAATTATAATAAACTTACAGAGGTACTCATTATTTTAAAAAATATGAATCTTTAAGTGAAGTCTCCTGCAGTAAGTACAAGATTTATACCTGCCAACATAAGATTTTATCTTGCGTCTTTTAATGCACCATGGGTTATCCAAAGTATAGGTAAAACCACTTTCAAACTACAATGTCTATGGCCAGGATTATACCACACTCTTCAGTTCTTTTAATGGAAGACTTACAACATTTAATCCAACAGTAACTCCACATAAATAAAACTCTGACAAACCCAATAGTTTAACCACTGCTTAAACATCCTCTTAACCAGTTTTGGTCCTGCACATGCTCATCACAGAGTTAAGACGCTGTGTTCACCACAACTCTACAAATACTCTCCTTAAACAGAATCCTCAAAACATTTCACTGAAATGACATTTTTATACATAACTGCTGCCTGTAGAATCCACTAAGTTGCACATCGGCTTTGTCTCTTTAGTAGCTTCCACCTCTGTAAAATTTTAGAATGTATAAATGGAACTAATGACTGTGTATAAATGTAAATAAAATGTAACTACTCTGTTTAACTGGAACTTAGTATAACTGCCTCCACAGAAAATGGGTATTCCCAGTCAGACTTCTCAGTAAATAAAGATAAATAAATAAAACTTAAACAATGCAACACCACAACTCCCACACTTTTATAAACTACTCATCAATACTGCTTTCAAACAGGAAGAAGTGGGCAGGCTATGAAGTACAGCCATCAAAACTCAAATCTAAAATTATGCTGGACAGACAACTGCACTGCTGGAAGAGTCTCTCAGTCAAAGACATATGGCACATTCTGAATATATCAGATATCTAGAAAAGGACCCTTCCCGGAAGGTTCATCTTCCCTAACAATAACAACTCACTGGTAAATCTCACAAATAGGAATGTTTCCACATCTGTACTGACACAGTGATGTAATGCACCAACTATACAACAAAGCATGCTCATTGAGCCTGCCAGTTCCACATACCAGTAGCAAGCACCTTCCAGCAGTTGATGAGGATTCGCCATTTATATTCAGTGGTATGCAAGTATGCATCTGCCTGACTTGCAGGAACCACCAACAGTAGAGGCTAATGCAAGAGATACCGATCAGTGGGGGGTATGGGGATGTGAAGGTAGGAGATTCTTAACCCATCGAAAAGGATCCTCATAGATCAAATGTTAGCAGTATTTGTTGCATCTGACATCAAGAATTCTCTCAGATGGGTCTGTGGTTCAAGGTCAAGTTCATTAAAAAATGCTTAAACCTAAGCGGGGTTACAATAAATGGCATACAGAATGAAAACAAATGTATTCAAGGTAGCAAATAGCTGAACTGATGGTGCAATAAATGCAACACCAAGGTTCCAACATTGAAAGATAAAAAAGTTATATGCTCGCCATAACTTTCATCCGAGTTACCCATCTTCATTTATCCTTGACCAGTGGGTTTGGTTATGAAAAATGGAACAGTCTCGGCCATTTCCACAGCTTGCGCAGGCCAAAAACACCCGAATGTCAAAACTACCCACAATACATCACTCCTAGTTGCCTCAGATTGAGTTTGCAGGTTACAGCTAAAAACATAAAAACAGGTGGCCTGATGAAAACCATGTCTGCTATATAAAACTAGTCAAACATGGAGGTATGTGTCCTATCCGCTCCACCAAAGGACATTAGAAAGGCCGGGGGAAGGACGGAGGGAAGTAGAGGATAAATGAAGATGGACAACTCAGATGCAACATTATGGTGAGTACATCACTTCTATCTGAAGATGTCGAGGTTCATTTTATCCTTGACCAATGGGACTGAGTCCCCCAGCTACCTTAAGTCTTGGGCAGACTCAAGGAAGGAAATTCCTGAGCACCAGTGAACCAAAGAATGCTCTTTTCCCTGGAGAGCAGGTCCAATCTGTAATGAGTAATAAGGGTATGAGGGGAAGCCAAAGTTGCCGTTGCACAAATATCATCCATAGAAGCTGAAGACTGAAAAACTGCTGATATAGCCATAGATCTTGTAGAGTAAGCATTTACAGGTCTAGGCAAATCAATTTTCTCTGTCATAAATAAAGAATATACAGTTTTTTAACCATCTGGCCAAGGTTACTTTGCTGACTGGTTTGCAATTTTGGTACTTGAGAAGGACACAAAATTGGACTGATTTTCGAATATCTTTTGTTCTGTGCAGGTAAAAATGTAACTGTCTGTGAAACCCAGTAAATGGAGGGAGTAGTCTTCCTTTATTAGAAAAACTGAGAAAGAATACTGGCAGATTACCTTAGGAAGAAATGAGAGCTTCAACTTTAAGGCAACTCTGTCTTTATGAAAAATCAAGTATAGGTGTGTACTAGGCTAATGGCCCTGCAGCCTTTAAAAGCCTAGCCCATAGGATTACCCTGTCATCGTGCCGCCCATCCTTAGTTCCCCGTGCCTCTGTCAAGTAGAGCCACTGGAATGATCCCCGGGGTGAATTTTCTATTTCCCATCCACTCATCAAGATTCCTCTTGAAGAGGGCCATTAAGGCGCTCCGCTTGACATGCATGGGAAGTCTATTACATAGCATGGGCAGTCTCTGGGTTATGAACCTGTCCCCCCAGCTTGTTCTGTTGATTGTGGTAATGAGGTCGAGGGTCTCTGGAGCGTGTAGTGCAGAGGGACTGGGATTTCTTTAGATGTAGCATTTCTAACAGAGCTAGGTCAGAAATGACTAAGTCAAGCAGAGATCGCTTCTAAGTAGGTGATATGAGACAAAGAATAGTTGGAGTTTTTTGAGTCTGTCCATATAGGACAAGTGTTTAAGGCCTAAGATACTCTTTGTGAGGTATTTTTGTAGCCTCCCCAGTTGTGGTAGGTGTCTAGTGAGGTACATGCCAAATGGGGCACTGTACTCGATGATTGCCCTAATGAGGGAAGGTAAAGGGAGAAAATTACTTCTTTCTTCCTCGATGGAAAACCCTTAGTAATGAGATGTGCCACACAGAAGGACTTTCTGACCACAGTGGCAATGTGGTGGTCAAAAGAGAGATTGCGGTCAACCTGTGTTCCCAGATCTCTTATGATGGCTTCTGAGTTCACTGGACAACCACCGATGTGGTAATTCATGGGAACCAGGTATTTCCCAAAGGGGATGATGACATTTTCTGGCATTCAGCTTAAGGCCATGGTTCTGACACCAGTCACTGGTCTCAGTGAGGCCTTACTGTAGTATGTCAACATCACTTGGGGAGTTAATTATGGCTCCCAACTTGCCATCGTCTGCAAACATTGTCAACGAGAGCCCCTTCGTGTTGGCCTGGACTTCAGAGAAGTAGATACCAAACAGGAGAGGACCCAGGACCGAACCCTGTGGGATTCAATTGTGACTTGTCAACCGTCTGACTTGGAGTCAGCTACTTTCACACTGTGGGTTCTATCTGTGAGCCAGTTTGCAACCCGCCTAGTGATATAGGGGTTGATGCCTACCTTAGTAAGTTTTTCTAGCATTCCTGAGTGGGGAATGGTATCAAAGGCCTTAGCCAGATCAAGGTAGGCTGTATGAACCACCTTGTCTTCATCCACAGCTCTGGTGACCGACTCAGAGTCATCAACCAGGTTGAGAAGGCATGATCTACCCTTCACAAAACCAAACTGTGTGGGATCCACAGTTTGGAGGTTCGCTACATCTTTATTTATTAGGTCCATGATGATGTGTTCCATAGCTTTGCATATCAGACTTGTCAGGCTAATACGGTGATAGTTCCCAGGGTCTGTAGTCGCCCCTTTGTGGAGAGGGATGACTGTAGCAGTGCATCATTCGGTAGGGACAAAATCCGAGATGAGGCTGTGATTGAACAGGGCACACAGGTGAGGTGCCACTTCACACTGTAGTTCATGTAGAACACAGCCAGAGATATTGTCAGGTCCAATAGAAGCTGTATTCTTGGCCTTGGACAGTGCTGTTTTAACCTGTGCAGTAGTAATACTGAGTGCCTGGCAATCTACTGGTATTATGATTGGTCCTTTGGTGGAGGAGTGAGGGGTAAAGTTGGCACTGAATCTGTCCGCCATTATATTGGCAATATCTGTTGGCTCGGTAAAGGAGGTGCCATTGTGCAACAGCTCCAAGCAAATCTGGGATATGCCGTGGCGATTCCTTACATAACTTGAGAAGGCCTTGTGGTTGTCTTTAGTATCTGCTGCAATATGTTTTCATAGCTAGCTTTAGAGGATTTGATGAGGGATCTCAATTTTTTGTTGAGGCTGATAAAGGAGTTTTAACAATATTGGGACTTCACCTTATTTCTCATCAGTTTCCTCCTCCTGTAGTAGAGTTTGTTTATGGCAGGGGACCACCAGATTGGCTTCCTTTTTTTTGGAAGAGAGAGTCTTAGTTCTATTGGGTATGGCGAGATCCAAGCAATTGTCTTTGTACAGGGCATTAGTGTAGGATTCGGCAGTCATGCAGCTGTTCTCCAAATGAATGGGTGCCGTGAAGTTAGCCAGCTGTTTTTAGGAGCCCAAAGTTAGCTTTGGAGAAGTTTTTCATGGTGGTTAGCTTTGCTGGGGGGGGTTCCAAGGTGATCATTTTGTGGTCGGATCTAACCAGGTAGGAGTTGACTACTGGTACAGAGCAACGGTCACCCATGTTAGTAATGACCAGGTCAAGGATGTTGCTACCTCTTAGTGGGGGTAAGAATGAGCTGGTCCAAGACATTAGAATTAATGAATTCCAGAAAACGTTGGGCAGGTGTATTGGTACATGAGTAGTTTTCCCAGTTAATGGAGGGGTAGTTGAAGTCACCCAATATGAGAGAGTGTTAGCTTGGACCCTAATATTCTCCAGGATACTTAGGAACGTGAAGTTTTGAGTCTTGGGTCATGGTTGGGAACCTATAGCATGCTACGACCTGAATCGATGTCTTACCCAATGTTAGCTACACTTGAAGTATCTCTGATGCGTCATGTTGGGCAACCAGTCTGGAGGTGTGCGCATCCTTTATGAATATGGAAACACCACCTCCTTTGGAGCTTCGGTCCAAGTTCTGGGTCCGAAAAGGTATGAAATGAGCTATAGCCTGGTAGTGCAAGGGTGCTATCTGCTGCCTTGAACCAGGTCTCTGCTACAGCACAAATGTCGATGTTATCCATTTTAAGGAGTGCGTCAACAGAGTGGATTTTGAGATTTAGACTTCTAGCATTGAGCAGTATCACCCTCAGATTGCATTTGTTTGGAACTGTTGCAGTGGTAATCTGGTCTTTGGAACACCACCTAAAAAAGGCACTATAGGGATGGCAAGAGCCTTGGCCAGTATCCAGAAGCCTAGGGGTGACAGATGCAGGCCATCTCTGGCAAAGCATCTAGGTCTGTCAATCATGTCATCCCAGGCTGACAGATACTAGATCCCCTTAGAATGACACCAGAAACTTAGCAAACTGTTGAAATCCATCATTTTCTGCTTGTACTGTGGTATCATTCTGGGTGATGGTAGGAGGCTGCTCAGGGCTAGGGTCATACCCATCTGGGCTACATAATCCGAAAGCTTCTCCATGTCTCTCTTCATGTAGTCCAGGAAGGTCTCTCTCAGGTCATTCACATCCACACGTACAGTGACAGAGTCATATTTGTACCTGTTGTTGATGACCTGAGTGTGTGAGTTATGTGGCGGATCTGGGCACCTGAGAGGCAGCTGTTACTTTCTCCTTATTCAACCTAGTGAACGGGACATCAGTGTGCCTCACTATCGAGTGACCTATGACAAGTGTGTTGGGCAAGCTGTTTTGTCTTAAGGACTATGAGTGGCACACTGTTTAGGAGAGTTGTGTGTCTTCAAGATAAGTGTTGTGTTATGGTGGTTGAGTGCGTTTCTGCCTTGGAGGTCTCTGTTGTTTGTGTAGACTTTTTACCGAGAGCCTCTGCGAAGATGGGTGTGTGGTTTGTGTTTTTATGTGAAGGCAGTGCCGGTGTGTGTTCTAGAGGGCTGTGTGTTCTGGGGGGCTATGTGTTCCATGTGGTGTGGTGCAAGTGTCTTGGCTGCAGAGTGCATGGCTTCCAATTTGGATATACAAATGCACCTCTCGCAATTCTGAGTGTTGGGAGGAAAGAGGAGAGGGATGTCAGTGTACATGAGTCAGTTGCTACATTGCCTCAGAATGCCCAAGTTCGCCAGGCTAACAGGAGAAAGCACAGGAAACTGACCTTTAGACATACCTGGAGGGGTGGGCATTAATAATAAGTACTGGAGCTGTTTCCTTGAAGAACATTTAGTGCTGGTAGCACTGTTGTGTGCTACAATAACTGCTACAAGAAGATTGGCAAAGTGCTAGACTAATAAACTAGCAAAAGTGCAGCAGGGCAGAGAAAGTACAGTTGTGTACACTTACCATAAATGTAGATGTTAGTGTGTAATCACTGTTTCAGTCATCACACTTGGGTTATCTGCCTGCAGGTAGCCCTAACTCGGGCCAAATACCAGAGTCGGGATTTCTGCATCGGATACTGTCGCCTCATCCATGACGTCAGGTCGTCAGGGGTATAAAACATGCAGCAGACACCACTACATCTGTTCTTCTTGCCCCAAATAGGAAGCTAGTATATAGTGGGGACCACCACCAGTAAAAAGTACATATTAATGCCATTAGTAATGGCCAGAGAGGAGAGGTAGAAAGAGAAAGCCAGGGGGTTGGAAAGAGGTAAACCAGGACTGCAACAGTGAATACACATGAACATCTACATTTATGGTAAGTGTACACAACTGTACTATGTTCTTCATGTTTCACTGCTGCAGTCAACACACTTGGGTTGATTCCCAAATCTGAGGAAAGGTGGAGCCAGTCAAGAAGTAGTAGGGCTGGCTAGCAGGCCTTGTAAGACTGCTGTGGCAAATCCAGCTCTGGATTTAGAAAAGAAAGGCAAGTGGTAATTCTTGCTGAAGGTGTATTCAGAACTCAGGTTGCAGCTTCCAGGATGTCCCTGGTGGGGACTTCCCCTGAGAAAAGCTGTAGAGGTTGAGGTAGCCCTAGTGGAATGAGGCCTGATCCCCTGCAGGGTAGGTTTTCCATGGTGTTTGTAGCAGAAATGGATGCAGTGTGCTACCCATTTAGAAATAGTTTGTTTCAAAATGGCCTTGCCCTCAGCTCCTGTAGCAAAGCTGACTAGCAGCTGGTCAGATTTTCTGAAAGGTTTAGTCTTGTCAAGGTAGAACCAAAGCTGTCTGTGCCGTCCAAGGAGTGCAGGATCCTTTCCCCTTTATACTAAAGATTAGGAAAAAAGGTTCGCAAATGGATGGAATGGTTTAAAGCCACACTGGATAGCACCTTGGGCGTAAAAGATGAGTTAGTCCTGACGGAAACCCTGTCGGCATGGAAGATCATGAAGGGTCCCACAGCCATAAGGGCCTGTAACTCAGACACTCTTCTTGCTGAAGTGATGACTACCAGTAAGGCTGTTTTCCAAGAGAAGAATTTTAACTCTGCTGTAGCAGCAGGCTCAAAAGAGGGAAACGTAAGCTTCTTTAGTACAAAGTTAAGATTCCAGACAGGAGTGGGAGCTCTCCTTGGGGGTCTTAAATTGTTAGCTCCTCTCAGGAACTGTTTGATCAGAGGGTGAGAGAAGAGGGGTAATGAGCTTACAGTACTGTAATGAGCTGAGATGGCAGAGGCATGAATCTTAATTGATGAGAAGGATAGGCCTCTGTGGAGCAGCTCTGCTAGGTAATCTAGGATTTGAGGCAAGGAGTGCACGGCTGTGTCCTTCCCTTGAGACTGGCTCCAAGAACAGCTTCTATTCCACTTTTCTGAATAGGATTTCCTAGTACTGGGCCTCCTGGCCTCAAGGATAACATCCAGCACCTGTTTGCTGAGGGATGCTGGTGATGTATATTCAGGGAATAAGCCAGGCAACCAGGTTCAGGGTTTGCAGCTGAGGACGCAAAAATCTGTCTCTCCTGCTGGGACAGCAGAGTGGGGGTCTGATGTAGGTGCCAGGGTGGCACTGCTGTCAGACTGCATAGGAGTGGGTACAAGTGCTGGCTGGTGCAATAAGGATTGTCCTTGGCCTGTCCTGTTTGATCTTGAGGAGTACTTTTGGAAGGAGGGGTAGAGGGGGAAAGGCATAGATTGAGAGGTTTTCCCATGTGAAGGATAGGGCATCCACTTTCCAAGCTTGATTGTGGGGAATTCTGGGGCAAAATTTGTTTAGTTGATGGTTTTCGGGGGCACCTCTGGTGTCCCCCACCTATGTATTAGAAGTTAGAATGAGTTTGGTTCCAGTTTCTACTCGCGTGGGTCCATTAGATTAAGTAGTCTGCCAGTGAATTTTGTTTGCCTGGCAGGAATTGAGCTTGCAGGTGCACTTTGGTTGCTTAAGGCTGTGTTTCACAGAGCCATTGCTAACCTGCAGAGTGGGTAGGAGTGAGTTCCCCCCTGCCTGTTTATGTACCACATAACTGTGGTGTTGTCTGTCTATCAGTTGTTGTCCTGGCAGGATAAGGTATTTGAAGGCTGTCAGTGCATTCTGTACAGCTAACATTTCTTTTTGATTGATATGCAGGTCAATTTGTCCTGGGCTCCATTTGCCTTCAGTGCATTTGCCTGCCATGTGAGCCCCCATGCATAGTCTGATGCGTCTGTTGTCAGAGTTTGGACGGCGGGGGTTGTGAGAAAGGCAGTCCCTTGTTGTGGTTGCAAGCCTCTGCCCACCAAAGGAACTTTGTCCTTAGGCAAGGAATGATAGGAATCACTGTTTCCAGGTCCGGAGAATGTTGATACTAGAGACTTTTTAAGTACCATTGAAGTTTCCTCATATGCAGTCTTGCAATCAGCAGACTACATGAGGCCATGAACCCTAAGGCTTGCAGTATTTTAATTGCAGATAACTGGGTTTGGGTGGCCAGTAGTTTGAAATAAGTTGTCAAATAAACCTGCTTTTCTGGAGTGAGGAATGCCATCTGGGAAGCTGTGTTCAAGCTTGCTCCCAGGAATACAATCTTTTGGCTGGGTACCAGATGTGATTTCTTTTCGATGATGGTATACCCCAGAGAAGTTAGGAGTCTCTTTACAAACATCAGGTGCTGAAGAAGCAATTCCTGACTGTCCGCCTGAATCAGGCAATCGTCCAAGTATGGTAAATTTGAATATTTCTCTGCCTGCAATAAGCAATGGCTGGAGCCAGGCACTTTGTGAACACCCTGGGTGCAGTAGATAAGTCAAAGTGCAGAGAACTGACAGTGCATACAGCCTGCCCTGAAACGAAGATATTTCCTACAAGATTCCCTTACAGGGATGTGCAGATAAGCTTCTTTTAAGTTTAGGGTGACTAGCCAGGAGTCTTTAGATAGCATAGGAAGGAGCTGCTGGAGTGTAAGCATTTTAAATTTTGGTACCACCAGGAAGGTGTTTAGACATGACAGACCCAGAATAGGGCACCAAGAGTTCTCTTTCCAGGGCACCAGGAACAGCCTGGAGTAGAAACCCTGTCCCGTTTGCTCTGTTGACACAGGTTGAATAGCCCTGATACTGAGAAGAGGAAGTACTTGCTTTTGGGCCCCTGTCCACTGGTTTAGAGGAAGGTCTGGCAATCCGCTTGGGGTTGGCAGAGAGTGGAAATAGAATCTGTATCCCAGGGATACAATGTTTAAGACCCATCGGTCCTGGGTAATATACACCCAGTTTTTTGCATGCAGGGCGAGTCTTCCTCCTAGGGGTTCAAGTACTTGGGCATGGCTGGGAAGGATTACGGACAAGTCATTGTGAACTTTTTCCATATGGGGTTGGCTTACAACTCCCAGTTTTTGAGGAGGGACCACTCCATTGTTTAGATCTGTGCATACCCCAAGACTGTAGTCTTTGTGGTCTGCTGCCCCTGGGTTTGGGCTGAAAAGGTCTGGAAGGGACTGGAAATGACCAGTTTTTTGAAGGCCAATGCCTACTGAATCTAGGTGGCTGTACCTGTAAGAAATCTTTAACAGTTTGCATGGATTTAGCTTTTTCCTCCATCTTTTTAAGAACTTCTGCTTTAGAGCCAAACAAACATTATTGGTTTAATGGAGCATCAAGTAATTTTGCCTTGACATGCTCTGTCAAGATTTGCTCCTTCAGCCAAGCATGCCTTCTCAGAACAGACCCAGTGACAGCAGCCCTGCAAGATGCTTCTAAGGCAACAAAAACACACTGCAAAGTATGTTTAACAACTTGGTTTGCAGAATGCATCAAGTCTTGTAAGTCCTTACTTTCTGCACAATTAGGAATCAACATTTTTTGTTTAATTAGATCAATAATATGCTACTGGTACTTCAACATGTGAAACTAGCAATTTAAAGCACTGATGGCAAGAGTTGCAGAGGTACAAACCTTCTTACCTCATTTGTCTAGAGCACTAGAATTCCTGTCCGAAAGGTAGGGTTTTTGGCTGTAGAAGCCTTAATACCTTTAGGTCCCTGGGAAATGGTCTCTGGATCCGCAGTGGGATTTTTAAAGAGAAATTTGTGAGAGCCGGGTACTCTGCAGTATCTGTCAGGCTTTCTAGGAGCAGGTGGTGAAGTATTAGGGGTAAAGCTCGACTCCATGAAGACATTATCTACATCATCCAGGACAGGGGGAATAGCTAGAGGCCTATGCTGAGGCAAGTCTAAAACTTCCCTGAGTCTCTTTTTGGACTGCAGGTAGTCCTGGAATTCCCAGCGGACATGCTCTCTTAGGGTATGCAAGGTTTCACCGAAAGAAAGGTCCTCAGGGGGGGTGGGGAGGGGGTCGGGCTGAGGGAATTGAATCCTCTGCATCTGAGTCCTCATAGGTAGATAAGGGTATGTCCTGGTAATCACAGGGGTCAGAGTCATCAGACTCATGGTCTAAAGAATCAGAAGGAAAATCAATTCTTTTAGAGGGGGAAGGCTGGCTTCCCCTAATAAAAATAATAACGTCTTCAGCAATTCTAAGCATTTCTTTTTGTGGCATGGAAGCTTGAGAATGTGCTTTGGTCATCGGTTTTCCTAGGCGTAGCGCGAACTCTGGGCCTGACAAATTTGGTAGATTTAGTCATTAATGAAGTAGTCTGTTTGATATGAACATCGGAAGGTCTGAATACACCCTTAGAAGCCGGTGCCTGCACAGCGGCTCCGCACCCATCCAAGGTAGTGACATCCGCACATTCCATAGTCGAAGCATCTCATGGCATACCGGACTCCGAATGGGTCTCAGTAGAGGCCTGTGAATCTCTAGAAGCGGGTAAACAGTGGCTGCTAAAGCACCAAACCAAGTACTGGTGGACTGGCGATTAGCTTAACAAAAGAGTCGGCAGTTTTGGACCTATGTGGTCCGTCTCTGTCTGTCTTTGCATTTTTTCAGAAGATCGGTAGTCGGATGGCTTACCAAAGCCATTTCGGAATACAGAGAATGAAAGAATTTAGGACAAATATAGCCCGAAGACGAATAGTTCGGGTGCTGAACAAGGCACAAAACCGACAGTGAGGGACGTCGTGGTCTGGGCCTAAAACAGGTGAGGCAGTAAGAATGAAAATTTCTGTGAGGTAATTTGCTTTCCACAGGCACGACAATTAACTTTTTCTGACATCGGTTAGAGCAAGAAAAAACTATCCGCAACAGGGTACTAAGCTTTAGAAGACTTCAGGTTTGAAATTCGAAAAACGAAAATTTCAGGTAGCTGCCGACCAGCACTTGCAAACTGCTTCTGCTTCGGGATCCCACGTGGCAAGAAAAGGTGATGTAATGGCGTCGGCTGCATGTTTTATACCCCTGACGACCTGGAAGAGGCGACAGCATCAGATGCAGAAATCCCAAGACACTGGTATTCGGGCCGACTGAGGGCTACCTGCAACCAGATAACCCAAATGTGATGACTGCAACAGTGAAACATGAAAAACATCTAGCAGATCTAAGGGGAAAAATTGAAGAGCACCACTCTGAAGCTAATAAAATGTCCTGGATACAGTAAATCTGTATCTGGACTACACTAATTCCAGGAAAGGCAGGAAACTTTTTTTTTTTTTTTAATGGTGTTTTCCAACATAAAGCTTGAATTTCTGAAATCCTCCTAGCAGAAATTACTGCTAGAAGGAATAAGGTTTTCCAAGATAACTATTTAAGGTCAGATTCGGAAGAAGGTTCAAAGGGAGGCTGAACAACAGATTGTAATACTAAAGTAAGATCCCAGGGTGGAACAGGATCCTTAAAAATGGGTTTCAACAAAAGAGTTCCTTTTAAAAACGCTTTGCATAACTTCAGAGAAGCTAGGGAATTTTCCCCAACACCATTATGAAAGTTCGAAATCGCTGGCAGCTGAATTTTAACAGTAGAAGGGAGAGGATCCTGCATCAAAAAGGGAGGATAAGAATTCTAAAATCTTTTCAATGAGCGCTGAAAGGGTGGTCACTATTCCTTTCAAGGGACCAAAAGGTAAATCTCTTCCATTTACTAGTACAGAGTTTATGGATGGATGGCTTATGACAGGCTAGTAAAATTCTGCATACTAGAGAAGGAAGAATAACTTGCCTGGCAATTAACGGAACTGGAGGAACCATGCTGTCAACCTGAGGTTCTGGAGGTTTGGGTGAATCAAGGTCGGTATGAGAGAGGAGGTTTGGAGCTGAATCCACAGCCCAAGGCTCTTTTATCAGGTAAAGCGAGAGAAAGGAGAAAGTACAGCTGTGTACACTTACCATAAATGTAGATGTTATAGTGTATTCACTGTTGCAGTCATTACATTTGGGTAATCTACTGGCAGATTGCCCTCATTCAGCCTGAATAAAAAAGTCTTGGGTCCTGCGTCGGTTGCTGTCTCCTCTTCCATGACGTCCAGTATAAAACATGCAGCTGACGCCATTTTATTCAGTTTTTCTTGCCCCAGATGTCAGGTGCCCCCCAAATGGTATATAAGGTCTACATTATATCACTGAATGCTTAAAAAAGCGAATGCTGATTGATCGACCTAATTTAAGCAAAAGCTTACAATCTCGAACTGTCAGATCAGCGATTTTTTCCCCGGGGGGGGGGGGGAAATCGCTGATCCAAAACACATATACACAACACAAGCACACCAAACAAACAGAAATCCACACACATACACCTAAAATCTGATACCTAACCCTACACTAAACTATGCACACACCGCTAACTACCCACTTACCTTAACCCAAACCCTAACCCTAAGGTCCGTCACTATCGCACACTCACCTCACCCGGTCCCTAACCCTAACTCACTTAAATCCGCCCTAACCCTCATGTCCACTCAATCGCACACACACCTAACCCGAGCCCTAACCCTAACCCACCTAACTCACCCTAACACTCACATCCACACAATCACACACTTACCTGAATCCGACCGGTAACTTTCCACCACAACACAAAATACCGAAGCAACAGAAACGGACAACCGAATTCTTTCCTTAGGAAAAAATTTGAGTTTCTGCTGCTTCGATATTTTGCAGTTTCGCGAAAATAAGTTCGATCAATCAGCATTCGCTTTTTTAAGCGTTCGAGGATATAATGTAGACCCTATTCATATATATATATATATATAAACAGTAAATATATAGATGCACTTTTAGAAACAAACTTTACCTTCAACTAAAAGCAAATACACCACAAAGGCTTTTGAGTATAGTGAAGGAAAGGAAAGAAAAGGTATAGAAAAGGGGGATGGGGCAGGTGGGTAACCCGGACTGCAACAGTGAATACACTCGAACATCTACATTTATGGTAAGTGTACACAACTGTACTATGTTCTTTGTGTTTCACTGTTGCAGTCATTACATTTGGGTAGAATCCCAAAGCCATGGATGGGAGGATGGAACTAAACAGTACTAGGAGCGGCTATAAGGTCCTGCAGGACTGCAGTGGCAAAGCCTGCCTTGGATTTGGAGAAGAGGTAAATGACAATGCTTTGTGAAGCTATGAACAGAGCTCCAAGCAGCAGCTTCTAGAATGTCTTTGGTTGGAACCCCTCTGAGAAAAGCTGCTGAAGTAGAGGCAGCCCTGGTGGAATGTGATCTGATCCCATTGGGCACAGGTTTACCATGGTGCAAATATCAGAAACGAATGCAGTGGCTTATCCACTTAGAAATAGTCTGTTTTGATATAGCCTTCCCCTCTGACCCTGCAGCAAATGCTACCAGTAGTTGCTCAGATTTTCTTAGAGATTTGGTCCTGTTTAAGTAAAATCTTAGTTGTTTGTGTACATCCAATGAATGCAGAATCCGCTCCCCCTTGTTCTGCAGATTTGGGTAAAATGTTGG
Organism: Protopterus annectens; assembly: GCF_019279795.1. Lineage (NCBI taxonomy): Eukaryota > Metazoa > Chordata > Ceratodontiformes > Protopteridae > Protopterus > Protopterus annectens. The sequence continues at coordinate 635,383,928 of NC_056728.1, read as the reverse complement.
CAGGTGAATGGTCTGGTTAAGATCCACCCTGGACACCACCTTAGGCATAAAAGAAGGATTGGTCCTGAGGGACACCCTGTCCGGGTAAAATATAATAAAAGGCTCCACTGCCATGAGAGCCTGCAGTTCTGAAACCCTTCTTGCTGAACTGACTGCCAAGAGAAAAGTTGTTTTCCAAGATAGAAATTTTATATCTGCAGTAGCTGCTGGTTCAAAAGGAGGCAGGGCGAGTTTTTCCAGCACAAAATTGAGGTCCCATGCAGGAGTTGGCGATGACCTGGGAGGCCTTAAATTTTTCGCCCCTCTAAGATACTGTTTAAGCAGAGGATGAGAAAAGAGTGGAGGTTCTGTGTTGCAATGAGCCGAGATGGCAGAGGCATGGATTTTTATTGAAGAAAAAGATAGGCCCTTGTCAAGCATCTCAGTCAAATATTGTAAAATCTGAGGAATATTGGGCTTTGCTGTCTCTATTCCTTGTGCTTGGTTCCAAGCACAGAATCTTCTCCATTTATCAGCATAAGATTTTCTAGTACTAGGCCTTCTGGCTTCCAAAATGACATCCATCACAGATTTACTGAGAGGTGGTGTTTGAATAATTAGTTGATTAGCCATGCTGCAAGATTCATAGATTAGAGCTGAGTGTGCAGAATTTGATAGTTCTGCTGAGGCAGTAGATGAGGTATTTGAGGCAAGTACTATGGAGGAAAGTGAGACATATTCCTTAGAAGTGGGTACCAGTGCTGGCGAGGCCAGTCTGGAGCAATTAGGATCATTTTTGGTTTCTCCTGTCTGACTTTTAGTAAGACCTTGGAGAGTAGAGGCAGAGGGGGAAAGGCATAGACTGATAGGTTTTTCCTGCTGAAGGATAGGGCATCCACTTTCCATGCTTTTTTTGTGAGGAGTTCTTGTGCAGAATTTGTCCAACTGATAATTTTGGGGAGAGTCAAATAGATCTATGTCTGGGCTCCCACATTTCTGTGTTAACATGCTGAAGGTTTGTGGATCCAGTTTCCAATCGTGGGGGTCCATAAGATTTCTGCTTAGGTCGTCTGTCAGAGTATTTTGCTTTCCTGGCAGGAATTAAGCTTGAAGATGTATTTGGTAAGTCAAGGCTGTGTTCCACAAGGCCATGGCTAGTCTGCAAAGGGGGTAGGAATGTGTACCCCCTGCTCATTTATGTACCACATAACTGTGGTGTTGTCCGTCTTTATCAGTAGTTGTCCTGGATGAAGCAAGTCCTTGAAGGCTGTCAGAGCATTCTGAACAGCTAGCATCTCTTTCTGGTTGATATGCAGATGCATTTGGTTTGGGCTCCATTTGCCCTGAATGCATTTCGCTGCTAGGTGGGCCCCCCAAGCATAGTCTGATGCATCTGTAGTTAGGGTTTGGGCAGAAGGGGGTAGAGTGAATGACAGTCCCTTGTTTTGGTGACATGTCTCTGCCCACCAAAGAAACTCCTGGTGTAGGCAGGGAATTAGATGAATCATTGTTTCCAGACTGTGACAATGTTGACTCCATAAACTTTATAGGTACCATTAAAGTTTCCTCATATGCAGTCTCGCATATGGAATTAGTAGAATGCTGGATGCCATGAACCCCAAAGCCTGCAGAATTTGTCTTGCAGATAACTGGTTTTTGTTGCCATTTGTTTGAAGTATGTTGTCAGTTGCCTTTGTTTGTCTGGCGTGAAGTAAGCCATCTGGGCAGTTGTATTCAAGCTTGCACCCAGGAATGTAATTATTTGAGAGGGTACCAGTTGTGATTTCTTTTCATTTATGGTGTACCCTAGGCATGCTAGAAGCCTTTATACAAACGCCAGATGATGAAGAAGAGTGTCCTTGTCCTCTGCTTGAATGAGAGAATCGTCCAGATAAGGATAAATCTGAATGCTTCTTTGTCTGCAGAATGCAATTACTGGTGCCAGGCACTTTGTAAAGACCCTGAGCGCAGTAGATAAGCCAAAGGGCAGTGCAGAGAAATAGAAGTTATGTCCTTACCATAACGTTCCATGTGGAGTGTTCATCTCGCCTTTGTTCTTACACATGGGTTCGGAGCCGATCCTCGGCTCCGTGTCGGCCGCTTGCAAGCTCTGCATCGAGAAGAAGCTCGAAACAATCTAATACCCACAATCCCCCTCTGCCTTTACCTCAGATCTAGTTTGCAAGCAAACCAGTCTCTAGAGAGAGCCCACTCATGCTTACATCACATATGCACAGAACTAAGAGTCTATATATATATATATATATATATATATATATATATATATATATAGACACATACACATATATATACATGTCAACTATGTACACAACAACTGCAAAGCAGAAGCAGAATGCCCCAGGCCAGGCACCAAAAAGTGAACGTTCTTCCTAAGGGCGGGAGGGTGGGAATGTAAGAACAAAGGCGAGATGAACACTCCACATGGAACGTTATGGTAAGGACATAACTTCTATATGTGATAGTGTTCAATCTCGCCGTTTGTTCTTACACATGGGTAGCGTCCCTAGCTCCAAGGACGTTCTTGAGCACAGTGGAACCAAAGGTTGCCCTGTCCCTAGAAACCTTGTCTACCTTATAATGAGAAATGAATGTATGTGGCTTAGACCAAGTAGCAGCCGCACAAATAGCGTCTAGTGGTAGGCGGGCTGCATGAGCCAGGGATGTAGACACTGACCTTGTGGAATGTCCTTTGGGTTTGTGCAAAAGAGTTTGATTTGAAGAATCATAGACATAGATTATACAATCCGTTAACCACTTAGAAAGAGTTCTTTTGGTAACCGCTAATCCTTTCCTGTTATCAGCAAAGGCCACAAAAAGTTGATCAGTTTTCCTGTGATCTTTTGTTCTATCCAAGTAAAACCTCAGCTGTCTGTGAACATCTAATTTGTGCAACATATACTCCATTTTGTTGGAGTGATTCTTGAAGAAAGTGGGTAATTCAATGGACTGATTAATATTATTAATAGAACAAACTTTAGGGAGGAAGGATGAATTAGTTCGAAGAGAAACTCTGTCAGAGTGAAAGATCAAATAAGGGTGCTTAATGGAGAGAGCTTGAAGTTCAGATACTCGCCTAGCGGATGTAATGGCCACCAAAAAGAGAGTCTTCCAAGACAAAAATTTCAATGGGCAAAAGGAGGCTGGTTCAAAGGGGGGCAATATTAATTTAGATAACAACAAGTTTGGACTCCAAGGTGACGTAGGAGATCTAATTGGTGGTCTAATATGAAAAACTCCTTTTAAAAAGGCTTTACAAAGTCTGTGGGCCATAACAGGAGCCCCACATTCTTCCACATGGAAATTAGAAATGGCAGCCAATTGAACTCTTAATGTGGCAGGAGAAGCACCCTGATGGAACAAGTCTGTTAAAAACTCTAATATTTTATTCAAAGGAGCTATAAAAGGATCCAATTGCTGTGTATTCGCCCAGAATACAAATCGCTTCCATTTACTAGAATATGTTTTAGTAGTGGAAGCTTTATGAGAGGCCACCAATATATTCTGAACTGCGGGCGAAAGAAGATCAGACCTGGCTAAGTTGGGAATTGGAGCAGCCAAACTGCTAGATGGAGGGACAAGAGCGCGGGATGGGGAGCCCCTGACGAGTGAGTCAATAGATCTGGCTCTGGGTCCAGGATCCAGGGTCCCCGAATGCAGTGTGTCTTACAATTTGACGAGGCCAGAATGGGGCAATGAGGATTATTGTCCTGTGTAGGTTTCTGGCTTTCTGGAGAAACTTTGATATCAGGGAAATGGAGGAAATGCGACAGGAGTCCCGGGGCCAATCGTGAATCAGTGCGTCCTGGGGACTTCCCTGGAGGGTAATAGGGCAAAGTAGCTCCTGCATTTGGCGTTCATTGGAGGCAAACAGATCGCAGGAAGGCTGGCCCCACGCGAAAAATCTTTTCGCAACTGACTGTTTTAGGGACCACTCGCGGTAACAGAATTGCTCTGCTCAGCCTGTCGGCTATGACGTTGGATGACCCGGGATGTGCGTTGCTATTAGAAAGCAACCCGTGGACTCCGCCCATTGCCAGATTCTCATGGCCTCTCTGCATAGCTGATAGGACTTGGTTCCCCTTGCTTGTTTATGTACCAGACTACCGACATGTTGTCCGTCTGAACTGCAATAGTTCCCAGAGGAAGAAGGGGAGCAAAGTGTTGCAACGCTAGAAACACTGCCCTCAACTCTAGAACATTGATGTGCAGATTGTACTCCAAATTGGTCCATTCGCCTTGGACTGTCTGTCCCTGAAAGATGCCCCCACCCTATCAGGGAAGCGTCCGTGGTCACCGTAACTGTAGGCGGGTATCACAAATGGTCTCCCCTTGGAAAGGTTGCACGTTTGTAGCCACCATTTTAGGTGTGTTTTGCATGTGTTCGTTATAAGAATCTCGTGTGTTAGAGGTAGTTGTTGGAACGACCATTGTGCAAACAGTAGCCATTGTAGGACTCTCATGTGCAGCCTTCCCAAGGGTATTGCAATAAGAGAAGCTGACATGAGTCCCAAAACCTTCAGTACCAGTTTTGCTGGAGATTTCCTGGACAAGAGAAGAAGACGTATGTGAGTCTGAAGTGAAAGTATCCTTTCTGGAGGAAGTCTTAGAATTAACTGACGTGTGTTTAATTCCGCACCTATGAACAAGATACTCTGTGATGGCTGAAGTAAGGATTTTCCGATGTTTACGGAAATTCCTAGGTGAACACACAGTTGAAGAGTATAGTCTCTGGCCTGTAGTAGTTGACGCTGGGTGGTGGCAGAAAGGAGCCAGTCGTCCAGATACGGAAACACCTGGAATCCTTGGCGTCTCAAGTGAGACGCTACCACTGCCATGCATTTGGTGAAGACCCTGGGGGCTGAGGTCAGACCAAAGGGCAGGGCTCGAAATTGAAAGTGACTGGTCCCCAGCCGGAAGCGCAAATGATCTCTGGATGCCCTGGCCATTTTGATGTGGTAGTACGCATCCTTCAGATCTATTGAGCACATCCAGTCGTCCTTCTGTAAGAATGGAAGGATCGATTGAAGCGTGACCATTCGGAACTTTTCTTTCTTGACGAAGGTATTGAGGTCGCTTAGGTCCAGAATGGGCCTCCAGTCCCCTGTTTTCTTTGGAACTAAAAAGAACCTTGAGTAAGTCAGGAATCCTTGCTGGTCCGCTGGGACTGGTTGGATGACTCTTTTCTAGCAGCTTTGAAATTTCTATAGCTGCTGGCTCTCGCAGATGGGGCGGTACATCTGGGAGTCTTTTCTTTGGAATGGGATGGGATAGAAAGGGTATGTTGTAACCTCTGGTAACCACGCTTTTTACCCACTTGTCTGTAGTTATGTTTTGCCAGGCCTGAGGGTATAAAGCTAAGCGACCCCGACTGCCTCCAGAGCAGGACAGTCGGGCCTCCTCTCAGGAGTGCTGGAAAGGTTTACCAGGAGTGTATCCCTGTCACCTTGATGCTGCGGACCCCTCTGCCGCCAGGGCAGCGTCTTCCACCTCTGCCCCTCCTCTGCCTCTAGAAGGGCATCACCCTGTGTGCCTGGGAAAGATCCTTGGGGTTTTGAAACCACATTTTTCCACCACGTTGCCCTTTGGGGTACGGTCTGGTTGGGGTGGAAAAACGGACTCCGACAGCAGACAGAGTCTTTCCCTCCTGTTCACACCGGGTAAGGGTCTCCTTTACTTTGGGGCCAAAGAGAGTGGCACCGTCAAATGGGGCGTTAGTAAAGGAAGACTTGAAGGCTTCCGCAAATGAACATAAGCGCATCCAGGATTGTCTGCGAAGAGCAATCGCTGAAGCTGCTGCCCTACTCGAACCTTCGGCTGCGTAAGAAATCAGCCTCATGGACGAGATCACAATGGATGTAAGGGTATTAAGTTGCACTGTCACTTTCTCTGAGACAGCAGCATCTGTAGTACCCTGGAGGGTATCTCCCAACTCTTTGACTAGATCCCTCTGTAGTCGTGTAAAATGGGTCAAATAGTTCAGGGATCGCATGGAAAAAGCCGCTGAACTAAAAATGCGCTTTCTGTACCTGTCCATAGTCCTAGAATCTTTATTAGGGGATGGACAGATGAGGAAGATTCCGACATCTCCTTTTCGTGGCGCTGCCACCACCATAGCCCACTGGAACTCCTTTTGTTAAGTAGGTCTTGTCCTGAGGTGCAGTGATATACTTATTGGGATTCCTTGGGACTGGTTCCACTGTGTCAGGAGCCTCCCGCCCTTCGAGCAATAAGTTCCATTAATTGTCAAGGGCGGAGTGACCCAGGAGGAAGAAGGGCGAGCACCGAATGCCTTCAGCAAAACTGACTCATCCTCAGAAGGGGAAGGGAGTGCCAGTCACCTCTCTGTTTCAAGATCTCCAATATGTCCGAAAAAGAGACATCTTCTGAAGGTGACTTAGGGGACCCTTCTGACTCATCTAAGTCAGTATCGGATGTCAAGGATTCTTGTGGAGAATCCAAGTGTCTCCTCTTACACAATCTTTTCCTAGGGACTTCTTCGTGGGGAGCATCCAAGAAGACTCCGAGGAAGAGGGGCACCCTCCAGGGGTGGCTGAGACACTGGTGCTCGACGCTTGGATGTGGCCGTGGGTGCAGAGGAGGATAACGCCCTTTATGGGGAGGAGAGGTTGCTTCCACTGATGTGGTTGTCTGGGTAGACAACACCTTCCTCATTAGGTCGAACGCCCGGTCCCGAATCGAAGAATCTCCGGTTCAAGAAATGGGAAGAATCCCGAAACAGGCACGAAGGCATCGACCCGAGGACGGAGCCGAATCGATCCGCCGAGGCCCGAGGGAAGAGTCGGAACCGAACGCCGGTTCGACTCTCGGCCCCGGAACCAAGGACAGATCGTCGGCTCCGAGACTCCGGTACGGTCCGGAGTCGAGGTGAGAGGAACAGACCGAGAAAAGGACGGTTCTGGACCCGAGGGCTCCACAATCAGAAGATCAACCTCTTCCGGCTCCAAAGACTGGACAGGTCTCGGAGGAGGAATGGATGGAGATAATGGGAGGCCTTCAAGTTTCGACACCAACTGGGTGGAAACTGAAATAAGTTTGGACAGGGCCGAATGCTCCAATAACTTCTGCACCACATGATCCACATAGACATCGGAGAGTTTGGAAGAAGAACGGGTCGAAGGAACCGAAGACGGAGCCGACCTCAATAAAGTCGATGGAGGGAGCTCCATCACCGGTTCCAAGACTCGAGGCTCAGGAACAGACACCAGTTGAACACTCGGCCCCGAAGTCTGTGGAACCGGTGATCTAACTTTACTCGAAGAGCTCGGAGCCGATGACTTGGACTCCGACGTCTTCGATTCCTTCGAGGATTTCGATGCCTGGTCAGAAGCATCCAGAGCCTCCTGAAAGGAAGGTTTTAATAATCCTCTGTCCATGAGTTTCCTGCGCCTATCTGTCATGACCCTCCCACTAAAAGAGTGACAGATTGAACAGTCCTCTTGTAAGTGGAGAGGGCCAAGGCAGTAGACACAGGAACTATGGTTGTCAGTCACTGACATTTTTTGGCCACACTGACAACGCTTAAAACCTGATTTCACTTTATCAGACATTTTACAAGTAAGATAAGAGTCAAGTCCAGTATAAGAGTCAAATCCGGTGAAAAAAAGTCAAATCTGATTTAAATGTCAAGTCCGGTTGTCAAATTTAAGTAGGGTTGGTAGGCCCCGAAAAACTCTAACCAATTAATAAACTTAACGGTACCGAGAATTCAACCTACTCATACACACATACACTCAGTATATCAAAAATTACTATTAGAACAAATTTTCCAATAAAATATAACAAAAATAAGTTATATCTTATCTCAAGATGCTCGAGCTAGCTCCCAGCGATGCGAACGCAGCAGCGGCAAACTAGATCTGAGGTAAAGGCAGAGGGGGATTGCGGGTATTAGATTGTCTCGAGCTTCTTCTCGATGCAGAGCTTGCAAGCGGCCGACACGGAGCCGAGGATCGGCTCCGAACCCATGTGTAAGAACAAACGGCGAGATTGAACACTATCACATTTGGTAATGCAAAAAACCTGCTTTGAAGCAGAGGTATCTTCTGCATGATTCCCTTATTGGGATATGCAGGTAAGTCTCTTAAGTCTAGAGTTACTAACCAAGCATTCCTGCCTAGCATTGACAGTAGCTGTTGTAAAGTCAGCATTTTGAATTTTGGAATGTCCAGGAACATGCTCAAAATTGATAAGTTCAGTATTGGACTCCATGAATCGTCTTTTCTGGGTACCAGGAAAAGTCGAGTAAAATCCTTGTCCTTTTTCCTTTTCTGGTACCGGTTGAATAGCCCCCATATCCATGAGGGTCATTACTTGTTTCTGGGCCTCGGCCCACTGGTTTTGTGGCATATCCGGCCATCTGTTTGGAATGGTATGGAAATTAAATCAGTAACCTGGAATACTATGTTTAATACCCACTTGTCTTGGGTAATTAACTTTCAATTTTGAGCATGAAGTTCTAGTTTTCCCCCAAGGGGGCTGCCAAAAGATAAGTGCTTGGTGATGGTAGAGGAAAGTCGCTGAGACTGCTTACTGTAGGGTTGTGCTTTGTTTCCTCCAGATTTGGAGGTGGAGGCACTCCATTGCTTTGACCTATAAGAACCCTGTGATTGGTATCTGGAGCCTTTTGAGTGCCTGGATTTGCCCTGTGTGGCTCTGTTGGACACAGGAAAGGACCAATTTTTAGTAGGCCAGTGCCTACTGAACCTGGGTGGCTGCACTTGCAAGAAATCATTTACAGTTTGCATAGATTTAGCTTTGTCTTCTATTTTCTTTAAAACCTCTTCTGCTTTATTACCAAACAGAGTATCATGCTACAAAGGGCCATCCAACAATTTAGCTTTAACATGAGCAGACAGATTTTGCTCCTTGAGCCAGGCATGCCTTCTAATCACAGATCCAGTAATGGTGGCCCTACAAGAGGCCTCCAAGGAACCAAACCACTTTGCAAAGTATGCTTTCCAACCTGTTCTGATGAATGCAATAATTCCTGTAACTCTATTTTCCACACAATCAGAAATCAACATCATTTTCTGTTTCAGTAAGCCCATAACATGCTGTTGATATTTAAGCATATGAAACTGGCAGTTTAAAGCCCTGATTGCCAAGGTTGCAAACGTATAAACCTTCTTACACCATCTATCCAGCGCCCTGGAATCACTATCAAAAGGGGTAGGATTTTTGGCTGTAGAGGCCTTTACATCCTTGGGACCCTGAGAAATAGTCTTAGGATCAGCAGCAGGATTTTTGAAAAGAAATTTGTGGGAGTCAGGAACCCTGTAATATCTGTCTGGCTTACTAGGAGCTGGAGGCAGGGAATCCGGAGCCATGCTTGATTCCGAGAACACATCATCAACGTCTAATACAGGAGGTATTGCCAAAGGCCTATGCTGAGGAAGAAGAAGGAAATCCCTAAGCCTCTTTTTTTGATTCAGAGAAGTCCAGACTCTCCAAGTGAAAATGTTCCCTTAAAGTATGCAAAGACTCTCCAAGACAGTAATCCTCAGGAGGAGATGCAGATGGGATGCATTCCTCTGCATCAGAATCCTCATAGGGTGGAATAGAAAATTCCTGATCAGAAGAAATGGAAACCTGATAAGAAGATTCGTAATCAGTGCCTTGTCTAGGCCTCTTAGCAGGGGGGGGGGGTGTTTAGATCAGTTTAGAGCAAGAAAATGTTTCCTCAACAAGGTACGTTGCCTTAGTTGAAGACTTCAGTACTGAAACTCGAAAACAAAAATTTCAGGTGTCTGCCGACAGTCACTTGCGAACTGCTTCTGCTTCAGGCACTACATAGCAAGAAAGACTGATGTAATGGCGTCAGCTGCATGCTTTATACCCGACGACCTGACGTCATGGAAGATGAGACAGCAACCAACGCAGGTCCCAAAACTTTGATAATCAGGCTGACTGAGGGCTACTGCAAGCAGATAACCCAAATGTGATGACTGCAACAGTGAAACAAGAACATCATCTGCACTAGTATTTAATGGCTGTAGGAGACTGCATGATTTTTATTCCTTGAAAGCATTCAGCCAAGGTACCAGTAGCACCATTAAAGAATTCACATTTTTCACAGTGCGTTTTTGGCTCCAGTTTGTTGGTGTTTTGTTTGCTGGGTTCAATTTTGGGTGCATGTTTTAGTTATTAATTTTAAAAATCTGACTACTCGTTGCATTCCTTAAAAACATGTTTCCAGTTATTACTTTCATTCCCATCACATGTTCAACATTTAAATTATATTCTTCTCAATTATTTCTTTAACTTGTCTGTTTCTTATAGTTATCATGCAGCATCCTGTATACCATACTATTTTTAACAGCACCTTCAGTTCTAGACTCCAATTCTCTACTAGAGCTGGTTATCTCACATAGTGCTCCCTTATCCCTTTTCTCCTCGTCTATAACTCTGTATTGTCCATTTTCATTCTTCAACACATGGGTTTGGATCCAATTCTTGGATTAGACTCTATCACATACTCCTCCCTCTACCCATAATGCCCTTGTCCACCCTCAATGCCTCAGATGGAGTCTGTTGCTATAAAGACCCTACACAATTAGATAGAAAAATGGATAACTGGGAGAACAGGGCTAAAACTCAGAACTATAAGTTCCAAGAAGTAATCCAATACGTTCTTCCAGAAGATTTAAGGACTGGGAAAGGATGGGAGGGAAGCTGAGAAAGAATGAAAATGGACAATACAGATGCCTAGTTATGGTGAGTACATACCTTATAAATCTGATGATATCCTTTTTATTCTTCCTGAACAAATGGGACAGAGTCCCCAGCTCTGTTGACCTTGGGTGGTCCTCATGGAAGGACATTCCAAACCGCTGAGCCAAAGGCAGCTCTGCTTCTGGATATTGGATCCATTTTGTAATAAGTAACAAAAGTATGTGTACCGGACCATGTGGGTGCTGCACAATCATCAGTAGATGTCCTTGACCAAAAATCAGATGAAGTAGCCATGGATTTAGTTGAGTGAACTTCCGGTGGTCTGGATAGGGAAATGCCTTGCTGAGAACAGATCAAAGAAATGAAACATGTGACCCATTTAGCTAAAGTAACTTTAGAAAATTGACAATCCAGTCTTTTTGGTAAGAAGGAAACCAACAGCTGATCTGATTTTCTGACTTGTTTTGTCCTATGTAGATAAAAACATAACTATCTATGCACATCTAGGAGATGTAGAATGTATTCTCCTTTATTTGAAAAAACTGGAAATAAGGCCAGTCGGTGAATGGATTGGTTAATTTTTGATATAGAAACTACTTTACGTAAAAAAAGAATGGTTAGTTCACAAAGAAACCCTGTCTGTATGGAAAAAAATGTAGGGAGTCTGAGAGAGCGCGGAGCTCAGAAATTCGTCTTGCAGAAGTAATGGCTACCAAGGCAGTTTTCCATGAAAAATTTTAGGTAATTTTTTGCTAAAGGTTCAAAAGGTTTTTGAGTTAGGCCTTGTAGCACAACTGTCAGATCCCAGTGAGGTGAAGGATCCTTTACTAGTGGTCTGAGGAGAAAATGCCTTTAAGAAATGTTTTACATAACTTGGAAGAGGCCAAGGAATAATTTCCTTCTCCTAAACGAAAATGACAAATGTAGGCCACTGCAATTTTATTGTAGAAAACTAGCTTCTAAGAGAAAATAGTCAAAAATTCAAGGGCAGCAGAAACCCGGACAGAGAACGGGTCAGCATCATTTTTCAATGCCCAAAGACAGAATCTTTTCTCTTGTAAACTTTCTTGGTGGAATTTTTTTGAGAGGATATTATGCTACATACTGGGAAAGTCTTGGCCGTCTGACGATTACTGGAAGTGGAGAAACCATGCGGATAGTTAGAGGGCCTAGATGCTGGGATGGCTCATCCCTGAGAGGTGTGAGAGGAGATCTGGAAAGGGTTCCAGTACCCATGGTGGATAAAGATGAGACCATAGGAAGGGGAACCACATCTGTTGAGGACAACAGGGGCAATGAGGACAATTGAGCTCTTCAACTGGACTGCTTTCTGTAAAAATTTAGGAATCAAGGAAATGGAGGATACACAAAGGAGACTGGATGGCCAAATGTGGACTAGAGTATTTCTCAGGGACTCCCACTGTGGAGGGATCACGGCAAAATACCTGCTGCACTTGTTGTAGGGGGAAGCAGAGAGGACACAGCAAAGTTGACCCCAACTACAAAAAATCTCTTACAATACAGATTGTTTGAGAGACCACAAGTGCAACATCAAAATGGACCTGCTTAATTTGTCAACTAACACATTTGTTTCCCCAGTATGTGCATTGCAACTAAAAAGCAGTTTGAGGACAGCACTCATTCCCACACTCTCCTGGCCTCTCTGCACAGAGGGTAAGACAGAGTTCCTCCTTGTATGTTGATGCACCACACAAGACATGTAGTCGGCCTGAATCACAACAGTTACGAGAGGAATAGCATCTTGAAATACCTGCAACACTAATTTGACTGCTCTCATCTCCAGTACATTGATATGCAAAGCTGGTCCCTTGGGGGGGGGGGGGGGTTGGGGATTTGAAGACCACGTCTTTGACTGTTCATCGCAAGAAATGACCCCCGGTTGGGTGGCATCCGTAGTCACTGTGGCCACTGACTGCAGTAAAACAAAGGGACGGTCTAGGTATACGTCATCCAACTGGATCCACCACGAAGTGGAGTTTGCAAATGAGTAAGTTTGACTGGAAATGATAGGGGTTGTCAAAGAATGGACCACTGAACAGCAAGAGTCCATTGAAGAACACGTATATAGTATCATGCTAAGGGAAGTAATACTGTAGCTGCTGCCATAGATCCAAACACTTGAAGAATGAATATGGCTGGATGAGATGGGTGGGAAAGAATCTGATGAACCTGAGATCTGGGCATGTTTATGCAATCAGCTGGTAATGATGCAATGCTTTGTTGTTGTGTTCAGATGTGCATCAATAAGCTCAAAGCTCTGAAGTGGAGAGAGCTGTGATTTGGCATAATTTATTGTTAACCCCAATGACTGGCAAATCTGGAGCAAACATTCCCAGGATTGTTTCAGGAGATCCAGGGAGGGGGCAGTGATGAGGCAGTCATCCAGACATGGAAACACTCAAATCCTTTAGGTGCGCAGCCACCACTGCCACATATTTGGTAAACACCCTCGCAGCTGTGGTGAGCCCAAAAGGAAAAGGCAGGGCTCTGAATTGGTAATTTCTTGCTCCCAGCTGAAAGAGCAAATGTCTTCTGGAGTGCCTGTCTATTCTGAAGTGATAGTACACATCTTGAGATCTATGGAGCACATCCAGTCATTGTTGCGAAGAAATAGCAGAATGGACCGAACCATGACAATTCAAAACTTTGACTTTTATTGATACAATTTACTCAGATCCAGAATAGGCCTGAGGTCCCCTGTCTTTTTATGCACTAAAAGAAACATGAGTTCTGAATGTTATTTGGTCTGGCGGGACCTCTTGGATGACTCTTGTCAAGCAGCTTTTGAATTTCCTGTGCTGCTGCTTTCCTCTGACTTGGTGAAATGTTGGATGCTTCTTCCTATTGCAAAACAGGGAGTTGGAAAAATGGAATGGAATAACCTCTAGATATTATTTTTAGCACCCATGAATCTTCTGGTGTATCTGCCCAGGCATCTGGGTGCAAGAACAATCATTTCCAGACTGCCTCCAGAGTTGGACAGTCAGGCAGCATTTCTAGAGCACTGGAAGGGTCTTTCTGTCCAGAAAGAAATCACAGAAACCCTGATTTTCTGGGCCTCTACCTCTACGATGACATCTACCATTGGAACAATCACCTCTGCGTCTGGAGGAGGTGTCCCCACTCAAATCTTGGAAAGGTCCCAGAGATTTGTGGAACTACATTTTCTTACCGCCTCTGATTCATAGAAAAGGTTTGTTGAGGTGTAGAAAACATGATTCCCATGGCACACGGAGTCTTCCCTTCTTGTTCACTATGGATAAACATCTCTAACTGATGGACCAAATAAGGATGTGCCATCAAAGGGGGCACTGATGAAAGACATCTTAAAGGGCTCCACAAAGTTGTACAGTCGCATCTAGGCATGTCTCCTTATGGTAATGCCTGAACCTACAGCCCACAAGCTGCGTTCAACTATGTGAGAGATCAACTTCAAGGAAGTGTCGGAAAATGACTACAGAGTGGCCAGTTGAGAGGCTATTCTCATGAAATCCTCTGCAAACATGAACTCGGTGAGAATTTGATAAATCCTTAAGTCAAGTCTCTCTCTAGTCTTGTGAAGGTAATTAAGAGACCTCAAATCAAATGTTGCCAAGGCAAAGACTCACTTTCCAAATCTGTCCAGCACCCTATATACTCTGACAGATGGACAGAAGACTTCTGTTCTGCTAGCTTTTTTTTTAGTAGCTACCGCCACCACCATAGCATCTACTGGGACTTCTTTGCTCCAGTGGGGTCCATCCCTGGAAGGAGCTAAGAGATGGTCAGGTTGTTTTGGAATAGGTTTGATGGTATCCAGCTCATTTCCATGCCCAGCCGGAAACTAAATAGAGTTCATCTAGACCAGGGGGAGGGAGGGGACCAAGACATAGATGGACCAGAACCGAAAGCTTCCAAAAATACTGATTCCTCTGGAGAAGAATTTTCTGCAGACCAAACATCTTTCTGTCTGTGGATCTCTAATATGTCTCCAAAAGAGATATATGTTTGGTGATCAAATGGACCCTTCATCGAAATCAGTATCCTCTGTGAGAGATTCCAGTGGGGGAAAACTATGTAGGTCCTCTTGCACGTTCTCTTCTGAGGGATCTCCTCTGGAGGGATGTTCAGGGAAGGTATCTGAAGAGAAGGGTGTTCCTCTACAGGAACTGCCTGGAAACTAGCAGGAACAAGCTGGCCCCCTGGAATAGGCCTAATCGACTCAGAGCTCAGAACTGAAGAGGGAACAGGGACTGAATCCAAGGGATGAGAAAAAGATTCTCTAGGAAAGAGAAAAAGCCCTTTCCACAACCTCGAATGCAGATGGGCCCACAGAAACAGTGGCCACCTTTACCAGAGAAGAGACTTTCAGTGCAGACATATCACGATTCCTACCAGATCTGAACTGTCTAGCAATGAGGCTCTTAGGGGCAAGGATAGATCCAATTACATCAGAGTAGATCCTGGCTCCACGAATCCAATACAGACTCTCTGGCTCCAGGACCAGTCCCGATCCAAAGGCATAGGAGCGGAACTAGTCAGGGATGCTTTCTTTGCATCTGACTCTGGACCTCTCGGGACTTTCAGATCCTGGACCGTCAAAACTGACCTCTCGGGGCCGACGGATCCTGGGGCTTCAGAACTGTGGGACTGATCAGAGGAGGAGACAGAATCATACAAAAAGTGGTTGGAAGACTCACGGATCTGATAGGGGACAGAGCTGATATGAACATCTGAATCTGAGCTCTGAGAAATTTTCACACCATCCTATCCACATCTGCTTCTGATGTTCTGGAGGATGTGGTGGAATGTTGTCTGGAATATTTCTTAGGAGTCTGCAAAAAAAGGTGTGTGCAGAGTAGGAGAAACTGGATACTGGATGAACTCTAGTGAGCAAACTCTGTGAGGTACTAGGATTTTTTAATTTTTCTCGGTTGTTCCAATGAAGTCCTAGGGGACTTCGGCGGGAAGCATTTTCTATGCCCTGACGTAGCAGACTTTGTAGATATACTAGGAGGTCTGAGCCCCAATAGACTGTGTTTGCAGCAGGAGAAGAGATTTTAAGATTAACTTGCTGCATCTGTCAGCCAAAGCCCTTGGATTAAAGGTAGAAAGTACAGTTGTGTACACTTACCATAAATGTAAATGTTCAAGGTATTCACTGTTGCAGTCATCACACATTTGGGTTATCCGTTTGCAGTAGCCCTCAGTCGGCCTGATTAACAAAGTCTTGGGTCCTGCGTTGGTTGCTGTCTTCTTCCTGATGTCAGGTCATCAAGAGGTATAAAACATGCAGCTGACGCCATTACATCAGTTTTTCTTGCCTCAGATTTCAGGTGGCCCACTAATGGGAAACAATTAAATATATAAGGGTATACCTCCAACAAAAAAGCAGATACACCAAAAAGCTTTTAAGCATAACAAAGGAGAGTAGATGTATAGCCAAAAGAAGCCAGGGGGCTGGAGGAAGGGTAACCAAGACTAAAACAGTGAATACACTTGAACATCTGCTTTTATGGTAAGTGTACACAACTGTACTATGTTCTTCGTGTTTCACTTTTGCCGTCATCACATTTGGGTAGATTACCAAAGCTAAGGATGGAAGGAGGAATTTAAACAGCATTAGGACTGGCTACAAGGCCCTGCAAGACTGCAGTGGCAAAGCCAACTCTGGATTTAGAGAAAATTGGCAAATGGTAATGCATGATGAAAGTATGTACAGAACTCCAGGTAGCAGCCTCTTGGATGTCCTGGTAGGGGCACCTCTGAGAAAGGCTGTAGAGGTAGATGCAGCACTGGTTAAGTGGGGTCTGATCCCCTGTGGGATAGGTTTTCCATGGTGCTTATAGCACAAATGAATGCAATGGCCTATCCATTTAGAAAAGATTTGCTTTGAAATGGCCTTCCCGTCTGTCCCTGCAGCAAATGCCAACAGCAGTTGTTGAGATTTCCTTTGTTTAGTCCTGTCCAAGTAGAATCTAAGATGTTTGTGCACATCTAAGGAGTGCAGTATCCGTTCCCCTTTGTTCTGTGGATTAGGAAAGAAAGTTGGCAAATGAATGGACTGATTAAGGGCCACACTGGATACCACCTTGGGCATGAAGGAGGAATTGGTTCTGAGGGACACCCTGTCCGCATGAAAGATGAAAGGCTCCACTGCCATAAGGGCCTGTAATTCAGATGCCCTTCTTGCTGAAGTGATTACAAAGCTGTTTTCCAAGAAAGGAATTTTAAATCTGCAGTAGCAGCTGGCTCAAAAGGAGGAAGAGTGAGTTTCTTCAACACAAAGTTAAGGTCCCAGGCTGGAGTTGGAACTCTCCTGGGTGGTCTTAAATTTTAGAACCTCTGAGGAACTGTTTGAGCAGTGGATGAGAAAAGAGAACTGTTTGAGCAGTGGATGAGAAAAGAGGGGAGGTTCTGTGTTATAATGAGCTGAAATGGCTGTGGCGTGAATTTTGATGGAGGAAAAAGACAGGCCCTTGTGAAGCAACTCAGTTAAGTATTGTAAAATCCGAGGTAAATTGGGCGCTGCTATGCTCATCCCTTAAGATTGGTTCCAGACACAGAATCTTTTCCATTTTTCAGCATAAGATTATTTAGTACTAGGCCTCCTTGCCTATAAAATGATATCCATCACTGGTTTACTGAGGGATGGTAAAGGAGAGATAAGGTAATTAGCCAGGCTACTAGGTTCAGTGTTTGAAGCTGAGGGTGCAGAATCAGGTTCTCCTGCTGAGACAACAGGCTAGGAGTCTGAGGCAGGTGCAATGGGGCCAACAGTGACACTGCGCAAGTGGGGGTACCAGTGTTGGCAAGGCCAATCTGGTGCAATCAAAATCATCCTTGGTTTGTCCTGTTTGATCTTTAGTAGTACTTTGGAGAGCAGAGGCAGAGGAGGAAAGGCATAAACAGATAGGTTTTTCCAAGTGAAGGACACAGCATCCACTTTCCAAGCTTGTTTGTGGGTAGTCCTTGTGCAAAATTTGTCCAACTGATAGTTCTGAGGGGAGGCAAACAGGTCTATATCTGGGCTCCCCCCATTTGCTTGTCAACATGTTGAAAATCCTTGGTTCCAGTTTCCACTCGTGTGGGTCCATGAGGTTTCTATCTAGTCCATCTACCAGTGTATTTAGTTTTCCTGGCAGGAATTGAGCTTGCAGATGCACTTTGTAGCTCAAGGATGTGTTCCACAATGCCATGGCTAGTCTGCAGAGGGGGTATGGATGCATACCCCCCCCCCTGCTTGTTTATGTACCACATAACAGTGGTGTTGTCCATCTTTACAATTAATTGTCCTGGAAGAATGTGGTCCTTGAAGGCAAACATTTCATTTTGATTGATATGCAGGTACATTTGACTTAGGTTGCATTTGCCCTGAACGCACTTCCCTGACAGCTGAGCCCCCCCCCCCCCATGCATAGTCTGAAGCGTCTGTTGTAAGGGTTTGGGCTGCAGGAGGTAGTGAGAATGGTAGTCCCTTGTTTTGGTGGCAGGCCTCTGCCCACCAAAGGAACTCTAGGCAAGGTATGACAGGAATTATTGCTTCTAGATCCTGAGAATGTTGACACCATTGTAGTTTCCTCATATGCAGTCTTGCATATGGAATTAGAAGACTGCAGGAGGCCATGAACCCCAAAGGCTTGTAGTATTTGCCTTGCAGATAGCAGGGTTTTTGTGGCCACTTGTTTGAAGTAGGTTGTCAAATGAATTTGTTTCTCTGGTGTGAGGAAAGCCATCTGGGAAGCTGTATTCAAGCTTGCTCCCAGGAATATAATTTGTTGACAGCGTACCAGGTGTGACTTCTTTTCGTTTATGGTGTACCCCAGACAAGTTAGAACCCTTTGTACAAAGGCCAGATGATTCAAAAGTATGTCCTTACATTCTGCCTGAATTAGACAATCATCCAGGTATGGGTATATTTGAATATTTCTTTGCCTGCAAAATGCAATGACTGGAGCTAGGCACTTTGTGAATACCCTGGGCGCAGTAGATAAGCCAAAGGGCAGTGCAGAGAACTGATAGTGCGTGTAGCCTGCTTTGAAGCATAGGTATCTTCTGCAAGATTCCCTGATTGAGATGTGCAGGTATGCTTCCTTTAAATCTAGTGTTGCCAAACAGGCATCTTTGCCTAGCATAGGAAGCAAACGGTGAAGTGTCAGCATCTTGAATTTTGGAATAACCAAAAAGGTGTTTAGAGTAGACAGGTCCAGGATAGGACACCATGAATCGTCTTTTCTTGGTACCAGGAAAAGTCTAGAGTAGAAACCTTGTCCCTTTTCCTCTTCTGGTATCAACTGAAAAGCCCCTATGCTAAAGAGAGAGAGAGTACTTGCTTTTGGGCCTCTGTCCACTGATTTGGGGGTAGATATGGCCAACCGCTTGGTGTTGGTAATGTTTGGAAGTGAAATCTGTATCCTTGGGACACTATTTAAAACCCATTTGCCCTGGGTAGAGTTCCCAGTTATTTGCATGAAGAGCAATCTTTACCCCCAAAGGGGCAGTCAGTTGAGAAGTGCTTAGAAGATTTAAGAAGTCATTGAGACAGTTCACCATAAGGGGAAGTTTTATTACTCCCTGATTTGGAAGTGGCGGCCCCCCCACTGCTTAGTCCTGTGCATACCCTGGGAATGAAGCCTGGGTGCTCTGCCGGATCTGGATTTGGACTGAGAAGGTCTGGAAGAGGCAGGAAAGGAACAATTCTTAGAAGGTCAATGCCTACTAAATCTTGGTGGTTGTACTTGTAAAAAATTATCAGTATGCATAGATTTAGCTTTTTCCTCCATCTTTTTAAGAACTTCTTCTGCCTTGTGCCAAACAGGCGGTCCTGATTTAAGGGAGCATCCAGTAATTTAGCTTTAACATGATCTGGCAAGTTTTGCTCCTTAAGCCAAGCATGCCCTCTACGTACAGACCCAGTTACAGCAGCCCTGCAAGATGCCTCTAGTGAATCAAAACCACATTGCAAAGTATGTTTTCCAACTTGATCAGCAGAATGCATTAAATCCTGTAAATCCTTATTTTCAGCACGATCACAAATCAACATAATTTTCTGTTTAAGCAATCCAATAATATGCTGCTGATACTTTAACATATGAAACTGGCAGTTTAAGGCCCTAATGGCCAAAGTTGCAGAAGTGTATACTTTCTTACCCCATCTATCCAGTGCCCTGGATTCTCTATCAGAGGGGGTAGGATTTTTGGCAGTAGTAGCTTTAATGCCCTTGGGTCCCTGTGAAATGGTCTCAGGATCCACAGTAGGATTTTTGAAAAGGAACTTGTGAGAGTCAGGAACCCTGTAGTATATATCACATTTTCTGGGAGCCCTTGAGGAGTATTTCTGTTACATACTGAAGAATTTGAGATAAAATGGGCACCGTAGTGCCCATACCCTGGGTGTGGCTCCAGGAACAGTATCTTTTCCACTTAATTGAACAGAGCACCAAAATATTTAGAAGCGAAAATATACTGACGACGGACAGGTCAAGGTTTAAATAATGCACAAAACCGGCAGCGAGGTATGTCGTGGTCAGGGCCTAGGCAAGGAATACAGTACGAATGAAAATCTTTATGAGGTATTTGCTTTCCACACGAAATGCAATTACTTACTTTTACTGACATTGGTTTAAAGGAAGAAAAAGTTTCCCCAATGGGGTACTTAGCTTTTAGTTGAAGATTTCGGTTCTGAAACTCGAAAACGAAAATTTCAGGAGTCGGCCGACCGACACTTGTGAACTGCTTCTGCTTCAGGCACCGCACGGTATGAAAGACTGATGTAATGGCATTGGCTGCATGTTTTATTCCCCTGACGACCTGACGTCACGGAAGAGGAGACAGCAACCGACGCAGGACCCAAGACTTTTGTTAATCAGGCCGACTTTGGGCCACTGCAAGCAGATAACCCAAATGTGATGGACTGCAACAGTGAAACATGAAGAACATCTGTACTATGTTCTTCTTGTTTCACTGTTGCAGTCATTACATTTGGGTAGATTCCCAAAGCTAAGGAAGGGAGGAGGAAGTCAGAGAGCATTAGGACCAGCTATTAAGCCCTGCAATACTGCACTGGCAAAACCAGCTCTGGATTTAGAAAAAAATAGGCATGTGGTAATGCTTGGTGAAGGTATGAACAGAGCTCCAGGTAGCAGCTTCTAGGATGTCCCTGGTAGGGACCCCTCTGAGAAAGGCTGTAGAGGTTGATGCAGCCCTGGTGGAATGTGATCTTATCCCCTGAGGGGTAGGTTTTCCATGGTGATTATAGCAGAAATAAATGTAATGGACTATCCATTGAGAAATGGTTTGCTTTGAAATGGCCTTCCCTCTGCCCTTGCAGCAAAGCCAACTAGCAGCTGTTCAGATTTCCTGAGAGGCTTAGTCCTGTCCAAATAAAATCTAAGTTGTCTGTGCATGTCCAAAGAGTGCAGAATTCGTTCTCCTTTATTTTGTAGATTAGGAAAAAGGGTAGGCAAATGACTGGACTGATTTAGGGCCACACTAGACACCACCTTGTGCATAAAGGAAGGATTGGTCCTGAGGGACACCCTGTCTGCATGGAAAATAATGAAGGGCTCCACTGCTATGAGGGCCTGTAATTCAGACACTCTTCTTGCTGAAGTGATGGCTAGAAGGAAGGCTCTTTTCCAAGAAAGGAATTTCAACTCTGCAGTTGCAGCTGGTTCAAATGGAGGGAGAGTGAGCTTTTCTAATACAAAGTTAAGGTCCCAGGCTGGAGTAGGGGCTCTCCTGGGAAGTCTTACATTTTTAGCCTCCCTGAGGAATTGCTTTAACAGGGGGTGAGAGAAGAGGGGTGGTTAAGTATTATAAAGTGCTGAAATTGTAGAGGCATGAATTTTAATTGAAGGGAAGGATAGGCCCTTGTGGAGTATTTCTGTTACATACTGAAGAATATGAGGTAAAATGGGCACCGTAGTGCCCATACCCTGGGTGTGGCTCCAGGAACAGTATCTTTTCCACTTTTCAGCATAGGATTTTTTAGTATAAGGTCTCCTTGCTTCCAGAATGACTTCTAGCACCTGCTTACTGAGGGATGCTGTTGGAGAGTTCAAAGAATTAGCCAGGCTGCAAGGTTCAGGGTTTGAAGCTGAGGGTGCAGAATCTGGCCTGCCTGCTGGGACAGCAGGGAAGGTGTCTGAGGTAGGTGCCATGGATCCAGCAGTATCATGCTGCACTAGAGGGAGTACCATTGCTGATGATACCAGTCTGGTGCAATAAGAATTGTCCTTGGTTTGTCCTGTTTGATCTTTAGCAGAACCTTCGAGAGGAGAGGCAGAGGGGGAAGGCATAAACAGAGAGGCTTTCCCAGGTAAAGCACAGGGCATCCACTTTCCAAGTTTGACTGTGGGGAGTCCTTGTGCAAAATTTGTCCAACTAGTAGTTCTGGGGGGAGGCAAACAGGTCTATCTCTGGAGTCTTCCCCCATTTGTTCCTCAAGAGGTTGAATATTTTTGGTTCCAGTTTCCATTAGTGTGGGTCCATGAGATTTCTGCTTAGGTCGTCTGCCAGTGAATTTAGCTTGCCTGGCAGGAATTGAGCTTGTAGGTGCACTTGGTAGCTCAAGGCTGTGTTCCACAGAGCCATGGGTAGTCTGCAGAGAGGGTACAAGTAGGTTCCCCTCTGCTTGTTTATGTACCACATAACTGTGGTGTCTGTCTTTACCAATAATTGTCTTGGAAGGATGTGGTCCTTGAAGGCGGTCAGGGAATTCTGTACAGCTAACATTTCTTTTTGGTTGATATGCAGCAGGTGCATCTGACTCTGGTTCCATATGCCCTGAATGCATTACCCTGCCAAGCGAGCCTCCCATGCATAGTCTGATGTATCTGTAGTCAGGGTTTGGGTGGCAGGGGGTAGATTGAAAGGGAGCCCCTTGAGGTGGCAGGCCTCTGCCCACCAAAGGAACTCTGTCTTTATACAAGGAATGATAGGAATCATTGATTCCAGGTCCTGAGAATGTTGACACCATAGGCTTTTTAGATACCATTGAAGTTTCCTCATATGCAGTCTTGCATACAGAATTAGTAAAATGTAAGAGGCCATGAATCCCAGGGCTTGCAAAATTTTCCTTGCAGATAGCTGGGTCTTTGTGGCCAGTAGTTTGAAGCAGGCTGTCAAATAAACTTGTTTCTCTGGCGTGAGGTAAGCCATCTGGGAAGTTGTGTTCAAGCTTGCTCCCAGGAATACAGCCTGCTGGCAGGGTACTAGATGAAATTTCATTTTGTTTATGGTGTACCCCAGCGAGGTTAGAAGTTTCTTTACAAATGCCAGATATTTTAATAGCATGTCCTGGCTTTCTGCCTGAATCAATCGTCCAGGTATGGGTATATCTGAATATTTCTCTTTCTGCCTGAATCAGACAATCGTCCAGGTATGGGTATATTTGAATATTTCTCTGCCTGCAAAATGCAATGGCTGGAGCTTGACAATTTGTGAATACCCTGGGCGTAGTAGATAAGCCAAAGGGAAGTGCAGAGAACTGATAGTGTATGGAGCCTGCTCTGAAGCGTAGGCATTTCCTGCAAGATTCCCTTATTGGAATGTGCAGGTAAGCTTCCTTTAAGTCTAAGGTTGCCAAACCAAGCATCTTTGCCTAGCATAGGAAGCAGCTGTTGAAGTGTTAGCATTCTGAATTTTGGGATTACCAAAAAGGTGTTTAGAATAGAGAGGTCCAGGATAGGATGCCAGGAGCTGTCTTTTCTGGGTACCAGGAAAAGTCTTGAGTAAAAACCTTGTCCCCTTTCTTCTGCGGGGACAGGCTGAATAGCCCTGATACTTAGAAGAGAGAGAACCTGCTGTTGAGCCTCTGCCCACTGATTTGAAGGTAGGTCTGGCCAACCGTTTGGGGTTGGTAAGGTGTGGAAGTGGAATCTGTGTCCTTAAAACACATTTGTTCTGGGTAATGAGTTCCCAGTTTTTTACATGCAGGGCGAGTTTCCTCCTAAGGGAGCAGGCAGTTGAGCAGGGCTTGGAAGGGTTAAGGTTAAGTCATTGTGACATTTTTCCATGGGGGGGGGTGTCTTACTACTTCCAGCTTTGGAAGTGGGAGCCCCCCACTGCTTAGGCCTGTGTGTAGCCTGAGACTGTAACCTAGGTGGTCTGCTGTTCCTGGGTTTGTACTGAAAAGGCCTGGAAGAGACTGGAAAGGAACAATTCTTAGAAGGCCAATGCCTACTAAATCTGGGAGGCTGTACTTGCAGGAAATCTTTTAACAGTTTGCATAGATTTAGCTTTTTCCTGCATCTTTTAAGGATTTCTTCTACTTTGTTGCCATACAGGCTGTCTTGGGTTAAGGGAGCATCCAGTAATTTAGCTTTAACATGATCTGGCAAGTTTTGCTCCTTAAGCCAAACATGCCTTCTAAGTACAAACCCAGTGACAGCAGCCCTGCAAGATGCTTCTAGAGTCAAAAAGTACAGTTTTGTACCTACAATAAATGTAGATGTTAGAGTGTTCACACTGCTGCAGTCATCATACTTGGGTTATCTGCCGTCAGGCCGCCCCGTAGCCGGCCTGAGTTCCAAAGTCTTGGTCCGGCGTCGGTTGCGGTCGCTTCTTCCCTGACTTCAGTGCGACAGGGGTATAAAAGAGGCAGCCGAAGCCATTTTCTTCAGTTTTTCTTGCCCCAGATGTCAGGTGTCCCCAAATAGGAAGGCAATACATAATCCTAAGTAAAATACATAAGTAGAAAACAATAGCTACAGCTATAAGCAAATACACCATATAGAAATACATCATATAGATTGTATAAAAAGGGAGGTATAGATAAAACCCAGTTTAGAAGAGGGG
This sequence comes from Protopterus annectens, assembly GCF_019279795.1. Lineage (NCBI taxonomy): Eukaryota > Metazoa > Chordata > Ceratodontiformes > Protopteridae > Protopterus > Protopterus annectens. The sequence goes on along the minus strand of NC_056728.1, from coordinate 635,359,436 downwards.
ATGGTGGGAGGGTAACCTGGACTGCAGCAGTGTGAACACTCGAACATCTACATTTATGGTAGGTACAAAACTGTACTATGTTCGTGTTACACTGCTGCAGTCATCACACTTGGGTTGAATCCCAAAGCTAAGGCTGGGCAGTTGGTACTAAACACGGTTTGGAGAAGCTAGTAGGCCCTGCAGAACTGCAGTGGCAAAGCCAGCTCTGTTTTTTGAGTATAGAGGTAAGTGGTAGTGCTTGGTAAAGGTGTGCACTGAACTCCAAGTTGCAGCCTCCAAAATATCCTTGGTTGGTACCCCTCTGAGGAAGGCTGCTGATGTTGCTGTAGCCCTGGTGGAATGGGGCCTAATGTTACCAGGTACAGGTTTCCCATGGTGTGTGTAGCAGAAACGGATACAACGTACTATCCATTTTGAAATGGTCTGTTTTGAGATAGCCTTTCCGTGTGATCCTGCAGCAAAGGATACAAAGTGTTGGTCAGATTTTCCGAAAGCCTTAGTTTTATCCAAGTAGAAACGTAATTGCCTGTGGATGTCCAAAGAGTGTAGGAGGCTTTCCCCTTTATTCTGGGGGTTTGGATAAAAGGTGGGTAAATTAATGGTTTGGTTTAGAGCCACACTGGATACCACCTTTGGCATAAAGGAAGGATTAGTTCGTAAAGAGACTCTGTCTTGATGAAAAAAGATGAAAGGCTCCACTGCCATTAGGGCCTGTAGCTCTGAGACTCTTCGTGCTGAAGTTATTGCTAGCAGCAGGGCAGTTTTCCATGATAAAAATCGTAAATCGGCTGAAAAAGCTGGTTCAAAGGGCAGTAGTGTAAGTTTTTCCAAAACAAAATTGAGGTCCCAAGTTGGTGTTGGTGCTCTCCGGGGCGGTCTTATGTTCTTAGCCCCTCTGAGGTACTGTCTTAGTAATGGATATGAAAAAATAGGAGGATCCGTGTTGTAATGAGCTGAAATAGCTGAAGCGTGGATCTTAATAGATGAAAAGGAAAGGCCTTTGTGCAACATCTTAGTTAAATATTGCAGAATCTGAGGAATATTTGGGACAAGAGGGTTTTGGCCATTAGCCTGGTTCCAGGAGCAGAATCTTTTCCATTTGTCTGAGTAGGTTTTCATGGTGCTGGGTCTCCTAGCCTCCAGAATGACATCCATAACAGCTTTAGAGAGAAGTGTTGGTTGGTTGTTTAGGTAATCTGCCATGCAGCCAGATTTAAAGTCTTGAGCTGGCTGTGTAGAATCTGATTGTTTTGCTGAGTCAGCAGGTAAGGAATTTGAGGTAAAATCCATGGTGGTCCTTGAGCCATGTTCCTTAATATTGGATACCAGTGTTGGCGTGGCCAGTCTGGAGCAATGAGTATCATTTGTGGCCGTTCTAATCTGGCTTTCAGGAGCACCTTTGCCAGAAGAGGCAGTGGAGGAAAGGCATAAACTGTTAATGTTTTCCAACTGAATGAGAGGGCGTCCACTTTCCAAGCTAGTGTGTGGTATGTCCTTGTGCAAAATTTCTGTAGTTGGTAGTTTTGGGGGGAGGCAAACAGATCTATGTCTGGGCTCCCCCATTTTTGAGCTATCATTGTGAATACTTGTGGATCTAGTTTCCACTCGTGAGGATCCATGATTTTTCTGCTTAGTTCGTCTGCCAATGTATTTTTCTTTCCTGGCAGGAATTGTGCTTGTAGTTGGACTTGGTAGGTCAGAGCTGTGTTCCACAAGGTCATTGCTTGCCTGCATAGGGGGTAGGAATGTGTGTCCCCTTGTTTGTTTATGTACCACATCACTGTGGTGTTATCCGTCTTTATTAGAAGTTGTCCTGGATGTAGGAAGTCCTTGAAAGCTGTTAGGGCATTTTGTACAGCTAGCATCTCTTTTTGATTGATGTGGAGATGCATTTGATCTGCAGACCATTTGTCCTGAATACACTGTCCTGACATGTGTGCTCCCCAGGTGTAATCCAATGCATCTGTTATTGTTTGCCTGGCTGTGGGTAAGGTGAAAGGCTGACCCTTGTTGAGGTGACATGCCTGAGCCCACCATAGAAACTCCTGTTGAAGGCAGGGAATGAGTGGTATTATTGTTTCCAAGCTGTGGCTGTGTTGAGTCCATACGCTTTTCAGGTACCATTGTAATTTCCTCATATGCAGTTTGGAATATGGTATTAGTAGTATGCAAGATGCCATGAATCCCAAGGCCTGCAGAATTTTTCTTGCAGGGAGTTGGGTCTTTGTTGCCATCATTTTGAAGTATTGAGTAAGTTGTCCTTGCTTGTCTGGCATGAGGTAAGCCATCTTGTGAGGGCACTAGTTTTGACTCATTTTCGTTTACTGTGTACCCTAGGCAACTTAGTAGGTTTTTTTTTTACAAACGCAGATGTTTTAAAAGAATGTCCTTGCTTTCTGCTTGAATAAGGCAGTCGTCCAGGTATGGATATATTTGAATTCCTCTTTGTCTGCAGTATGCAATTACTGGTGCCAGGTATTTTGTGAAGACCCTGGGCGCAGTAGATAAGCCAAAGGGCAGTGCAGAGAATTGGTAATGAGTTGAACCTGCTATAAATCGGAGGTATCTTCTGCAATTTTGTCTGATAGGGACATGCAGGTATGCCTCCTTGAGGTCCAACGTTACTAGCCAAGCCTTCTTGCCCAGCATGGGAAGAAGTTGCTGTAGTGTGAGCATCTTGAATTTGGGTACTTCCAGGTATGTGTTTAGAATTGAAAGGTCCAGAACGGGTCTCCAGGCTTTGTCCTTTCGGGGAACCAGAAAGAGTCTTGAGTAAAATCCTTGCCCTTGCTCCTTTGTAGGAACCTGTTGAATGCCTCTCATGTCCATGAGTGCTGTAATTTGTCTTTGAGCCTCTGCCCATTGATTTGGTGGCAGGTTTGGCATTCCTTTTATCCTTGGTAAAGTGTGAAAGTGGAACCTGTATCCTTGAGACACAATATTTAGGACCCATTTGTCTTTTGTGATAATGTGCCAATTGCCTGCAAAAAGTGTAAGTTTTCCTCCCAAGGGAGCTGCCAAGAGGGATTTGCTTGGCAGTCTGAGGGATAAGTCATTGTGATAGTCTTCTGAAAGTTTGAGACCTGTCTTCTCCTCCTTTCTGGGTTGTGGCACCCCATTGTCGAGGCTTGTAAGAGCCTTGTGACTGACCTCTGCCCCCTTGGGCGTCTGTATTTGCCCCTCTGTGGACTGTCAGAAGTTGGAAAGGACCAGTTTTTGGTTGCCCAATTTCTGCTGAAACGAGGGGGGTTGAACCTGTAAAAAATCCTTGACCGTCTGCATAGATTTTGCCTTATCCTCCATTTTCTTTAAAACCTCTTCTGCTTTCACACCAAATAAAACATCCTGCTGTAAAGGTGCATCCAATAACTTTGCTTTAAAATGATCAGGTAAAGTTTGTTCTTTAAACCAAGCATGCCTATGAATAACAGACCCTGTTACTGCTGCCCTACAAGAAGCTTCCAATGAATCAAATCCACATTGCAAAGTATGTTTTCCCACCTGTTCTGCTGCATTCAACAAATCTTGCATTTCCTTGTAATCAGGCTGCTCTGTATGTGTGAGCATTTTTTGTTTTAATTGAGACATCAAATATTGTTGATATTTCAAAACTGGCAATTTAAGGCCCTCATAGCTAGAGTAGCTGAAGTGTATACTTTCTTTCCCCATCTGTTTAGTGCTCTGGAATCCCTTTCAGAGGGTACAGGATTTTTAGCAATAGGGGCCTTAACCCCTTTGGGACCCTGGGAAATGGTTTCTGGGTCAACAACAGCGCTTTTATATAGGAATTTGTGTGAGTCAGGGACTCTGTAGTATCTGTCTGGTTTGGCAGGTGCAGGAGGTAGTGAATCTGGGTTAAGGCTAGATTCTGAATAAACATCATCCACAATGTCTAACAGGTGGAATAGCAAGGGGTCTGTGCTGGGGTAGTAAAAGGAACTCTCGGAGCCTTTTCTTAGAATCAGAATAATCCTGGCCTTCCCAGTGGAAATGTTCCCTCATGGTATGTAAATTTTCCCCAAAAGAGTAGTCTTCTAGGGGAGATGCTGAAGGAATAGACTCTTCAGCATCAGAGTCTTCATAAGGGGGAAAGGAATATGCCTGTTCCTCAGAAGAATCTGAGGAAATGAAAATCTGGTCAGATGAAGTGTAGTCCTCCTCCTGTCTAGGCCTTTTGTCAGGAGGGGGATGGGAACCCCTGATTAGGGTAATTAAGTCTTCAGCCATCTTAAGCATCTGTTTCTTAGGCATGGGGCCTTGTACTGGAGACTGCTGTACAGGCTTCCTTACTTTTAAAGGAGTTTTCAGCTTTGCATAGGATTTTATAGTAAGAGTAGTCGGTCTGAAGACACCTTCAGCAACTGAAGGCCTTTCAACTACACCGGAATCCCCTTCAGCAATGGAGTCGGAAGGGGCTAAAGATAAAGGCTCTGGAGGCCCAGCAATCTCCGCTTGGGAGTCAGATGCAGCCTGGGGTTCTAAATCAGCGGTTGTCAGGGGCTGCATAGGCCCTTCACTGAAAACCGGCGACTGGCCTAGCAGAGGCCTCGGTGTCTGGTTTGGGTCTCGGCTGTCTGTCCTTATCTTTGCGCTTTTTATGCATCCCGGTCGTCGGTTGCTCCGACGGCATGGTGTAATTAAATTTTCTACCAAAATAATGTTGGGTGAAATCAAACCGATGTTTAATAGTTTGTTTGTTAAACCTAGCACAAAACCGACAACCTGTGACGTCGTGGTCTGGGCCTAGGCAAGGAATACAATAAGAATGAAAATCCTTATGAGGTATTTGCTTCCCACAAGAAATGCAATTAACTTTTTTTGACAGCGGTCTGAAGCAAGAAAAGATTCCCCAACGGGGTACTTAGCTTTATTGAAGACTTCGGTCTGAAATTCGATTTGAAAATCTCAAGAGTTGGCCGACCGGCACTTGCGAACTGCTTCTGCTTCGGGCACCGCGCGGCAAGAAAGACTGAAGAAAATGGCGTTGGCTGCCTCTTTTATACCCCTGTCGCACTGACGTCAGGGAAGAAGCGACCGCAACAGACGCCGGACCAAGACTTTGGAACTCAGGCCGGCTGCAGGACCGCCTGACGGCAGATAACCCAAGTGTAATGACTGCAGCAGTGTAACACGAACATCCGCATTTCAAGGTATGTTTACCAACTTGTTCAGCAGAATGCATTAAATCCTGTAATTCTTTATGTTCAGCACAGTCAGGAATCAACATTATTTTCTGTTTAAGTAGTCCCATAATATGCTGCTGATACTTTAACATATGAAACTGGCAATTTAAGGCCTTAATGGTCAAAGTAGCAGAAGTGTATACCTTCTTACCCAACCTGTCCAAGGCCCGGAAATCTCTATCAGAGGGGTTAGGGTTTTCGGCAGCAGTAGTTTTAATGCCCTTTGGTCCTTGGGAAATGGTCTCTGGATCTGCAGTAGGATTCTTGAAGTAGAACTTCAGAGAGTCAGGTACGCTGTAATACCGGTCAGGTTTTCTGGGAGCTGGAGGTAAAGTATCTGGGGCCAGGCTAGATTCCAAGAAGGCATCATCTACAATGTCCAGAAAGTACAGTTGTGTACACCTAACATAAATGTAGATGTTCGAGTGTATTCACTGTTGCAGTCATTACATTTGGGTAATCCTGCTGGCAGGTTGCCCTCAGTCGGCGTGAATTCCAAAGTCCAGGGTCCTGCATTGGCTGCTGTTGCCCCTTCCCTGAGGTCAGGTCGTCAGGGGTATAAAAGATGCGGCAGACGCCATTTTCTTTAGTTTTTCTTGCCCCCGATGTCAGGTAACCCCTAAAAGGGTAGCCAAAATTTATATACCTATAAATACATGCACCAATATACACTTTACCTTCATCAACAAGCAAATACACCACATAGGTTGTATAAATCAGAGAAGGAAAGATAGGTTCCGACAGAAGAAAAGGGGGATGGCGGGTGGGTAACCTGGACTGCAACAGTGAATACACTCCAACATTTACATTTATGATGAGTGTACACAACTGTACTATGTTCTTCGTGTTTCACTGTTGCAGTCATTACATTTGGGTAGAGTCCCAAAGCTATGGATGGGAGGCTGGAGCTAAACAGCATTAGGAGCGGCTATGAGGCCCTGCAGAACTGCAGTGGCAAAGCCTGCCCTGGATTTAGAATATAGTGGCAGATGATAGTGCTTTGTAAAGGTGTGCACTGAACTCCAAGTAGCAGCCTCTAAAATGTCCTTGGTTGGTACTCCCCTGAGAAAGGCTACTGAAGTGGCTGTAGCTCTGGTTGAATGTGGCCTAATGCCCTTAGGCACTGGCTTGCCATGGTGTAAGTAGGCGAAACGAATGCAGTGGCCTATCCACTTTGAAATAGTCTATTTTGAGATGGCCTTTCCTTGTGATCCTGCAGCATATGCCACTAGTTATTGTTCTGTCTTTCTGAAAACTTTGGTTCTGTCCAAGTAGAATTTAAGCTGTCTGTGCACGTCTAAAGAATGCAAAATTCTCTCCCCCCTGTTCTGTGGATTTGGATAAAAAGTTGGCAGATGAATAGTTTGGTTAAGAGCCACACTGGACACCACCTTAGGCATAAATTTTGGGTTTGTCCTCAACGAGACCCTGTCTGGATAAAAAATGATAAAAGGTTCTACAGCCATGAGTGCCTGAACCTCTGAAACTCATCTAGCAGAAGTTATTGCTAGGAGCAGAGCTGTTTTCCAAGATAAAAACTTTATATCAGCAGTAGCAGCTGGTTCAAAAGGAGGCAGGGTGAGTTTTTCCAAGACACAGTTGAGGTCCAATGCAGGCATTGATGATCTCCTTGGAAACCTCAAATGTTTGGCTCCTCTGAGGTACTGTTTTAATAAGGGATGAGACCAGATTGGTGGCTCTGTATTGCAATGAGCCGAAATGGCAGAGGCATGAATTTTAATAGATGCAAAAGATAGACCTTTGTCCAGCATCTCAGTTAAGTATTGCAAAATCTGAGGAATATTTGGCACAGCTGTATCAGTTCCTTGTGCCTGGTTCCAAGTGCAGAAACTCTTCCATTCTCCAGCATAAGATTTTCTAGTACTAGGCCTTCTGGCTTCCAAAATGACATCCATCACAGATTTACTGAGAGGTGTGTTTTGTATGACTACATTATCCACCATGATGTCAGGTTTAAATTCCTGAGTTGTCTGTGCAGGATCTGATTGTTTTGCTGGGACAGAAGATGAGGTATCTGAGGTAAGGTCCAAGCTGGCCATTGAGACAAGCTCCTTAGGACTGGATACCAGTACAGGTGGGGCCAGTCTGGGGCAATCAGTATCATCTTTAGCTTCTCCTGTCTGACCTTTAGGAGTACCTTGGGGAGGAGAGGTAGAGGGGGAAATGCATATACTGATAGGTTTTTCCAGCTGAAAGATAGGGCGCCCACTTTCCATGCTTGTCTGTGATAAATCCTTGTGCAGAATCTTTTTAGTTGGTAGTTGTGAGGGGAGGCAAATACATCTAAGTCCGGGCATCCCCATTTCCTTGTTATCATGCTGAAGACTTGTGGATCCAGGTGCCACTCGTGGGGATCCATGAGGTTTCTGCTTAGTTCGTCTGCCAGAGTATTTTTCCTTCCTGGCAGGAATTGCGCCTGCAGATGTACTTGGTAAGTCAATGCTGTGTCCCACAAAGTCATTTCTAGTCTGCAAAGGGGGTAAGAATGTGTGCCCCCCTGCTTGTTTACATACCACATGACCGTGGTGTTGTCTATCAGTAGTTGTCCTGGATGAAGTAGGTCCTTGAAGGCTGTCAGGGCATTTTGAAATGCTAGCATCTCTTTTTGATTGATATGTAGATACATTCGGTTTGAGGTCCACATGCCCTGAATGCATCTTCCTGCCATGTGGGCCCCCACAGGCATAATCTCATGCATCCGTTGTTAGTGTTTGCCTGGCTGGGGGTAATGTGAATGGCTGTCCCTTGTTTTGGTGACGAGCCTTTGGCCACCACTGAAACTCCTGTTGCAGGCAGGGAATGAGAGTAAAGTACAGTTTTGTACCTACCATAAATGTAGATGTCCGAACTGGATAGCATCTGCAGTCATAACAAATGGGTTGTCCTGTCGTCAGGCAGCCCTTCGGTCGGCCGGATTCCAAAGTCTGGGTCCGCTTCGCTGATGTCGCTTCACCCGACGTCATCTCTGCTGGTCTTCGGGTATAAAGGCATCAGCCGACGCCATTTTCCTCAGTGTTTCTTGCCCCAGATGCCAATCGCCCTCTTGGAAAGTTAAATTTTGGATAAATGCCAATGTTTCCAAAATAGTTGAAGGCAAACACAAAAAATAAACATGTATGTACATATATACAAACAAATACACCATAAGAGACTCCCCCCCCCCCCCCCAGCTAGCTATTAGGAGGGTAAATACCCTAGGAGTACCGCAGAGGGGAAGGAGGGAGGGTAATCCTGACTGCAGATGCTATCCAGTTCGGACATCTACATTTATGGTAGGTACAAAACTGTACTATGTCCTTCATGGATGCATCTGCAGTCATAACAAATGGGTAGAATACCATAGCCAAACTAGGGGAGGAGGAATAATAATTATGGTGTAGTCAGGATCCCTTGCAGTACAGCAGTGGCAAACCCTGCTCGGGATCTAGAATATAGAGGTAAATTGTAATGCTTGGCAAATGTATGCACGGAGGTCCAAGTAGCCGCCTCAATAATGTCCTTGGTTGCCACTCCTCTTAAGAAAGCTGTGGTAGTGGCTGTGGCCCTTGTAGAATGAGGTCTTATGTTCTGTGGAATTGGTTTTCCATGGTAGGAGTAACAGAATCTTATGCAATTTCCTATCCATTTGGAGATTGTCTGTTTGGAAATTGCTTTTCCTTCCCTTCCTGTTGCATAGGCTACAAAGAGCTGGTCAGTTTTTCTGTTACCTTTGGTTCTGTCCAGGTAGTAGCGTAACTGTCTATGTACATCCAAGGTATGCATTATTCTTTCACCTCTGTTTTGTGGATTGGGAAAGAAGGTAGGTAGGTGGATTGCCTGGTTTAAAGACACTCTGGATACCACCTTAGGCATAAATGTAGGATTAGTTCTCATGGACACCCTATCTTGATGGAAGATTAGGAAGGGTTGCACTGCCATTAAGGCCTGTACTTCAAACCCTCCTTGCTGAAGTAATAGCCAGTAGGAAAGCAGTTTTCCATGACAGGTGTTGTAGATCTGCTGTTGCTGCTGGTTCAAACGGAGGAGTGTCAACTTTTCTAGTACAAAATTCAAGTCCCATGCTGGTAATGGTGGTTTCCTAGGAGGTTTTACATTCTTGATCCCTCTGAGAAACTGCCTGAGTAGAGGATGTGAAAAGACAGGAGGATCAAAGCTGTATTCTGCTGAAATAGCTGATGCATGTATCTTGATGGAGGAATAGGACAGGCCTGTATGTAGAAGCTCTGCCAAGTACTCCAGAATGTTAGCAATATCTATGTTCGACACATCTTTTCCTCTTTCAGTACTCCAAATGATGAACCTTTTCCATTTTCCTGCATAGTTCCTTCTTGTTGAAGGTCTGCGGCTTCAAGGATAATGTCTTTAACCCTTTGTGAAAGGTCTGGGTTAGTTACTGCTATGTGATGTTCCAGGCAGTCAGTTGCAAGGTTTTTAGGTTTGGATGTATGATGTTGTAGTTGTTCTGAGTTAACATCAGAGGCATCAGGGGTATTGACCACATTTTCTCCTGAGACATGCTCCTCAGCAATGGGTACCAGTGTTGTCTTGGCCAGTACGGAGCTATCAGAATTATCCTTGGACGTTCCTCTTTGATTTTCAGTAGTATCTTGTGCATCAAGGGAAGAGGTGGGAATGCATATGCTGTCAGGCCTTTCCAGCTGAAGGATAGAGAGTCCACCTTCCATGCAAGTGGGTGGAATGTCCTTGTGCAGAATTTTTTGAGCTGGTGATTTTGTGGGGAAGCGAATAGATCTATCTGTGGCATTCCCCATTTCTTTGTGATGGCCTTGAAGATGTCGGTGTAGCATCCATTCGTGAGCATCCGAGGAGGTTCTGCTTAAAATGTCTGCTAGGGTGTTCTCTTTTCCCGGTACAAATATTGCCTGTAACTGGATGTTGTAGCTGAGAGCCAGATTCCAAAGGTCCAAAGTCATTCTGCATAGCGGGTAAGAATGAGTGCCTCCCTGTTTGTTGATGTGCCACATGACTGTGGTGTTGTCTGTCCTTATCATCAAATGGCCTTCTTTGAGGAATGGTCTGAATTTTAGGATTGTCAGTTTTACTGCCAGCATTTCTTTTTGGTTTATGTGCAGGTGCAGCTGGTCCTGAGTCCACAGTCCTTGTACGCATTTGTCCAGCATGTGTGGCCCCCATCCTAGGTCTGAGGCATCTGTTGTGATGGTTTGGTTTGCTCGAAAGTTGTGGAAGGGCTAGCCTGGGTTTGACTGGCATGCCCGAGCCCACCATAGGAACTCCTGTTTTAAGCATGGGATTAGTGGTATTTCTGTTTCTAAGCTGTGCCTGTGTTGAGACCATAAACTCTTTAGGTACCACTGTAACTTTCTCATATGTAGTCTGGCATGTGGGACCAAGATTATGCATGATGCCATGAAGCCCAAGGCCTGCAGAACTTTTCTTGCTGTTAGTTTGTTCTGCTTTGTTAATGCTAAGAAGTAAAGAGGGAGTTCTTTTTGTTTTTCTGCAGTTAGGAATGCCATCTGTTTTACTGTGTCCAATTCCGCGCCCAAGAAAGTTCTTGTCTGGGATGGTATCAGCCTTGACTTTTGAAAATTGACTGTGTATCCCAGGGCTTGTAGCAAGTAAATGACCCTTTGTAAATCTGTTGTCAGCTTGCTTTTGTTGTCCGCTTGTAACAGGCAGTCGTCCAGGTATGGATAAATTTGAATTCCCTGTACTCTGCAGTGAGCGATTACTGATGCCAGGCATTTTGTGAATACTCTGGGCAGTAGATAAGCCAAAGGGCAATGCTGAGAATTGATAATGCTCTGATCCTGCAAGAAATCTGAGGTATCTTCTGCAATTTGGTCGAATGGGGACGTGCAGGTATGCCTCCTTGAGATCTAGAGTTACCAGCCAACACTCCTTGCCCAGCATGGGAAGAAGTTGCTGTAGGGTCAGCATTTTGAATTTTGGGACAATGATGTATGTGTTTAAGATGGACAGGTCGAGAATAGGTCTCCAGTTTTTTTCTCTTCTTGGTACTAGGAATAGTCTGGAGTAGAATCCTTTGCCCTGTTCTGTTATTGGCACCCTTTCCACAGCTCTCATCTTTATTAATTCCGCTATCTGGTGCAGGGCTTCTATTTTTTGATTTGGGGGCAGGTTTGGCATTCCTCTTTTTACTGGTAAAGTGTGGAAGTGGAACCGGTAGCCTTGGTCTATGGTTTGCAAAATCCACTTGTCTTTTGTAATATAGTGCCAATTTTTCGAGAATAAGGCTAACTTTCCGCCTAATGGTGCTGCTATTTGCTCCCTGGTAGGCGGAGTCAGAGCCAAGTCACTGAGATTGTCCTGTTTCAGTGGCAGTGGTTGCGTCTGTGCCTCGGTTATTGCCTTGCCACTGTCGTCCTCTGTAGGCACCTCCTCTGGATTGATTTCTGCCCCCAGAGCGTCTGTTCCTGCCCCTTTGGGATCTTGTGGAGTCAGGAAAGGACCAATTTTTGGCAGGCCAGTTCCTGCTAAACCTTGGGGGCTGAACCTGTAGGAAATCTTTAACTGTTTGTACAGATTTTGCCTTCTCTTCCATTTTCTTCATTACCTGCTGGGCAGGTTCCCCAAATAGACTGGCCTTATCCATAGGAGCATCCAATAGCTTAGCTTTAACATGATCCGGCAAGACCTGTTCTTTCAACCATGCATACCTTCTTATCACTGTGCCAGTCATGGCTGATCTAAATGAAGCCTCCAGTGCATCACAGCCACATTTTAAAGAATGGTTACTAACCTGTTGGATGTTATTCACCATTTCTAATACATATTTCTTATTTAAAGATTCATCAGAGGACAGCTTTTTAATTAACTGATCAAGCATAAACTCTTGGTATTGGATCATGTGAAACTGACAGTTTAAAGCTCTAGCTGAGAGAGTAGCAGAGGTGTAGAATTTTTTCCCCCATCTCTCTAAGGACCTGGATTCCCTTTCAGAGGGAATAGGGTTTTTTGCTGTGGTCGAGGCTACTGCCTTAGGCCCCTGTGATATAGTTTCGGGTCTGCAAGTGGGGCCTTGTATAGGTGGTGATGAGTGTCTGGCACCCTGTAAAATCTATCTGGTTTGGCAGGGGCTGGAGGTAAAGAATCAGGTGCAGTGCAGACATCATTAAATGCATCGTCCACAACAGATAGGACAGGAGGTATAGCTAAGGGCCTATGTTGTGGTAAATGCAGAAAAGTCCTAAGCCTTTTTCTTGAATCTGAGAAATCTTGTCCCTGCCATTGGAATTCTTCTCTCATGGCATGTAAGGTTTCCCCAAAGGAGAATTCCTCTGGTGGAGAGGCAGCTGGAATGGATTCTTCAGCATCTGAATCTTCATAATTGGAAAAAGGAGCCTCTGGCTGGTCTGTAATGTCTGAGTCATCTGCAGAATCATCAGAGGACACAGGCTCGGGGGGCTCTGCTCTAGGTCTCTTTCTGGGGCTGAGAGGCCCTGTCTGGGTGAGATTGGTTCCCCTAATTAAAGATATTAAATCTTCTGCCAGAGTAAGCATTTGTGAACTAGAAGTGGGCCTGAGTGAGGGTGGTTTAACAGGCACTGATTTAGCTGATTTGGCTGCTTTAGCCCTGGCAAAGGCCTTAATAGACATGGCTGCAGGAGGCCTAGCAGCACCACGTGCTGGGGTAGAGATATCCAAGGGGATGGTGTCTGATAGACCAGTAGGAACCACAGTTGTAGGCAAAATTTCTGAGGCTGATTCAGATAAGGTAGCAGGAGCCTCAGTAGTAGTCATGGATTCGGCTGAAGATTGACCAGTTTTCTCGGTTTCGCCGAAACCGAGACACTCGCTTGCTTAACCGTGGTTTCGTCGAAACCGGACTGCAGTGTCGGTCTTTTTCTTGCTTTTAACAATTTGGGTAGTCGGAGGATCCGACGGCATAATGTACGCAAAATCTGAGCCGAAAAACTGTTCAGCAAACTCCGACCGACGCCTAAGCCGCTCGGGTTGAAGGAAGCACAGGCCGAACAGGCTGCTACGCCGTGGTCTGGGCCTAAGCAAGGCAAACAGTAAGAGTGGAAATCTTTATGAGGTATTTGTTTCCCACAAGTTAAACAGTTATTGACTTTTTCTGACATCGGCTGAGGCAAGAAAGAGTCCCAACGGGTACTTAGCTTTTAGAAGTCTTCAAGTAGTATTCGGTAGTAGTAATCTCTGGATCTGACCGACCGCACTTGCGAACAGCTTCTGCTTCGGCGCCACGCGCAAAAAGACGGAGGAAAATGGCGTCGGCTGATGCCTTTATACCCGAAGACCAGCAGAGATGACGTCGGGTGAAGCGCGACATCAGCCGAAGCCGGACCCAGACTTTGGAATCCGGCCAACCGAAGGGCTGCCTGACGACAGGACAACCCATTTGTTATGACTGCAGATGCATCCATGAAGGACATTCATAGTTTCCAGGCTGTGGCAATGTTGAGTCCAAACACTTTTTAGGTACCACTGAAGTTTCCTCATATGCAGTCTTGCATATGGAATTAGTAGGATGCAGGAAGCCATGAAGGCCAAAGCCTGCAGAATTTTTCTTGCAGATAACTGGGCCTTTGTTGCCAATGTTTTGAAATAGGTAGTCAGTTGCCTTTGTTTGGCGTGAGATAAGCCATCTGGGCAGTTGTATTTAAGCTTGCACCCAGGAATATTATCTCTTGAGAGGGTACTAGTTTTGATTTCTTTTCGTTGACTGTGTACCCTAGGCATGTTAGAAGTCTTTTCACAAACGCCAGATGCTGTAGAAGAATGTCCTTGTTCTCTGCTTGAATTAGACAGTCGTCCAAGTAAGGATATATTTGTATTCCTCTGTCTACAGAATGCAATTACTGGTGACAGGCACTTTGTAAAGACCCTGAGCGCAGTAGATAAGCCAAAGGGCAGTGCAGAGAATTGGTAATGCATTGAGCCAGCCTTGAATCTGAGGTATCTTCTGCATATTTGTCTGATTGGGACATGCAGGTATGCCTCTTTTAGGCCTAAAGTCACAAGCCAAGCATTCTTGCCCAGCACGGGCAGAAGCTGCTGCAAAGTCAACATCTTGAATTTTGGTATATCCAGGAATGTGCTCAAAATAGACAGGTCCAGTATTGAACTCCAGGCCTTGTCCTTTTCTGGGTACCAAGAACAGTCTTGAGTAAAATCCTTGTCCCTGCTCTTGCTCTGGTACTAGTTGAATGGCCCCCATGTCCATGAGGGATGAGACTTGTTTTTGTGCCTCTGCCTATTGATTTTTTTGGCAGATCTGGCCAGCCGCTTACCTTTGGCAGGGTATGGAAATGGAACTTGTAGCCTTGTGACATGATACTTAAGACCCACTTGTCCTCGGTTATAATGTGCCAGTTTTGAGAAAAATGTGCTAATTTTCCCCGTAAGGGTGCTGCCAGGAAAGAAGTGCTTGGTGTAGGCAGGAGGAAGTCATTGGGACTGTTTCCTGAATGGTTGTGATTTGTCTTCTCCAACTTTGGAGGTAGAACCACCATTGTTTTGAGCGGAATGAACCTTGTGCCTGGAATCTGCCTCTAGGGCGTCTGGTTCTGCCCCTTTGAGGTCTGTCTGACACAGGAAAGGATCAATTCTTTGTTGGCCAGTGTCTACTAAACCTAGGTGGCTGTACTTGTAAAAAATCTCTGACTGTTTGCATAGACTTAGCTTTGTCCTTCATTTTCTTTAACGCCTCTTCTGCCTTAACACCAAAGTATCATGATGTAAAGGTGCATCTAATAATTTAACTTTAAAATGATCAAGCAGATGTTGTTCCTTTAACCAAGCATGCCTTCTAATTACAGAACCTGTAACTGCGGCCCTGCAGGAGGCCTCTAAAGAATCAAAACCACATTGCAAAGTATGCTTTCCAACTTGTTCAGCTGCATGCAATATATCCTGCATTTCCTTGTTTTCTGCACATTCACAGTTTAACAACATTTTCTGTTTAAGCAATGCCATGACATGTTGCTGATATTTGAGCATATGAAACTGACAGTTTAAGGCCCTTATAGCCAAGGTAGCAGATGTGTAAACCTTTTTTTCCCATCTATCCAGTGCCCTAGAATCTCTGTCAGAGGGGGTAGGGTTTTTTGCAAAGGAAGCCTTAACTTCTTTGGGACCATGAGAAATAGTTTCTGAGTCTGCAGCAGGGTTTTTAAAAAGGAATTTATGAGAGTCAGGAACCCTGTAATATCTGTCAGGCTTAACAGGAGCTGGGGTTAAGGAGTCAGGGGTAAGGCTAGACTCCGAAAACACATCATCTACAATGTCTAACACAGGTGAGATGGCTAGTGGCTTGTGCTGAGGTAGTAAAAGGAAATCCCTGAGCCTCTTTTTAGATTCTAAAAAATCTTGGCTCTCCCAGTGAAAATGCTCCCTCATGGTATGTAAGGTTTCCCCAAAGGAATAGTCCTCTGGAGGAGAAGCTGAAGGTATAGATTCTTCAGCATCAGAATCCTCATAGAGGGGAAGAGAATATTCCTGATCAGAAGAGGAATTGGAAGAAATGGAAACCTGATCTGAAGATTCATATTCAGTCTCTTGCCTAGGCCTCTTATCAGGAGGGGGATGGGAACCCCTGATCAAGGTAAATCAAGTCTTCGGCCATTTTGAGCATCTGTTTTTTGGGGCACAGAGGCCTGACCACATGGCTCTTGAGTTTGTTTCTTTGCTTTGGAAGGTGCTTTAGTCTTTGCCTTTGAAGCTGAAGTCGGTTTGATGTAAAGATGTTTACGTCTAAATACACCCTCAGAAGCCGGTGTCTGCTCAGCGGCTCCGGACCCATCTGAAGGGATAATATCCGAGGCTCCAATACCTTGAGTTTCCAGCGGCATGGCCGACACCACGTGGGAGTTGGTAGCGGCCTGCGACTCTAAAGTAGCGGGCGTCAGAGGCTGCGAAAGCACCTCACTGAGGACCGGCGACTGGCTTAGGAGAAGCTTCATCGTCTGTTTTGGGCCTCGGTTGTCTCTCTCTTTCCTTTTCTTTGCGTTTTTTGTGAACTCCGGTAGTCGGATGGCTATCCGACATTTCTGGATAATTAAACCGGCGTCCAAAATAGTTTAAAGCAAAATCATACCGACGCTTAATAGTGCGTTGGTTATATCTAGCACAAAACTGATAACCAGAAACGTTGTGATCAGGGCCTAGGCAAGGAATACAGTAAGAATGAAAATCCTTATGAGGTATTTTCTTCCCACAAGAAATACAACTATTAACTTTTTCTGACATGGGTCTGGAGCAAGAAAAGAGTTTCCCCAACGGGGTACTTAGCTTTATAGAAGACTTCGGATCTGAAACTCGAACACGAAAATCTCAGGAGTTGGCCGACCGGCACTTGCGAACTTCATCTCCTTCGGGCACCGTGCGGCAAGAAAGACAAAAGAAAATGGCGTCGGCCGCATCTTTTATACCCCTGACGACCTGACATCAGGGAAGGGGTGACAGCAGCTGATGCAGGACCCAGAACTTTGGAATTCAGGCTGACTGAGGGCAACCTGCCAGCAGGATTACCCAAATGTAATGACTGCAACAGTGAAACATGAAGAATATCAAGAGGAAGAGCTAAAGGCCTTTGTTGAGAGAGGAGTAAGAATTCCCTAAGCCTCTTTTCGGAGTCAGAGTAATCCTGGCTTTCCCAGCGGAAATGCTCCCTAAGAGTGTGCAAGGTTTCACCAAAAGAAAAATCTTCTGGAGGGGAAGCAGAGGAAATGGAATCCTCTGCATCAGAATCCTCATAGGTAGATAAGGGCAAATCTTGGTAATCAGAACAAACAAATTTCAGAATCCTGATCAGAAGAATCAGAAGGAAAATCAGTTCTAGGTCTCTTAGAGGGGGAAGGCTGGCCTCCCCTAATTAAAGTAATAAGGTCTTCAGCCACTCTAAACATCTGTTTTTTTAGGCATATGGGCCTGACCATGCGGTTTGGATGTCGGTTTTCTAAGCGTGGGTCGAGTATTAGGCCTTGATGAAGAAGATGGCATTGGTTTAAAATGCAAATCTGTAGGCCTGAATACACCCTCAGAAGCCGGTGCCTGCACAGCGGCTCCGGACCCATCCAAGGTAGACACATCCACAGGTTCCATAGTCGAAGAAGCATCTCGTAGCATTCCGGAATCTGAATGGGTCTCAGTAGAGGCCTGCAAATCTGAAGTAGTGGGTATCAGGGGCTGCGAAAGCGCCTCAATGAGTACCAGCGAACTGGCGACTAGCTTAATGGAAGCGTCATCTGCAGTTTTGGACCTATGCGGACTATCTCTATCTTTATCCTTACGTTTTTTCAGAATATCGGTAGTCGGATGGCTTACCGAAGCCACTTCTGGATAGTTAAACCGAGAACCAAAATAATTTGCTGCGAAAATAGACCAATAATGAATAGTTTGGGGGTTGAATAAGCCACAGAACCGACAGCGAGGGACATTGTGGTCTGGGCCTAAGCAAGGAATGCAGTGTGAATGAAAATCTTTATGGGGTATTTGCTTTCCACAGGCAAGACAATTGTTAACTTTTACCGACATCGGTTAAGAGCAAGAAAAAGGATCCCCAACGGGGTACTTGGCTTTTTTCGAAGTCTTCGGTTCTGAGTCGGCCGATCGGCACTTGAGAACTGCTTCTGCTTCGGGAACCGCATGGCAAGAAAAACTGATGTAATGGCGTCGGCTGCATGTTTTATACCCCTGACGACCCGACGTCATGGAAGAGAGAGCATCCAACGCAGGAATCCAAGACTCTGGTATTCAGGCTGGCTGAGGGCTACCTGCAGGCAGATAACCCAAATGTAATGACTGCAACAGTGAAACACGAAGAGCACATCAAATGTTACAGAAGACTTCCAAATGGCGGCTCCAAGGCAATAAACATACTTCATTGTGGGCATCCGAGTTTGGAATTCTATGCCCACATGAAGTGCATTTCTTGAACCCTGTCGGTTTGTCTGCCATGACAGGAGGCAAGTTTGATGGAACTACAATAAAAACCACTAGAAAAGAGAATGAGAAAAACAAAACTTTATAAGGAAAACTAATGCTACAGCGTACACTGAGGAGATTGAAAAAAAAAAGGTAAAAAAAATATGAGAAAAAAAGGTTAAAAGAAAATACTTAGGAAATAATACCAAAAGACTTACAAAAACACTAAAGTGGTCTCTCAAGAGAAGGACCCTGCAAATGAGATCTGGAGTAGTGTACTGAGGATGGACAAAGGCGCTATGGGTAGGAGGAGGAGCTCGAGAGCTGAATCCAAAGTCTACACAAGCAGCCAAGCCCTATCCAAGGATTGGATCCAAACCCATTTGTTGAGGAAGAATGAAAAGGACATCATCAGATATGCAGAATCTTTTCTCCCTGTTTCTGAGGATTTGAATAGTATACTAGGAGATTGATGGGTGTGCTTCAAATTGAACTCAAACCACCTTGAACATGCATGAAGAATTTGTTCTTAATGCAAACCTTTCCCCATGGAAGACCAGATAGGGTTCACCCACGAGAGCTTGCAATTCATACTCTTCTGGCAAATGCCAGATGAAAGAGAACTGTTTTCCATGTAATGAATCTTACGTCTGCTTAATGTACAGGTTCAAAAAGAATCATGGCTAAATTTCATGCACAAAGTTAAGATCAAAGAAGGCACAATATGTTTATAGGAAGGCCTCCAGTATAAAACTCCTTTAAGAAACTGTTTTACCAAAAACAGGACTTTGAGGATCAATGGGCAATCATGATGAAATGGCCGCAAGGTGTACCTTGACGTAGCAGTAAGAGGGGCCAGAAGCTGCTAATTCTTACAAATATTTAAGCAGCAGTTGTACATAATCCCTGACACAGCCCTGGTCATTGGCTAGGCACAAACTACAAAATTTTATCCACTTCCAAGATTTTTTAGCAGCATAATTTTTGCCTTCTTTAGTTACTGCGGCATGGCCTCTGAACAGATGTATCTAAATGGAATTAGAATTGAATCATCCAGGAAGTTAGTTAATGTCTGAGAATGAGGTATATCAAACTCCACTTGTCTAGTGCGAGTAAGTCCAGTTTGCTGTGGTAACTGTCCTTGGCCAATTCCACAAGAATGAGTAAAGTACAGTTGTGTACACTTACCATAAATGTAGATGTTAGAGTGTATTCACTGTTGCAGTCATCACACTTGGGTTATCTTGTCCGGGGCAGCCCTCAGTCGGCCCGAATACCAGAGGCTTAGTACTTCTGCGTTGGCTGCTGTCACTCCAGGACTGACACCAGGTCGTCAGTGGTATAAAAATCAGGCAGCCAACAGCATTACATCAGTTTTTCTTGCTCCAAATGTCAGGAGCCCCCAAAAAGGGAGCTAGGTTATAATGGAAGAACACCACCAACAGAAAGTAAATACCAAAAAATCCCCTATAAGGGGTGAGAAAGAGAGAGGCAAGGGGGATGGGGGGGGGGGCCAGGACTGCAAGAGTGAATACACTCGAACATCTACATTTATGGTAAGTGTACACAACTGTACTATGTTCTTCGTGTTTCACTGTTGCAGTCATCACACTTGGGTTGATTCCCAAAGCTGAAGAAAAGGGTGGAGGCAATCAAGACGCCTAGGAGCTGGCTAGGATGCCCTGCAAGACTGCGGTGGCAAAGCTTACCCTGGATTTGGAGAAAATAGACAGGTGGTAATGTTTGGTGAAGGTTATGAACAGATGTCCATGTTGCAGCCTCTAGGATGTCCCTGGTAGGGACCCCTCTGAAAAAAGCTGCAGAGGTGGAGGTTGCTCTGGTGGAATGTGTCCTGACCCCCTTAGGGGGCAGTTTTCCGTGGTGTTTGTAGCAGAAATGGATGCAGTGTGCTAGCCATTTGGAGATTGTTTGCATATGGCCTTGCCCTCTGCCCCTGCTGCAAAGCTGACTAGCAATTGGTCAGTTTTCCTAACTGATTTAGTCCTATCCAGGTAGAATCTGAGCTGCCTGCGGACATCTAGAGAATGCAGAATTTGTTCCCCCTTATTTTGTGGGTTAGGGAAGAAGGTAGGCAAATTAACTGACTGGTTGAGAGCCATACTGGACACAACTTTAGGCATGAAAGTTGGGTTAGTCCTGAGGGAGACCCTGTCAGCATGGAAAATGATGAAGGGCTCTACAGCCATGAATGCTTGTAACTCTAACTCTTCTAGCTGAAGTGATGGCCAGAAGCAAGGTTGTTTTCCAGCAGAGGAATTTTATCTCTGCTGAAGCTGCAGGCTCAAAGGGTGGTAGTGTGAGCTTTTCCAACACAAAGTTAAGGTCCCAAGCTGGGGTAGGAGCTCTTCTGGGTGGCCTTACATTGTTAGCCCCTCCAAGGAGCTGTTTGATGAGAGAGTGAGAGAAGAGAGGTGGCTTTCTGCTGTAATGAGCAGAGATGGCAAAGGCATGAATTTTAACAGAAGAGAAGGAAATGGGGTCTGCCAGGTAATCCAGGATGAGAGGTAGGGAGGGCTGTGCTGTTTCAGCTCTATTAGCCCGGATCCAGGTGCAATACCGTTTCCACTTGTCAGGGTAGCATTTTCTAGTGCTGGGGTGTCTGTCCTCACATATAACATCCAGTACTTGTTTGCTTAGGCTGACAGCTGGAGGACAGGTCAGGGAATAAGCCAGGCTGCCAGGTTTAGGGTCTGCAATTGTGGATGCATGAGTTCTCCATTCTTCTGGGTTAGGAGTGTTGGGATCTGAGGTAGGTGGCAGGGGTAACAGGCTGCGCAGCAGTGGGTACTAGTGCCGGCGTGGCCAGTCTGGGGCAATTAACATTGCCCTTGGTTTTTCCTCCCTTATTTTGAGCAGTACCCTTGAAACCAGTGGTAGAGGGGGAAAATGCATAGATCGAGAGGTGTACCCATTAGAACGATAGAGCATCCACTTTCCAGGCCTTGCTGTGAAGTTTCCTGGTGCAGAATTTGCTGAGCTGGTGATTGTTGTGAGAGGCAAAGGTCCACCTTCGGGGTGCCCCATTTCTAAAGGTTCTGTGGTCAAGCTGCCACTTGTGGGTCTAGCAGGTTTCTGCTTAAGTTGTCTGCCAGAAAGTATTGGGAGCCTGGCAGGAATTGTGCTAGCAGGGTAATTTGCATGGCTGAAACAGTGTGCCAAAGGGTCATGGCAAGCCTGCAGAGAGGATAACAGTGAGTTCCTCCCTGCCTGTTGATATACCACATCACTGTAGTGTTGTCTGTCCTGATCACCAGCGTCCCCAGGGAGAGTACGGCGTCTGAAAGCTGTCACAGCATGCCTGAACAGCTAGCATCTCTTTTTGGTTTATGTGCAGATGTATTTTATTTCTGCTCCAATGACCCTGAACGCACCTGTCGTCCAGGTGTGCACCCCACGCATAATCTGATGTGTCTGTGGTTAGGCTCTGGGCAGCGTGGGGTTGTGAGAAGGGGAGACCCTTGCTGTGGCTGCATGCTGCTGCCCGCCAAAGAAAATCTTTCCTTAGACAGGGAGTTATAGGTATGATAGTTTCCAGGTCCTGAGAGTGTTGACACCAAAGGTTTTTTAGGTACCACTGTAGTTTCCTCATATGCAGTCTGGCATATGGAATTAGTAGAATGCAGGACGTCATGAACCCTAGAGCTTGCAGGATTTTCCCTGCGAAAAACTGGGTTCTGGTGGCTAGTTGAAAGAAGTAGCCTGTCAGGTAGGCTTGTTTTTCTGAAGTAAGGAATGCTATCTAGGATGCTGTGGCTAGGTTTGCTCCCAGGAATACAATTTTTTGAGTGGGGACTAGTCTAGATTTCTTTTCGTTTGTAGTATACCCCAGGAAGGTCAGTAGGTCCTTTACAAAAGTCAGGTGCCATAAAGTACAGTTTTGTACCTACCATAAATGTAGATGTCCGAACTGGATAGCATCTGCAGTCATAACAAGTGGGTTGTCCTGTCGTCAGGCCGTCAGGCAGCCCTGCAGTCGGCCGGATTCCAAAGTCCGGGTCCGGCTTCGGCTGATGTCGCACTCCATCCGTCATCTCTGTTGGTCTTCGGGTATAAAAGCATCAGCCGACGCCATTTTCCTCAGTGTTTCTTGCCCCAGATGCCAGTAGCCCTCTTGCAGGCTAAAAATTTGGATAGATGCCAATGTTTCCAAATAGATAGAGGTAAACACAACAATAAGCATATATGTACATATATACAAACAAATACACCATAAAAGACTCCCCCCCAACAGCTAGCTATTAGGAGGGTAAACACCCTAGGAGTACCACAGAGGGAAGGAGGGAGGTATTCCTGACTGCAGATGCTATCCAGTTCGGACATCTACATTTATGGTAGGTACAAAACTGTACTATGTCCTTCATGGATGCATCTGCAGTCATAACAAGTGGGTAGAATACCATAGCCAACTAAGGGAGGAGGATAAAAGTAGATTATGGTGTGTTTAGGATCCCTTGCAGTACAGCAGTGGCAAACCCTGCTCGGGATCTGGAATATAGAGGCAAATTATAATGCTTGGCAAATGTATGCACGGAGGTCCAAGTAGCCGCCTCAATAATGTCTTTGGTTGCCACTCCTCGTAAGAAGGCTGTGGTAGTGGCTGTTGCCCTTGTAGAATGAGGTCTTATGTTCTGTGGAATTGGTTTTCCATGGAAGGAGTAACAGTATCGTATGCAATTTCCTATCCATTTGGAGATTGTCTGTTTGGAAATAGCTTTTCCTTCCCTTCCTGTTGCATAGGCTACAAAAAGTTGGTCAGTCTTTCTGCTATTTTTGTTCTGTCCAAGTAGTAGCGTAGCTGTCTATGTACATCCAAGGTATGCAGTATTCTTTCCCTCTGTTTTGTGGGTTGGGAAAGAAGGTAGGTAGGTGGATTGCCTGGTTTAAAGACACTCTGGATACCACCTTGGGCATAAATGTAGGATTAGTCCTCATGGACACTCTATCTTGGTGGAAGATTAGGAAGGGTTGCACTGCCATTAAGGCCTGTAGTTCTGAAACCCTCCTTGCTGAAGTAATTGCCAGTAGGAAAGCAGTTTTCCATGACAGGTGTTGTAGGTCTGCTGTTGCTGCTGGTTCAAAGGGTGATCGTGTCAACTTTTCTAGCACAAAGTTTAAATCCCAAGCTGGTAATGGTGGTTTCCTTGGAGGTTTTACATTCTTGATTCCTCTGAGGAACTGCCTGAGCAAAGGGTGAAAAACAGGAGGATCAAAGCTGTATTCTGCTGAAATAGCTGATGCATGTATCTTGATGGAGGAGTAGGACAGGCCTGAATGAAGAAGTTCGCCCAGATACTCCAGAATGTTAGGCATATCTATGTTTGACACATCTTTTCCTCTTTCCGTACTCCAAATGACAAACCTTTTCCATTTTCCAGCATAGTTCCTTCTTGTTGAAGGTCTGCGTGCTTCAAGAATAATGTCTTTAACTCTTTGGGAAAGTTCTGGATTAGCTGCTGCTATGTGATGTTCCATGCAGTCAGTTGCAGCGTTTTAGGTTTGGATGTATGATGCTGTAGTTGTTCTGAGTTAACATCAAAGGCATCAGGGTATTGGCCACATATTGTTCGAGACATGCTCTTCAGTAGTGGGTACCAGTGTTGTCTTGGCCAGTTTGGAGCTATCAGGATTATCCTTGGACGTTCTTCCTTGATTTTTAGTAGTACCTTGTGTATCAAGGGAAGAGGTGGGAATGCATATGCTGTTAGGCCTTTCCAGTTGAAGGAGAGTGAGTCCACTTTCCATGCTAGTGGGTGGAATGTCCTTGTGCAGAATTTTTTGAGCTGGTGATTGAGAGGTGATGCGAATAGGTCTATCTGTGGCATTCCCCATTTCTTCGAGATGGTCTTGAAGATGTCCGGGTGCAGCTTCCATTCGTGGGCATCCCAAGTGGTTCTGCTTAATATGTCTGCTAGGGTATTGTCTTTCCCCGGTACAAATATTGCCTGTAACTGAATGTTGTAGCTGAGTGCCAGGGTCCACAGCTCCAAGGTCATTCTGCATAGGGGGTATGAATGAGTGCCTCCCTGTTTGTTGATGTACCACATGACTGTGGTGTTGTCTGTCCTTATCATCAACTGGCCCTCTTTGAGAAATGGTTTGAACTTTTGGATTGCCAGTTTTACTGCCAGCATTTCTTTTAGATTGATGTGCAGGTGAAGTTGATCCTGTGTCCACAATCCTTGCACGCATTTGTCCAGCATGTGGGCCCCCCATCCTAGGTCTGAAGCGTCTGTTGTGATGGTCTGGCTTGGCTGTCATCTGCGAAAGGGTAGGCCTGGGTTTGACTGGCATGCCTGAGCCCACCATAGGAACTCCTGTTTTAAGCATGGAATTAGTGGGATTTCTGTTTCTAGACTGTGTCTGTGTTGGGACCATAAATTCTTTAGGTACCACTGTAGTTTCCTCATATGTAGTCTGGCAAATGGGACCAAGATTATGCATGATGCCATGAAGCCCAAGGCCTGCAGAACTTTTCTTGCTGTTAACTTGTTCAGTTTTGTTAGTGCCAAGAAGTAAAGAGAGTTCTTTTTGTTTTTCTGTAGTCAGGAATGCCATTTGTTGTACTGTGTCCAATTCCGCCCAAGAATGTCCTTGTTTGGGATGGTATCAGCCTTGACTTTTGTAAATTGACTGTGTATCCCAGTCCTTGTAGCAAGTAAATGACCCTTTGTAAATCTGTTGTCAGCTTGCTTTTGTTGTCCCCTTGTAGCAGGCAGTCGTCCAGGTATGGGTAAATTTGAATTCCCTGTAGTCTGCAATGGGCGATTACTGATGCCAGGCATTTTGTGAATACTCTGGGCGCAGTAGATAAGCCAAAGGGCAATGCTGAGAATTGATAGTGCTCTGATCCTGCAAGAAATCTGAGGTATCTTCTGCAGATTGGTCGAATGGGGACGTGCAGGTATGCCTCCTTGAGATCTAGAGTTACCAGCCAAGACTCCTTGCCCAGCATGGGAAGAAGTTGCTGTAGGGTCAGCATTTTGAATTTTGGGACAATGATGTATGTATTTAAGGTGGACAGGTCGAGAATTGGTCTCCAACTTTTTCCTTTCTTGGAACTAGGAATAGTCTGGAGTAGAACCCCTTTCCTTGTTCTGCTGTTGGCACTCTTTCCACAGCTCTCATGTTTGCTAACTCCATTATCTGGCGTAGAGCCTCTGTTTTTGATTTGGAGGTAGATTTGGCATTCCTCTTTGACTGGTAAAGTGTGGAAGTGAAACCGGTAACCTTGATCTATGGTTTGTAAAATCCACTTGTCTTTTGTTATGTAGTGCCAGTTCTTTGAAAATAAGGTTAACTTTCCGCCTAGAGGAGCTGCTATTTGTTCCCTGGTAGGCGGATATAGGATTAAGTCACTGTGGTTGTGCTGATGTAGTGGCAGTGGCTGTGTCTGTGCCTCTGTTGTTACCTTGCCACTGTCGCCCTCTGTAGGCACCTCCTCTGGACTGGTTTCTGCCTCTGGAACGCCTATTCCTGCCCCTTTGAAATTTTGTGGAGTCAGGAAAGGACCAATTTTGGCAGGCCAGTTCCTGCTAAACCTTGGGGTTGAACCTGCAAGAAATCTTTAACAGTTTGAACAGATTTTGCCTTTTCTTCCATTTTCTTCATAACCTGCTGGGCAGGTGTACCAAACAAACTTGTCTTGTCCATAGGAGCATCTAGCAACTTAGCTTTAACATGATCCGGTAAAGCTTGTTCCTTTAGCCATGCATGCCTTCTTATCACTGTGCCTGTCATGGCTGATCTAAATGAAGCCTCCAGTGCATCATAGCCACATTTTAAGGAATGGTTGCTAACCTGTTGTATGTTATTTACCATCTCTATTACATATTTCTTATCAAGAGATTCATCAGTGGTTAGTTTTTAGTTAACTGATCAAGCATAAACTCTTGGTATTGTATCATGTGAAACTGACAGTTTAAAGCTCTAGCTGAGAGAGTAGCTGAAGTGTAGACCTTTTACCCCATCTGTCTAGTGACCTTGCTTCCCTTTCAGAAGGAATAGGGTTTTTGGCTGTGGTCGGCTACTGCCTTGGGACCCTGGGATATAGTTTCTGGGTCTGCAAGTGGGGCCTTGTAAAGGTGGTGATGAGTATCTGGCACCCTGTAAAATCTGTCTGGTTTGGCAGGGGCTGGGGTAAAGAATCTGGAGCGGAGCAAACATCATTGAAAGCATCATCCACCACAGAGAGAACAGGAGGTATAGCTAAGGGCCTGTGCTGTGGGAGGTGCAGAAAGGTCCTAAGTCTTTTCTGGAGTCTGAAAAATCCTGTTGCTGCCATTGGAACTGTTCTCGCATGGCATGCAAGGTTTCCCCAAAGGAGAATTCTTCTGGTGGGGAAGCAGCTGGAATGGATTCTTCAGCATCAGAATCTTCAAAATTGGAGAAGGGAGCCTCAGGCTGGTCAGTTATGTCTGATTCATCAGCAGAATCATCAGAAGACACTGGCTCAGGGGCTCTGCCCTAGGTCTCTTCTCTGGGGCTGAAAGGCCCTGTCTGGATGAGATTGAGATCCTCTAATTAAAGAAATTAAATCTTCTGCCAAAGAAAGCATTTGAGAACTAGAAGAGGGCCTGGATGTGGGGGTTTAACAGGCACTGTTTTAGTAGTCTTGGCTGCTTTAGCCCTGGCGAAGGCCTTAATGGACATGGCAGCTGGAGGCCTAGCAGCACCACGTGCTGGGGTAGAGACATCCAAGGGATGGTGTCTGATAAGTCAACCACCGTAGTGGGTAAAATTTCTGAGGTCGATTCAAGAGTTGTAGCAGGGGCCTCAGTTGTAAGAATAGGTTCAGCTGTACTTTGAGCAGTTTTCTCGGTTTCGCCGAAACCGAGACACTCATGTTTGCTTTACCGTGGTTTCGCCGAAACCGCGGACCGAGTGTCGGTCTTTATCTTTGCGTTTTGGGGTAGTCGGAGGATCCGACGGCATAATGTACGCAAAATCAGAACCGAAAAACTGTTCTGCAAACTCCGACCGACGCCTAAGCGTGCTCGGTTGAAAGAGGCACAGGCCGAACAGGCTGCTACGCGTGGGCTGGGCCTAAACAAGGCAGACAGTAAGAGTGGAAATCTTTATGAGGTATTTGTTTCCCACAGGTTAAACAATTGTTAACTTTTTCTGACATCGGCTGAGGCAAGAAAGAGTCCCCAACGGGGTACTTAGCTTTAGAAGTCTTCGAAGTAGTATTCGGTAGAAGTAATCTCTGGATCCGACCGACCGGCACTTGCGAACAGCTTCTGCTTCGGGCGCCACGCGGCAAGAAAGACTGAGGAAAATGGCGTCGGCTGATGCTTTTATACCCGAAGACCAACAGAGATGACGTCGGGTGGAGTGCGACATCAGCCGAAGCCGGACCCGGACTTTGGAATCCGGCCGACTGCAGGGCTGCCTGACGGCCTGACGACAGGACAACCCACTTGTTATGACTGCAGATGCATCCATGAAGGACATCAACTTTTCCTGTCTGCCTGAATCAGGCAGTCGTCTAAGTAGGAGAAAATTTGAATATTCCTTTATCTGCAAAAAGCAATGGGGGTGGAGCCAGGCATTTTGTGAACACTCTGGGAGCAGTGGATAAGACAAAGGGAAGCGCAGAGAACTGAAAGTGCATAGATCCTGTCCTGAAACGTAGATACTTCCTCCAAGAATCCCTGTTTGGGATGTGTAGATAGGCCTCTTTTAGGTCTAGAGTGGCTAACCAAGCATCATTGGAAATCATAGGAAGAAGCTGCTGGAGGGTTAGCACTTCGAATTTTGGTATCACCAGGAAGGTGTTTAGAATTGATAGATCAAGGATTGGGTGCCAGGTGCCCTCTTTTCTGGGTACAAGGAAAAGCCTGGAGTAGAAACCTTGGCCTATATGTTCTGCAGGAACAGGCTGTATTGCCTTCATAGAGAGTAGGGAATGGACTTGTTTCATGCCCTCTGCCCACTAGTTTGGAGGAAGATCTGGGAACCCTTTTGGGGTTGGGAGAGTGTGGAAATAAAATTCTATCCCTGGGACACTATACATTGAGGACCCATCGGTCGCTGGTAATAGAGGACCAGTTTTTTGCATGGGAGGAGAGATTTCCTCCTAGGGGCACAAGCAGGTGGGCAGAGGTAAGTGATGGAAGTGTAAAGTCATTGTGAGTTCTTTCCATAAGGGGGTGGCTTAGAGCTTCCTGTTTTAGAAGTGGAGGAACTTCACTGTTTAGATCTTTGCATTCCCTGGGACTGCTGTCTGGGGGGGGGGGGGGGGGGTCTGCTTCCCCTAGGTCTTGTTTGAGCTGGCCTGGACGGGGCTGGAAAGGACCAGTGCTTGGAGGGGCAATGCCTACTAAACCTCAGAGGCTGGACTTGTAAGAAGACTAACTGTCTGCATAGATTTAGCTTTTTCTTCCATCTTTAAGACCTCTTTTGCCTAATGGTGCGTCCAATAGTTTTAATTTGATATGGTGCGACAAGGTCTGCTCCTTAAGCCAAGCATACCTTCTGTGACTGCTGCCCTGCAAGATGCTTCTAGGGTGTCAAAGCCACATTGCAAGGTGTGTTTAGTAACGTGGCTTGCAGAATGCATAAGCTCCTGTAATTCTTTATTTTCTGCACAAGCAGGAAAGGTAGACATTTTCTGTTTGAGGAGTTCCATGGTATGTTGCTGGTATTTCAGCATATGGAACTGACACTTTAGTTCTCTAATGGCAAGAGTTGCATAGGTGTATACTTTTTTACCCCATCTGTCTGAAGCTCGGGAATCCCTGTCCGAGGAGGTGGGATTCTTAGCGGTGGTTGCTTTTATTCCTTTAGGTCTTTGGGAGATGACCTCGGAGTCAGCAGTGGGATTTTTGAAAATAAACTTGAGAGTCAGGGACTAATACCGGTCAGGTTTCCTGGGAGCAGGAGGAAGGGTGTCAGGAGTCAAACTGAACTCCATAAAGACATCATCCACAACATCCAAGACTGGAGAAATGGCTAAAGGTCTGTGCGGTGGCAAATCTAAGAATTCCCAGAGTCTCTTTTTGGACTGAGGATAATCCCGACATTCCCACTGGAAATGCTCCCTTAAAGTATGTAGGGTTTCACCAAATGAAAAATCCTCTGGAGAAGAGGCTGAAGGAATGGATTCCTCTGCATCTAAATCCTCATAAGCAGATAGGGGTTGCATGTCTTCATATTCAGAAACCTCAGTCTTCGGACTTGTAGTCAGATACAACTGCTGGAGACAAATCTCTCTTTCTTTTTGAAGGGGTAGTCTGGCTTCCCCCAATAAGCATGATAAGGTCTTCTGTCATTTTAAGCATTTGAGACTGAGGCATGGAAGAAGGTGCCTGAGCTTGGGTCGTCGGTTTTGTAGGCGTAGTTCAGACCCTGGGCCTTAAAAACTCTGTAGTTTTAGAAAGAACTGAAGATGCAAAGGAAGTCAGTTTGTGTCGAGCATCAGTAGTGCGAAAAGCTTCCTCGGAGGCCGGTGCCTGCTCAGCGGCTCAGAACCCATCCAAGGTAGAGACATCTGCAGGATCCTTGGTCAAATAAGAGTGTCGCGGCACACCGGTCTCCAAACAGGTCTCGGCAGCGGCCTGCGAATCAACTGAAGTGGGCATCAGGGGCTGCGAAAGCACCTCACGGAGAACCAGCGAACTGGCAACTAGCTTAATGGAAGCGTCGTCAGCAGTTTTGGATCTGTGTGGTCTCTGTCTTTATCCTGACTTTTTTTCGAAATATCGGTAGTCGGATGGCTTACCAAAGCCATTTCGGAATACGGAGATTGTGAACGAAAATATTTAGCTACAATAAGGGCCAGATGACCTATAGTTCTGGCATTGAACAAAGCACAAAAGCGACAGTGAGGGATGTCGTGGTCTAGGCCTAAACAGGTGATGCAGTAAGAATGGAGTCTCGGTGTGGTATTTGCTTTCACAGGCGAGACAATAGTTGACTTTCTCTGACATCGGTTAGAGCAAGAAAAAAGAATCCCAAATGGGGTACTTGGCTTTAGAAGACTTCAACTTCAGTTTGGAAATGAAACTCGGGTGGTGGCCAACCGGCAGTCGTGCGAACTGCTGCTGCTTCATGCTCCTCGGCAAAAAAGACTGATGTAATAGTGTTGGCTGCCTGATTTTATACCACTGACGACCTGACGTCAGTCCTGGAGTGACAGCAACCGACGCAAAAGTACTAAGTCTCTGGTATTCGGGCTGACTGAGGGCTACCCCTGGCAGGACAACCCAAGTGTGATGACTGCAACAGTGAAACACGAAGAACATCCAATGTTTCCTGTGGTAAAAAGGAGTCATCACAATGATTTTTGCACAGTTCTTCTGGATCACCAGAATTATCCTGGATATCAGCAGAAAGGGTGGAAATGCATAAATGAATATCTCCATCCATGAGAATGGAAATGCATTCATTTTTATAAGCCTGCCTGGCAAGGAGTCCTGGAGCAAAGTTTGTTAAGTTGTCTGATATGAAAGAAGGCAAAATGATCTGAGGTGTTTCCCAAGTCTGGAATAATTCCTGGAAGACCCCATCATTCAATTTTCATTTGTGAGGATCTGTCCTGGTCCTGACCAGTTTGTCTTTCACTATGTTTTGCTGTAACAGAATGTCAGATGTTTGAAATGTTGAGAAGTGCTGAAAAAACAATTTCCCAAGCCAGCACAGTCAGCTTGCAAAGAGGGTATTCACCTGGTACTTCCTTGCTTGCTGATGTACCACATCATTGCGGTGTTGTCTGTAATCACCTGAAGAGGTCTTGGGGAACACAGATGATGGAGATTTTATTGCATGAGTCATAGCTAAAATCTGACATTTAAGTCCTTTGGTTCGTCTGAGGAATCCCAAACGCGTTGCACCTTTACCCCCCCTGAAACTGTCACCAAGTGAAATCTGAGGCATTTGTAGTTAGACTGGCTTGGATGTAGAGGAGAAAAAGAATCCAAAATTCCAGAGGATGCAAATGTTTGGGTTTTTAGAATGCACTGAATCTTGCATGTGTAATCTGGCAAGAGGATCATGAGAATCACAGATGCCATGGGCCCTAGAATCCTGAAATATTCACTGGCTGAAGCCTGAGACTAACTTGAAAAACTCTGCAAAGTTTCCAAATACAAATAGACCCTCTCCCAGTGTCACAAAATTTTGCTACAGAGTTTCTATCAGACACTGTAGAAAGACAATCTTGTGTGACGGGGTCAATGAGGCTTTCTAAATATTTATCTGGAATTCCAGACTGGTGAGAGGAGATGAAAGTGTAATGACTCTTGACATTAAGGAAAATACTCTGAAAAGATGGGCAAGTCATCCATATACAAGAAGTGAATGCCATTCAGTACGCAATATCCTGGAATTTTAAAAATACCCCTGAAGCTGTAGATAACCCAAAGGGTAATGTACAAGAATGGACAATGTGTCCCACACGCAGAAAATTTAAGAAATTTTCTGAAGCCTTTGGCTATGGGAATGTGATGGTATGTATCTTTTCGCCTGAGGCGGGAAATCCCACACCATGAATACAGCAACATTGGAAAAGAAGGATATCTAATGTTAACATAAGGCTTCCCTGGAGAATGACAGGTAACAGATTCTGAAGGGCCAATATTTTGAATTTGGGAACATTAACATACAGATTTAGAATGATAAAGAACTGGTTCCAAAGACTACCTTCTTTGGCACCAAAAACATTTTGGAATAAAAGCCTTTGCCCTTTGGTTTAATGGCACCTGTTCTAAGACACCTAGGTTGAGCAAATGATGAAGAACCGGAGAAAAAAAATGTATTTGGTTGAGAGGGTGGGGAGGATCTCCCCTGAAAGAGGTATTTGTATCCAGTGGCAAATGCATCCATCCAAAATCACCTTTAACACCCAAAAGTTTGGAACAATTTGCTATCAAGCGGGAATTTACAGAGCCAGTAGCTAGGATAGATCTTGAGAAAATGGAGCAGAAGTGGAGGGGGTGGTCAGAAAATGCTGGTACAGTCATTTTGAAGTTTCTTTTTAAGAAAGCTTTTTATTGCTTCCCTCTTACCATCTCTATTTCCTGTTTGGTTTGAGTAGGCAGGGATTATTTGTTTTGTTTCTTAGACTTAAAAGAGGACCTGTGAGATTGGGGGTTTGACAAATCTTAGAAATTACCTGAATTTTCTATTCTGCTCAAATTGTTTGAGGACCTGAGTAGCAGACGGATTAATAAAACCTCTATCTAAAAAATCACAGACACTACTTACAACATGTTTAGATATTTGAGAAGGCACTGCCTTCAGGGTGAACTGTGGTAGTCAATTCTATCAAACTGGCAGTACAAAAGAGCAAAAACTTCTACATATGGGTCTGATAGTTAAAAATTATATACGGCAAAGTGGAAGATGAAAAACTTCTCTTATCAAATCTGTCCAGTATCTTCCCCTCCTCCGTCTCAGGGGATGGGCTGGAGTACACACAGAGCCTGTTCCTAAGCTGGCAAAGACATTAAAATTGAAGCAGGGCCAAATCTAAGGTAAAATAAATAAATAAATCATTGTCAATTTAAAAACTTGATAAAGCCCTCCGATTTTCTGGGGACTGAAGCAAGTGCGTAGAATGAGGCATACTTACTCGTAACATCTCATAACAAGGCCTCAGTTTAAGGGAAACATCCATTTGTTCCCACAAAAAAATCTCACTCATCCAGACTACAGTTTGAGAAAAGGAACATTCCTCCAAAGGAGGTTGCGAGGACCAGGTTTCCTCTGAATATGAAATTTTGGCTTGAGAATCTTCAGTAGAAGCAGTCCTGTTCCTGTCTATATCAGAATGCTTTGCCACATCTTCCTCAGGAATGCTTCTGCTGAACTGATTTTCATATACTGCATTCTGCATAACAGGATTAAATACCTGTAACAATTTCTTGGCCAAGCTAAGAAAAATCAACTCTTCTAACAGACACCTTGTCTTCAAATGAACAATGTTTAACCATTTTTTTTCTTCATGGGTATCCCAATGAACTCCAAGTATGTCCCCCATCATCCCCTGTTTACACTGACCAGCTTTCCCCTGGTGTCTGTGTCTTTGGAAAGATGTTTCTCCCAGGCCCAGTTCAGACAAACAGCAGAAGAGGACATGGCTGACCCTTGTTCATGGTGGCTGGAAGGACTACAACACAGGAAGCAAGACAGGTAAATGGTCTGAGGACTATGCACTCACCCACCATGGGGTGAGAGCTCTTAGGCAATTCTTTTTTCTTCTAGGAACAACAGACATCAGACCAGCAGGAGCAGGATAAGCATCAATGCTGAAAGCAAGGATGATGCTTTAAATATGGTAAACTTCATTAGAATGCGTTAGTCAGAAAGTAACTGGTCAATCAAATAATTTTCACAAGCAGCACATTTACATTTTCACATTCACAGTGCTCTAAACTCTGTAATGCTTAAGCAGCAGAAACTCCTCCAGATAAAATTCAGTCTAACAAAAAATGGCAGCCTAATGGTCACACAATGAACACAAGCACCAATATATCCCAAAGTAGCTTGTGCCCAAATAAAATACTTCCCACCTCTAAATTTTAACAAAATACATCAAGTGTACACAAGCAGTATATTTTCTCACAAAAAATAGCATAAGCTGAAAATAGTCTCGGACAGGAAACTTTTGAAATTAGAAAGATGTATAGTTTCAAGGGACAGTCTTGCTAAAAAGCTAAATAAAATAAACAGCATTTTTAAGAAAAAAAACTGTGTAGAAGAGCTCCCTAATAAGGACCTACCTGCCAAAACAAAGCTGAAGACCTAATGCTGCTCTTGTGAAACTTCTGAGCTGCATCTTCATGAGGCAGCAAGAATGTACTGAAGTTTTTTCACTCAGACTGATTTTTCTCTCACTACAGCTGTCCAAATAAGTATTCAGGGCGATGGAGATGAAGGGAGTCCGAGCTTTTGAAGCTAGCCGATTGTTGCATCTTTAGCCAGACACAATCCATATAGCCTTAAAAGCTACTGCAAATGTTGAGATAATGAATATCAGAGCTTTGGCCGGCTAACATCTACCTGAAATCAGCTGGACGTATAAGTGAATTTAAGTACACTTTTATCTGCTCTTTTGCATATAGTACTGTATTTAACTTATTTATTTCTGTTTTTCACTGAATATTAACTCAACTAAAGTTGTGGCTGTCTCTCTACAGAGTACTTTTTACAATTTTTGTGTAGCCATTGATAGCAGTGGGGGGTAGTTTCAGCTCATCACTGACATCCTGTCTTGAGTTATATAAGTGGTACATTTTGAGTTATCTCTGCTTAATATCAGAGCTTTGGCCGGCTAACATCTACCAAAATCAGCTTGACATACAAGTGAATTTAAGTACGCTTATCTGCTCTTTTGCATACAGTACTGTAATTTATTTATTTGTTTTTCACTAAATATTAACTCAACTGAAGTTGTGGCTGTCTCTCTAAAGAGTCTTCTTCCAGCTTTCCCGGTTAGGGGTCGCCACAGTGGATCATCTGTCCACTCATGATTGGCAGTGGAGTTTTATGGTGTCAAGTTGCCAGCCCGGCGCCCAACCTTCCACAGAAGACACACACACACACACACACACACACACACACACTCACACACACACTCACACACACACTCACACACACACTCACACACACACTCACACACACACTCACACACACACTCACACACACACTCACACACACACTCACACACACACTCACACACACACTCACACACACACTCACACACACACACTCACACACACACACTCACACACACACTCACACACACACTCACACACACACTCACACACACACACACACACACACACTCTCTCCTAGGGCCAATAGTACTTTTTAGAATTTCTGTGTAGCCACTGACAGCAGTGGGGGGTAGTTTCAGCTCATCACGGACATCCTGTCTTGCCTTATATAAGTGGTACATTTTGAGTTATCTCTGCTTAATATCAGAGCTTTGGCCAGCTAACATCTACCTGAAATCACAAAGCGAACTGGACGACCAGGAAAAAGTAAAAATTTTTGAGCGCTTTCGTCAATTTTAACTATGACCTCTTCAGAATAAAATCAAGTTACACACTTAGTCTTATATAACCAGAGCAATAAATCAATTAAAAAAACTGTAAAATGTACATCTACTTTTAAAGGTGCAGGCTCCCTTAATGCATTTTTCTAGCAAGTCATGTAAATTTTGACCATAGGTATTATATCTCTTTATAGCTATATGAGAAAGGACACCAGCATCAAGAACATCCTTGAAAGAAATCCATTTAGTAGTACCATCAGTAGACTGGGAAAAATTACTAAATGTGGGGAGTGCACGCAGTGTAAGCACATATTAAAGAAAGACAGGGTTTTACTCAAAGGTTATGCATGGGCTAGATTTCAGAAATATAATTGTGGTAGTAAAAAAGTCATTTATGCCAGCATTTGTCAGACTTGTATGTGCTTCTATACCAGAAAAAACAAAAATGCTTTTAGAACCCGCATTTATCAACATATTTATGATATAGATAAATGTAACATTGCAAATGCATTAGCCAAACATATCAACCTTCACCCAGGTCACTATTTTAAGTTTATAGTTCTTGAACAGATCATTATAGATGAAAGGGGTGGCCCTATTGACCATTTACTGGAGTATAAAGAACTATTATGGCAATTAAGGGTCAATGCCACCACTAGCACAGGGCTTAATGATATGGTTTCGCTTAGCAGTTTAAAATTAAAAGCAGACTTCTGCATTTAAAAATCCTATGTCTTTTACAACCATGACAAGAATGTTATTGATTTTATTTGTTCTTGGTTTTGAAAACATAGCTATAAAGAGATATAACACCTATGGTCAAAATTTACATGGCTTGCTAGCAAAATGCATTAAGGGAGCCTGTACCTTTAAAAGTGGATGTACATTTTACAATTTTTTAATTGATGTATTGCACTGGTTATATAAGACTCAGTGTGTAACCTGATTTTATTCTGAAGTCAGTTAAAAACTGACGAAAGTGCTCAATAAAAATTTTTACTTTTTCCTG
Source organism: Protopterus annectens (assembly GCF_019279795.1). Classification (NCBI taxonomy): domain Eukaryota; kingdom Metazoa; phylum Chordata; order Ceratodontiformes; family Protopteridae; genus Protopterus; species Protopterus annectens. The sequence goes on along the minus strand of NC_056728.1, from coordinate 635,323,309 downwards.
GTCGTCCAGTTTGTTTTGCATTTTCTTAGTTTTGCTCCTTTTGGTTTACAATCTACCTGAAATCAGCTGGACGTATTAATGAATTTAAGTACGCTTTTATCTGCTTTTTTGCTTATAGTACTGTATTTAATTTATTTATTTGTGTTTTTTACTGAATATTAACTCAACTGAAGTTGTGGCCATCTCTCTACAGTCCACCCACCCTCCCTGTTCTTGTTTTGGTATTAATGTTGGTGGCTTTGGAATTGCCCGCCCCTCTTGTAGATTTGTATTTGGATACTCCTTCTGGGCCCATCTCATTTGCTCACTCAACTGAGTGCAGTGAGATCAAATTCTGATTTCAGGTACTCCTACTGTGTACAAAGGGAACATTTGGGAAGGACAACCCCTGTAGCCTCTTAATCCTGCTCTGTTCCTTGCCTCAAAAAAAAATATATATATTGTATATGTGTACATATATATATATATATATATATATATATATATAGCATTCATCTGCTCTTACTGTAACAGTTTTAGTTGCTCTTCTGCGTGCTATCTGTTCAGTCGCTCTTATTCTGCACTTATTAGTGCTTGTTAGTAGCCTTCTAATTTACTGCCTTCTGCACTTGTTTTTTAGTCATTTGTTAATTTAATTGCATTTACTTGAACTGTATTTGCCGTAGTGTTGCTACATGCTCGGGTGTGTTGGCCTGCACTACAATTTGAATTGTATTTACTGCTGTTTTAGCTGCTTTTCTGTAATAAAACAAATATATATATTTTAAGCTGGTTTCCTGCCTTTCCTTAACTAGTCAAGTCCAGATATAGACTTGCTGTATTCCAGGACTGTTGGTAAGCTTCTGAGCCCCCCAAGCCTTTCCGTGTTGGATGGAAGCCTTCTAGCTTATCAATGGGAGTGGTAAGAACTAGGTAAAGCCTATCTACCACGGGAAGATTGGGTTTTGGCCATGAAATTGTAGTTCATTGGCCGTTTGGGCAGTTTTTCCATCTCTACTTTCTGGTTAAAAGCCCGTTTTGCGTTTGGTCCCCGCCTTTCCTATAACTACTGTAATACAGGTACAGATTTGCTGCATCCAGGACTGTTGGTAAGCTTCTGAGCCCCCCCAAGCCCTTCTGTGTTAGAGAGAAGCTTTCTAGCTTATCAGTGGGAGTGGTAAGCAAACCTATCTACCACAGGAGTGGCGGCTTCTGGCCCAGAAATTATAGTTTATTGGCCATGTGGGAAGCTTTTCCATCTCTTTCAACCTTCTGATTTAAAAGCCTGTGTTTGCTCTTGTTTCCTGCCTTTCCTGTTACTAGTCTAGTCCAGGTACAGATTTACTGTATCCAGGACTCTTTGCAAGCTTCTGAGCCCCACAAGCCTTTCCGTGCTGGAGGGAAGCCTTCTAGCTCATCAGTAGGAGTGGTAAGCATCAGGCAGCCTATCTACCACAAGAGGAGTGGTCCCTGGTCCAGAAATTGTAGCTACTGGCTGTATGAGCAGTTTTTTTTTTTCCATTTCTTTCTACTTTCTGGTTTGAAAGCTGCACTTGTGCCTGTTTCCCGCCTTTCCTATAACTAGCCTAGTCCGGTTATAGAGTTGCTGTATCCAGGATTGTTAGTAAGCTTCTGAGCCCCCAAGCCTTTCTGTGTTGGAGGAAAGCCTTCTGGCTTATCAGTGGGAGTGGTAAGCACTAGGTAGCCTATCCTCCACAAGAAGAGTGAGTTTTGGCCCAGAAATTGTAGTTTATTTGGCCGTTTGGGCAGTTTTCCATCTCTTTCAACTTGCTGGCTTAAAAGCCTACGTTTGTACTTGTTCCCCGCCTTTCCTGTAACTAGTCTAGTCCAGGTACAGATTTGCTGTATTCCAGGACTCTTTGTAAGATTCTGAGCCCCCAAGCCTTTCTGTGTTGGAGGGAAGCCTTCTAGCTTATCAGTGGAAGTGGTATTGGCTGTTTGGGCAGTTTTTTTCCATCTCTTTCAACGTTCTGGTTTAAAAGCTGCACTTGCTCGTTTACCACCTTTCCTGTAACTAACCTAGTCCGGATACAGAGTTGCTGTATCCAAGACTGTTGGTAAGCTATTGAGCCCGCAAGCCTGTGTTGGAGGAAAGCCTTCTAGCTTATCAGTGGGACTGGTAAGCACTAGGTAGCCTGTCTACCACGAGAAGTTAGGTTCTTGGCCCAGAAATTGTAGTTTATTGACCATTTGGACAGTTTGTCAGTCTCTTTCAACTTTCTGGTTTAAAAGACCACATCTGCGCTTGTTTCCCATCTTTCCTGTAACTAACCTACTGGGTATCACTAGAAAGCCTTAAACTGATACAAGCCTTCTAGCATAGGAGAGAGACTTTGGAGTGATTAAGTATCAGTTTTCTGTACTTTCTTGCTGTACTTAATTGTTTTCCGCCTAAACGCAGATTTTCCAGCATTTATTGTGATTTAAAAGCTTGTTTTTTTCACATATTGTACTTATTTGACTGCCTGCACTTTTAAAAAGATTTTTGTTTAAATAATTTGTTTAACTGTTGTAGGCTACACACTAAAGAGCGATAGCCTTTTCTGATAATTTGTAGTCGTTTAAAGCTGTTTTAAGTGCATTTTTTAGTGTTTGTGCCTTATCTTTAAAAAGAAAACAAACAAAAAAAAATCCTTGTTTCACGCCTTTCTAAGCTAGTATAGTCCAGTTTTCAGGGCTGTAATACTAGTTTCTGAGTTGCCCATACTTTACTTGGATAGAAGGAAGTTTCTCTGTTCACCTGTGAGAGAGGGGAGTTCTGAGCAACCTATCTGTCCCTGGAGGAGTGGTTCCAGCCCAGAAGTTAGTAGTTTATTGGCCCTTTTTGGCTAATTTCTCTCTCTCATTTCCTTACTATAAAAAACGTGTTTGCACGGTCTGGCGCACCGGGCAGTGCCGGTTAGCTACTAGGGTTGCCACCTTTTCAAATGCCCAAAGTGGAACATTTTTGGTACAAACGTCAGATTTTGCAGGGTGAAACATACCCACACAGCCAGTACAAAGGACAGAACTTAACTTTTTTTGCCTAAATAAAAGCTTATTCTTGTGACATTTTAGTTGCTTATTCTGTTTCTTAAAACATTTAGGTGTTTCAGATACAGAACAACTGTTTTATGCAACTATTACATAAAATATAGGAAATATTTTTGTCCTAAAATCTCAGGACATTTGCCATTTTTTCAATTTTTTTGCAGGACACACAGAGGGACTGTCCCTCGCGAAGTGGGACAGGTGGTAACCCTATTAGCTACGATTAAATTATTCACGGCTCCAATAAGTCTCCTCTTCAGTTTTTCCCATGAAACTAGTCCAACTCTCAACCTAAGCACTCAAAAAGCATCTTGCAGCCCAGCACTTGCTCAGACCCAACAGCAAGCACTAATATACCCAGACACTGATTGCCCAGCAGAGCAAGGCTCTTTATTCATCCTTCACCAACCAAGCGACTAAGCAGCTCACCCTACTATTCAGGCATGACCAAAGGGCAAGTTCAGGTGCACTCTCCAGTCCACCTGGTGAATCTGAGTATCCTGACGCAATGTTACAACTGCCTCATGTACACAGACAACCCACTCCTCCATCCACAAAACACTAACATATGCGAGAGATGCAATTATACAGCCAAACTGGAAGCTAAGCTGTCTCCACCCAAGACAGGAACAGACAGTCAAGAGAAGAAGGTTAACACTTGCACCACAACTCCAGCTGCACACAGACCTACTAAAACAGCACTAGCAAAACAATGCACATAAATACACAAAATCATACTCGGAGGCTCTAAGCATCAAAGACCTCCAAAGCAGACACCCAAACAACCTGCACTTCCCGTCACAAACCAGACAACACATAAAACACAAAATCAGTGTGCTGCACAATCACAGCCCTTAAGGAGAAATAACATACCTAACACACTAGTAATAGGTGACTCTATAGTCAGGCACACTGACTACCCACTCACTAGGCTGCAAAAGCAGAAGGTTACTGTTAGCTGCCTGTCGGGAGCCAGAATCCGCCACATAACACAAGCACTCAGGTCACTCCAGAACAAGTATAAATATGACTCATCATTGTTCATGTTAGTGTGAATGACCTGAAACGTACCTCCCTGGACTACATGAAAAGAGACATGGAAGAGCTCTCTGATCATGTAGCCCAGGCTGGTATGACCCTGACCCTGAGTAGCATCCTGCCCTCACCAAGAATGATTCCTCAGTATAAAGAAAAAAAATTATCAATTTCAACAACTGGCTAAGATTCTAGTGTCATTCAAAGGGGATCCAGTGTCTGTCAGCCTGGGACGAAATGCTCGACAAGCCGCATTGCTTCTCAAGAGACAGCTTGCACCTGCCACCCCTAGGCTTTTGAATACTGGCCATGGTTCTTGCTGCCCTCATAGTGCCTTTTTTAGGCAAGGCTCAAAAGTCAAACCCACCTCCGTAAACAGCACAATTAAAAAACTGAGGGTTATGCTACTCAGCGCCAGGAGTTTAAATCTCAAAATGCATGCGCTCGAAGCACTCCTCAGTATGGAGAACATTGACATCTGTGCAGTAACTGAAACCCGGTTCAAGCCTCCAGAGAGCATCCCAGCACTACCGGACTACAACTCATACCACACGTTTTGGGCACAGAACACGGACCGAAACACAAAACAAGGGGGTGTTATCCATATTCATCAAGGATACCTACACCTCCAGGTTAGTGGTGCAGCATGATACCGCTGAGATCATCCATGTGCAGCTAACATCAGGCAAATCTGCAATGCAAATTACGGCCTGCTACAGATCACTCTCCATGATGCAGGACAACCACTCCACCTTTCTGGAGACACTGGAAAACATGAAGGTCCTACCAAACACCCTGATATTGGGCGATTTCAATTACCCTACCATTCACTGGGAAAACTATTCAAGTACAAATTCCCAGACCCAGCACTTCCTGGAATTCATAAACTCAAATGCCCTGGATCAGCTGCTCCCCTACCAGAGGTGAAAACATATTGGACCTGGTCATAACCAACATGGGCGACAGGTGTTCCACACCGGAGGTCAACCCGTCACTGGTTAGATCAGACCATAAACAAATCACTCTGGATGTCCACAGCCCACCACCACCCTCAACTAAGGAAACCACAGCAAAAAACTTTTCTAAAGCAAACTTCACCTTACTTAAGACAGAGATGGTAAGTTTCACAGCCCCCACGCTAAAGGGTAACGCTGCCCAAAATGCAGAAACCTTTACAAATGTACTCTATGAGCACTACAAGGATGCATGGATCGTGCCATCCCTAGCAAAACCAAGACTCACTCCTCTAAGAGAAGGAAACCAGTTTGGTGGACCCCTGCAATAAACAGGCTATACAATAGGAGGAGGAAGCTAGTTCAGAAAAAAAACAAATCCCAAGAAGGAAAGACATCCCTGATCAGTATTCAATAAGAAACTGAGGTCCCTCATGAAATCATCCAAGGCTAACTAAGAAAGAAAAATAGCCAAGGATTCAAAAGATAACCACAAAGCCTTCTTTAGCTATGTTAAGAATCTAAGTGGCAACTCACAGATATGCACTGAACTAGTGTAAAACAGCACAAAATATACTGAACTTACTGATATTGCCAACATCCTGGCAGATAGATTCAGTGCAAACTTCACCCACATATCACCTCCAAAAGGGCCTACAACAATACCAGAAAAGTGTAGTGTCCCAATAATCACAGACACACAGGTGAAAACAGCCCTTTCAAAAGCCAAACACACAGCATCAATGGGACCAGATGGTGTCCCAGGCTGTGTCTTGCACGAACTACAGAACAAACTAACCCCCCACCTAAACATGTTATTCAACCTCAGCCTCTCCACAGGCTACATGCCCATAGAATGGCGCACAGCAATGGTTATTCTGCTCCACAAAGGAGGGGCCACATCTGACCCTGGTAACTATCACCCCATAAGCCTGACTAGCCTGGTCTGCAAGGCTATGGAGTGCATCATCATGGAACTCATTAAAAAAGACATTGGGAACCTCCAAACACTTGACCTGACCCAGTTTGGCTTTAAGAGCAGATCATGCCTACTAAACCTGGTGGACTTCTTCGAGACAGGAACTGACTGGTTAAGATTTCGAAGGTTGTATGTTGGTGTATCTCTAAATAGTCTGAAGGTGAGTGGGAGAAGATCTCATTCTTGACAAATTTAGATAGTTGAGAGAAGAGTGGCAAATTAACAAGCTGTTTCACAGGGAGCCAGTAACCTTTTTCAATGGTTTTGCAGTGGTGTTCACTTCTTGGGAACAAAGTGATGAATCTTGCATATGGCAATTAAGATAAATGGAATGGTGGGTGCATTTCTTTTAGAAGCTGTAGCAATCGGAGGGAGACCATATTCTAGCTCAGCCAAAAAGATACCTTTACCTATGGCATTCCTATAGGGTCTAGACAGAAAAAGAGAGATCCTACTAGCCCAGAAAGTACAGTTTTGTACCTACCATAAATGTAGATGTTCGAGTGTACACCCTGCTGCAGTCATCACACTTGGGTTATCTTATCGTCAGGGGGTCCCGCAGTCGGACGGAATTCCAAAGTCTTGGTCCGGCATTGGTTGCTGTCGCTTCTTCCCTGGCGTCAGTGCGCCAAGGGTATATATAATGCAACCAATGCCATTTTCTTCAGTTTTTCTTGCCCCAGATGTCAGGTGCCCCCAAAAAGGTGGTCAGTAATTAGTACCAAATTGAGTAAACGTTGCACAAACACAAAATCCCTTCAGCTATAAGCAAATACATCAGGAAGGTATTGTAGAGAATTAGCCAGTTAGATAAGAGGGAATGGAGGGAGGGTAACCTGGACTGCAGCAGGGTGTACACTCGAACATCTACATTTATGGTAGGTACAAAACTGTACTATGTTCATCATGTTACCCTGCTGCAGTCATCACACTTGGGTAGAATCCTAAAGCTAAGGATGGGTGGAGGAATTATAGAGGGTTAGAGGAGGCTAGAAGGCCCTGCAGAACTGTAGTGGCAAAGCCCGCCCTAGTCTTAGAATAAAGTGGTAAGTGATAGTGTTCGGTAAAGGTGTGTACTGAACTCCAAGTTGCAGCTTCCAAAATCTCCTTGATTGGAACCCCCCTGAGAAAAGCTGTAGAAGTAGCTGTTGCCCTGGTAGAGTGGGGCCTAATGGTAGCAGGAACTGAAGTTTTCCATGATGGGTATAGCAGAAATGTATGCAATGACCTATCCATTTGGAAATGGTTTGTTTTGAAATAGCCTTCCCATGTGAAGCTGTAGCATAGGATACAAAAAGCTGATCAGATTTTCTGAAAGACTTAGTTTTGTCCAAGTAGTAACGAAGTTGCCTGTGAATGTCCAAGGAATGCAGGAGTCTCTCACCTTTGTTCTGTGGATTTGGGAAGAAGGTGGGTAAGTGAATGGTTTGATTTAAAGCCATACTGGAAACCACTTTAGGCATAAAGGAAGGATTAGTTCGTAGAGAAACTCTGTCGATGGAAAATGAGGAAAGGTTCCACTGCCATTAGTGTCTGTAGCTCTGAGACTCTTCTAGCTGAAGTTATTGCTAGCAGCAAGGCAGTCTTCCATGATAGGAACTGCAGATCTGCAGAGAAAGCTGGTTCAAAGGGAGGTAGCGTTAATTTTTCCAGAACAAAATTGAGGTCCCATGCTGGTGTAGGTGCTCTCCTGGGTGGCCTAATTTTTTTTTGCCCCTCTGAGGAACTGCCTTAGAAGTGGATGTGAAAATAAGGGTGGATCCGTGTTGTAGTGGGCTGAAACAGCTGAAGCATGGATTTTAATGGAGGAGAAAGAAAGTCCTTTGTGCAACATCTCAGTTAAATACTGTAGAATGTGAGGCATGTGAGGCTGAATTGTGTCTTGGCCTTTGGCTTGGTTCCAGGCACAAAACCTTTTCCATTTGTCCGAATAAGCCTTCCTGGTGCTTGGCCTCCTAGCTTTCAGAATAACATCCATAACTGCTTGGGAAAGAGGAGCTGGCTGGGATGCTTAGTTGATTTGCCATGCAGCCAGATTTAAGGTTTTGAGCTGGCTGTGAAGAATCTGATTATTTTGTTGTGTGAGCAAATGGGAAATTTGTGGTAATATCCAAGGTGGGCCGTGGGCCATGTTCCTCAATAGTGGGTACCAGTGCTGGCGTGGCCAGTCTGGGGCTATGAGAATCAGTCGTGGTCTCTCCTTTTTGACTTTCAGAAGTACCTTTGTGAGGAGAGGCAATGGAGGGAAGGCATATGCTGTCAGGTTTTTCCAACTGAAAGAGACAGCGTCCACTTTCCAAGCTTGATGGTGAAGTGTCCTTGTACAAACTTTAGTTAGTTGGTAGTTTTGAGGACTGGCAAACAGGTTTATGTCTGGAAGGCCCCATTTTTGAGTTATCATTGTAAATACTTGTGGATCTAGTTTCAACTCGTGGGGATCCATGATGTTTCTGCTGAGGTAGTCTGCCAATGTATTCTTCTTTCCTGGCAGGAATTGAGCTTGTAACTGAACTCGGTAAGCCAGAGCTGTGTTCCAGAAGATCATTGCTTCCCTGCATAGAGGGTAGGAGTGAGTACCTCCTTGTTTGTTTATGTACCACATTACTGTGGTGTTGTCTGTCTTTATTGTAAGTTTTCCTGGATGTAATAGATTCTTGAAGGCTGTCAGAGCTTTCTGTACAGCTAGCATCTCTTTTTGATTGATGTGCAGATTCCTTTGATCTGCAGTCCATACGCCTTGAACGCACTTGTCCTGCCATATGTGCCCCCCAGGCGTAGTCTGATGCATCTGTTGTGAAAATTTGCCTGGCTGGGGGCAAGGTGAAAGGCTGACCCTTATTGAGGTGACATGCCTGCGACCACCACAGAAACTCCTGTTGTAGGCAGGGAATGAGAGATATCATTGTGTCCAAGCTGTGGCTGTGTTGGGACCATACGCTTTTTAGGTACCACTGTAATTTCCTCATATGCAGCTTTGCAAATGGTATTAGTAGTATGCAAGATGCCAAGAAGCCCAAGGCCTGCAGAATTTTTCTTGCAGTTAATTGGGTCTTTGTTGCCATTGTTTTGAAATATTGAGTCAGTTGTAGTTGTTTGTCTGGCGTCAGATAAGCCTTCTGGGCCGTTGTATTCAAGCTGGCACCCAGGAATGTCATATTTTGTGATGGTACTAGTTTTGACTTCTTTTCGTTTACTGTGTAACCCCAGGCAATTTATTAGATGTTTTACAAAAGCCAGATGATGTAAGAGAATGTCCTTGCTTTCTGCTTGGATGAGGCAGTCGTCCAGGTATGGGAACATTTGAATTCCTCTGTCTGCAGTATGCAATTACTGGAGCCAGGCATTTTGTGAAGACTCTGGGTGCAGTAGATAAGCCAAAGGGCAGTGCAGAGAATTGGTAATGGGTTGAACCTGCAATGAAACGGAGGTATCTTCTGCAACTTTGTCTGATAGGGACATGCAGGTATGCCTCCTTGAGGTCCAACGTTACTAGCCATGCTTCCTTGCCCAACATGGGAAGAAGCTGCTGTAGTGTTAGCATCTTGAATTTGGGTACTTGTAAGAAGGTGTTTAGAATTGAAAGGTCCAGAATTGGTCTCCAGGCATTGTCCTTTCTGGGCATTAGAAAGAGTCTTGAGTAAAATCCTTGACCTTGCTCTCGAGTAGGTAACAGTTGAATGGCTCATGTCCATGAGAGCTGTAATTTGTTTTTGTGCCTCTGCCCATTGATTTTGTGGCAGGTTTGCCAGTCCTCTTTTCATTGGCAAGGTGTGAAAATGGAATTTGTATCCAAGTAAAATTATGTCCAGGACCCATTTGTCCTTTGTGACAATGTGCCAGTTGTCTGAAAAAAGTGCGAGTCTTCCTCCCAAGGGGGCTGCCAAAAGAGTGTTGCTTGGCCAGATGAGGTGCAAGTCATTGAGTTTGCCTTCTGGTAGATTGGGACCTGTCTTCTCCTCCCTTCTGTGATGTAGTGCCACATTGGCGAGGTTTGTACTGGGCTTGTGGTTGTCCTCTGCCTCTTGGACGTCTGTATTTACCCCTCTGTGGTCTGTCTGTAGCTGGAAAGGACCAATTTTTTGTTGGCCAGTTTCTGCTGAAGCAAGGGGGCTGTACCTGTAGGAAATCTTTGACTGTCTGCATAGATTTTGCCTTATCCTCCATTTTCTTTAAGACTTCTTCTGCTTTAACTACAAAAAGAAAGTACAGTTTTGTACCTACCATAAATGTAGATGTTCGAGTGCTAATACAGCTGCAGTCATAACAGATGGGTTATCCTGCCGTCAGGCGGGTCCTCGGTCAGCCGAATTCCAAAGTCTAGGTCCAGCGTCAGTTGTCGTCGCTTCTTCCCTGACGTCACTGCGGCAGGGGTATAAAAGAACCAGCAGACGCCATTTTCTTCAGTTTTTCTTGCCCCAGATGTCAGGTGCCCCCAGAAGGAAGGCAAAACAAACTTCTGTAATAATGCAATGTAATATAATCAAAAAACAGTAGTTTGCAAGCAAATACACCATAAAGAATACCCCAATCAGATTGTATGAGGAGGTGTTTGTCATAAGGCCTGTCTCAAGAGGGGATGGAGGGAGGGAAACCTGGACTGCAGCTGTATTAGCACTCGAACATCTACATTTATGGTAGGTACAAAAGTGTACTATGTTCATTGTGCATACAGCTGCAGTCATAACAGATGGGTAGAATCCCAAAGCTAAAAAGGGGTGGCAGGCACCAAGTGGAACTAGGAGGAGCAAGGATGCCCTGCAAGACTGCTGTGGCAAAGCCCACTCTAGATTTAGAGTATAGTGGAAGGTGATAGTGCTTGGAGAAAGTGTGCACAGAACTCCAAGTGGCTGCTTCCAAAATATCCTTGGTAGGAACTCCCGTGAGGAAAGCTGCAGAGGTAGCTGTGGCCCTTGTGGAGTGAGATCTGATGCTTGTAGGTACAGTTTTTCCATGAAATGAGTAACAAAAGCGTATGCAGTGGGCTATCCATTTTGAGATTGTCTGTTTGGAAATAGCCTTTCCTTGAGCAGCTGTAGCATAAGACACAAAGAGTTGCTCTGATTTTCTGAATGGCTTTGTCCTGTCCAAATAATAACGAAGTTGTCTGTGAATGTCCAAGGAATGTAGTAGTCTTTCCCCTTTGTTTTGTGGGTTAGGATAAAAGGTAGGTAAGTGGATAGTCTGATTCAAGGCTACACTGGATACTATCTTTGGCATAAAGGAAGGGTTGGTTCGTAAGGAAACTCTGTCCTGATGGAAAATGATGAAAGGTTGCACAGCCATGACGGTTTGTAGTTACAAAACCCTGCGTGCTGAGGTGATAGCCAGAAGGAAGGCTGTTTTCCATGACAAATATTGCAGTTCTGTTGAGGCAGCTGGCTCAAATGGAGGCAGAGTCAGTTTTTCTAAAATGAAGTTGAGGTCCCAAGCAGGTACTGGTGGTTTCCTTGGGGGTTTTATATTCTTAGCCCCTCTGAGGAACTGTCTTAAGAGAGGATGAGAGAATAAAGGAGGATCAGTGTTATATTGTGCAGAAATGGCTGAAGCATGGATCTTGATGGAGAGTCTACTGTTTAACATCTCAGCTAGGTACTGTAATATTTGAGGTAAATTTAGAACCCAAGGATTCTGGCCCTTTTTCTGATTCCAGGCACAAAACCGTTTCCATTTGGTGGAGTAGGCTTTTCTAGTTGAAGGTCTTTCTGGCCTCCAAGATGACATCCTGCACCTCCTTGGAGAGGATGGTCTGTTGGGAAATCAAGGAATCCTCCATGCGGCTAGATTGAGGGATTTTAGCTGACTGTGAAGAGTTTTGAAGTTGTGCTGGGTCAACAGAAGAGGCACTAGAGGAAGGATCCATGGAAGGGAATGAGTCAGGCTCTTTATGAGTGGATACCAGTATTGTCTTGGCCAGTCTGGAGCAATGAGAATCATCTTTGGCCTCTCTGCTCTGGCTTTTAATAGAACTTTGGGCAGCAGAGGAAGAGGTGGAAAGACATAGACTGTCAATGTTGTCCAATTGAAAGAAAGTGCGTCCACTTTCCAGGCCTGTGGATGATAGGTCCTTGAGCAAAATTTTTTCAGATGGTAATTTTTGTGGGTAGCAAAGAGATCTATGTCTGGCCGTCCCCATGCCTGAATTATCCTTGCGAAAACTTGAGGATGCAACCTCCATTCGTGTGGATCTGTCATATTTCTGCTTAGGTTGTCTGCCAGCGTGTTTTCCTTCCCTGGCAGGAATTGTGCTAGAAGTTGGATTTGCAATTCCAGAGCCGTGTTCCAAAGGGACATTGCTAGTCTGCACAGGGGGTATGAATGAGTTCCTCCCTGTTTGTTTATGTACCACATTCACTGTGGTGTTGTCTGTCCTTATCAATAGCTGGCCTGGATGCAGTAGGTCTTTGAAGGCCATAATAGCATTTTGAACTGCTAGCATTTCCTTTTGATTGATATGTAGGTGCTTCTCTTTTTGGGACCATTTGCCCTGAATGCTCTGATCTGACATGTGCCCCCCCCAGGTGTAGTCCGAGGCGTCTGTTGTGATGATTTGATTTGCTTGAGGCATGCAGAAGGGAAGACCTATGTTTCTTTGGCATGCTTGAGCCCACCACAGAAATTCCTTTTGACGACATGGAATGAGTGGTATAATTGTTTCCAAACTGTGGCTGTGTTGAGACCATAAGTTTTTTAGGTACCATTGAAGTTTCCTCATATGCAGCTTTGCACATGGGATCAGTAAAATGCAAGATGCCATGAATCCCAGAGCCTGCAGGACTTTCCTTGCAGTCAGCCTGGTGAAGGTTGCCATTTTTCTGAAGTATTGAGATAGTTGCCCTTGCTTCTCTGGCGTGAGGTAGGCCATCTGGGTGTTTGTATTCAAGCTGGCACCCAGGAAAATTATTGCTAGAGAGGGTATTAGTTTTGATTTCTTTTTGTTGACTGTGTATCCCAGAAAGTTCAACAATTTTATTACAAAGGCCAGGTGTTTCAGAAGTATGTGCTTGCTGTCCGCTTGGATCAGGCAGTCGTCCAGATATGGGTATATATTTGTATCCCTTGAAGTCTGCAGAAGGCAATTACTGATGCAGGGCATTTCGTAAACACTCTGGGCGGAGTAGATAAACCAAAGGGCAATGCAGAGAATTGATAATGGGTTGAACCTGCAAGAAATCTGAGCTATCTTCTGCAATCTTGTCTGATAGGGACATGCAGGTATGCCTCCTTGAGGTCCAGTGTTACCAGCCAAGACTCCTGTTGGGAAGAAGCTGCTGTAATGTGAGCATCTTGAATTTTGGTACGAGTAAATATGTGTTTAGGATGGAGAGGTCCAAAATAGGTCTCCAATCTTTGTCCTTCCTTGGTACCAGGAATAGTCTGGAATCCTCTTGAATAGCTTTCATGTCCATGAGAGCTGAAATTTGTTTTTGTGCCTCTGCCCTTTGATTTTGTGGCAGGTTTGGCATGCCTCTCATTTTTGGAAGGGTGTGAAAGTGGAATCTGTAGCCTCTGTCTATAATGTCCAGGATCCATTTGTCTTTTGTGACAATATGCCAATTTTTTGAGAATAATGCCAGTTTTCCGCCTAAAGGTGCTGCCATTAAAGCTTTGCTTGGCATGCAAAGGGGAAAGTCATTGTGTCTGCTTTCTGAATGGCTGTGATCTATCTTCTCCACTTCTTGGTGTAGGTGCTTGCCATTGTCTGGCTCTAAATGATCCTTGAGATTGCCCCCTCTACCCCTCGGGCACCTGTATCTACCTCTTTGAGATCTGTCCGTGGCTGGAAAGGACCAATTTTTTGAAGGCCAGTTTCTGCTGAAACGTGGAGGCTGTACCTGTAGGAAATATTTCACTGTGTGCATTGATCTTGCCTTTTCCTCCATTTTCTTTAGTACCTCCTCAGCTTTAACACCAAACAATACATCTTTTTGAAGAGGTGCATCTAGTAATTTAGCTTTGACATGATCTGGTAAGGTTTGCTCTTTGAGCCAAGCATGTCTACGTATGACAGATCCTGTAACAGCAGCTCTACATGAGGCCTCTAAAGCATCAAAACCACATTGCAAGGTATGTTTACCCACTTGCTCTGCACTATGCAACAAATCCTGCAACTCCTTTAAATCTGGTTGTTCAGGTTGTGTCATTTTGCTTTTCAACTGAGATAACAAAAACTGTTGATACTTTAACATATGGAACTGACAGTTTAATGCCCTCATGGTTAAAGTGGCCGAGGTGTATACCTTTTTCCCCCACCTTTCTAAAGCTCTGGAATCCCTCTCTGAAGGTAATGGGTTTTTAGCAGTAGAGGCCTTAATTCCCTTGGGACCCTGTGAAATAGTTTCTGGGTCAGCAGCATGGCTTTTGTATAGGAATTGGTGTGAATCAGGAACCCGGTAATACCTGTCAGGTTTAACAGAAGCTGGAGGTAAAGAATCTGGGTTGAGGCTGGCTTCTGTGTAAACAATCTAATATATCCAAAACAGGAGGGATAGCCAGAGGCCTGTGCTGAGGAAGCAAGAGAAAATCCCGGAGCCTTTTCTTGGAATCTGAGTAATCTTGGCCTTCCCAGTGAAAGTGTTCCCTCAAGGTATGTAAGGGGAATATGAATATGTCTGGTCCTCAGAATGTCTGAGGAAGGGTAGTCTTCCTCCAGTCTGGGCCTTTTGTCCGAGGGTGGCTGAGAACCCCTGATAAGAGTAATCAAATCCTCTGCCATTTTGAGCATCTGTTTTTTAGGCATGAGGCCTTGAGAGGGGCTCTGTGGAGCTTGTCTTTTAGTTTTCATGGCTGCTTTAGATTTTTTGAAAGCCTTAATGGAAAAAGAGGAAGGCCTGAAGACACCTTGAGAGGTGGCAGGCCTGTCTAAACTCTGAGTTTCCCCGCCAAGAGTGGTGTCGGTATCTGTAGTCGGAGTGGGGGCCGAGGAGCCTGCGACCTCGGGCACAGAAGACACCGCTAAAGAAGCATCATCGGTACTCAGGGGCTGCGTAGGCGCCTCGCTGAGAACCGGAGCACCTGTAGCCGGCTTTAGCGTGGTGTCGGTAGAAGTCGCGGACCTCATATGTCGGTCCTTATCTTTGCGTCTTTTACTCAAAACTGGAGTCGGAGTATCCGACGACATAACGTAATTACATTTTTTACCAAAATAATGCTGGGCGAACTCCGCCCGACGCTTAATAGTGCGTTTGTTGAATCTAGCACAGAAACAACAGGCCGGGACGTCGTGGTCTGGGCCTAAGCAAGGAATGCAGAAGGAATGGAAATCCTTATGCGGTATTTGCTTCCCACAAGAAATGCAATTATTAACTTTGTCTGACATTGGTCTGAGGCAAGAAAAGTTTCCCCAACGGGGTACTTAGCTTTCAAGAAGACTTCGGCTGAAAAATTTTCGTAAATCTCAGGAGCCGGCCGACCGGCACTTGTGAACTGCTTCTGCTTCGGGCACCGCGCGGCAAGAAAGACTGAAGAAAATGGCGTCGGCTAGTTCTTTTATACCCCTGCCACACTGACGTCAGGGAAGAAGTGACGACAACCGACGCTGGACCTAGACTTTGGAATTTGGCCGTCCGAGGACCCGCCTGACGGCAGGATAACCCATCTGTTATGACTGCAGCTGTATGCACGATGATCATCCTGCTGTAAGGGAGCATCTAAAAGCTTTGCTTTAACAAGATCAGGCAGAGTTTGTTCCTTTAACCAAGCATGCCTACGTATAACAGACCTAGTGACAGCTGCTCTGCAGGAGGCCTCCAAAGAATCAAACCCACATTGTAAGGTATGTTTACCCACCTGTTCAGTTGCATGCAACAGATCCTGCATTTCTTTCAATTCAGACTGTTGAGGTAGAGTGGTCATTTTTTGCTTTAACTGAGAGATTAGAAATTGCTGATACTTAAGCATGTGAAATTGGCAATTTAGTGCCCTCATAGCTAGAGTGGCTGAGGTGTAAACCTTTTCCCCCCACCTGTCTAGTGCTCTTGAATCCCTCTCAGAGGGTACTGGATTTTTAGCCATAGAAGCCTTAGCCCCTTTGGGACCCTGGGAGATCATCTCTGGGTCAGCAACAGGGCTTTTAAAAAGAAATTTGTGGGAATCAGGCACTCTATAGTATCTGTCAGGCTTGGCCGGAGCAGGAGGTAGAGAGTCTGGGTTCAAACTGGATTCTAAGTAAACATCATCCACAATGTCTAAAACTGGTGGGATGGCAAGTGGTCTGTGCTGGGGGAGTAAAAGAAACTCTATGAGCCTTTTCTTCGAGTCAGAGTAGTCCTGACCTTCCCAATGAAAATGTTCCCGCATAGTGTGTAAAGTTTCCCCAAAGGAGTAGTCTTCAGGAGGAGAAGCTGAGGGAATGGAATCCTCAGCATCAGAATCTTCATAAGGGGAGAAGGAGTAATCTTGGTCCTCAGAGAAGTCTGAAGAAATGGAGACTTGTTCAGAGGATGCATAATCTTCCTCTTGTCTAGGCCTTTTGTCTGGAGGGGGCTGTGGGCCTAGGCAAGGTATGCAATAAGAATGAAAATCCTTATGCGGTATTTGCTTCCCACAAGAAATACAATTGTTAACTTTTTCTGACATCGGTCTGAGGCAAGAAAAGGTTCCCCCAACGGGGTACTTAGCTTTATAGAAGACTTCGGTCTGAAATTCGAATTTGAAAATCTCAGGAGTCGGCCGACCAGCACTTGCGAACTGCTTCTGCTTCGGGCACCGCACGGCAAGAAAGACTGGAGAAAATGGCGTCGGTTGCATTATATATACCCCTGGTGCACTGACGTCAGGGAAGAAGCGACAGCAACAAACGCCGGACCAAAACTTTGGAATTCCAGCCGACTGCGGGACCGCCTGACGATAGGATAACCCAAGTGTGATGACTACAGCAGGGTAACACGATGAACATCAGGAGAGAAGGAGAGAATGAGGGTGTGTCTGTGTGTGTGTCTGTCTGTGTGTGTGTCTCCAGGTGGAGATGAAAATTTTGGAATGGGTCCAACCAAATCACTAGGAATTTGAATATGAAGTGACATTTTCAATACTGTTAATCAGATTATCAAGGATTTGTAGAGGTCTGGATACAGAACTGAGCTTTTGCCTAGCACCAAAAAGTATTGTTTTTGTTTTAGAAGAGTAGACAGTAACTGTTTATCACAGACCTACTGAATAAGGGGCATGAAAATCAGCCTGAAGTTTGAGTTCAAGAGAAGCGTCAGAATGGACGGAGAAGAATCAGACCATGTTATCAGCAAAAAGCAGGAGAGAAAGATGGCGCAAGTCAACCATAGTTGGCTAATATGAGCAGAAAACAGGAAAGGTGCCAAAGTATATCCCTGAGGTACACCTTTTTGCAGAGGCACAGAAGGAGAGGTTGAGGAGTTGAAATTCAGTGAAGTGGTGGTTAGAGAGGTACTTTGTGAACCAAGGCAGTGTCTCATCACTAATGCCCATTTCAATGAGACTGTCTAGAACAGTGACCAACAATATCAGTGTCTCTGGTAAGGTCAATAAAAATGGCTCCAGTAATTAGGCCTTTGTCCTTTGAGAATATTGTCTCCTAGTGTCCAGATAGCTGTGGATATACTGAAACTGGACCAAAGGTCATACTGCATTTGAGAGAGAAAGTGCTAATGGCTGATGTAATGAGCGAGTTGCAAGTCTAGTAATTTTACCAGAATCTTTCCTAAGGTAGGGAGAATAGGAATGAGTTAAAAGTCTGTGAAATCGGGTCGCTTAGGGAGAGAAAACTGACTTTTTTGATGAAACTGAGGACAGGGATTAGGAACATTAAAGTATGCAAGTGCTGGCCCAAACGGTTTTGAGGAACCACAGATATTTCACTGTGTGCAGCCTTGCAAATGGAGCCATTAGAATGGACAATGCCATATACCCCAGAATCAACAAAGTCTCTTAATATGGATATGCTTTGATGAGGGAGATTTAGGAAATGGTGATGGTAAGTAGACAATATGGTAGAAGCAACTGTACCTATATCAAAAGGACATAACATTACTGGATAATCACCATTCTGAAATGGTGGTGTGTGAAAAGACTGCTGAAGAAATGGGACATTACTTTGAGAAATATCAACGTGGCTCTACTATAGGATGGTCTTGTCTATCAAGCATGCTGAGCTTTTAATAACCATTTTGAGAAGCAATAGATTAGGGCTTGCCAGATTACGTGATGTATTTAGATCCGGCAAGGGTGTCTGATTCAGTACCTCAGAGGAATTACGACAGTAATGTCAAAATTATTAGTTATGTACTCACCATAACGTGGCATCTGTGTTGTCCATTTTCTGATCCTCGCACACACTACACTTTGGATCCAGCTCTCAAGCTCCTCCCTCTACCCACAATGCTCTACTCCATCCCAAAAAACTCAGATCGAGTTTGCTGCCTGATCTCCCATTTTATAGCAAAGATAGACAGAGAAAAAAAGACAGGGCTCAACTCCGGAACCGAACAGTTCCAATACCGTCTAATAGGTACTTCTAGAAGTGACGTGGACAGGAAAGGATGGGAGGGAAGATGAAGAAGCATGAAAATGGACAACACAGATGACAAGTTCTGGCGAGTACATAACTAATAAATCTTATGTTATCCTTTTCATTCTTCCTCACCAGTGGGACAGCGTCCCCAGCTACATAGCCCTCTGGAGGCCCTCATGGAAAAATCTGCTGAAGCACTGTCAAACCAAAAGAAGGTCTGCTTCTAGAAATTATGTCCAACATGTAATGTGTAACAAAGCTATAAGTCTTTGACCAAGTAGCTGCAGCACAAATGTCATCAATAGAAGTCCTTGACTAAAAGGCAGATTAAGCAGATATGGACCGGGTGGAATGAGCTCTAAGAGGTTGTGGTAAATTTAGCCCTTTTTGCAAATAATTCAATGAAATGCAATCCGCAAATCCGTTTGGCTAGAGTAACTTTAGATACTGTCTGGCTCAAGCGATTTGGGGAAAAGGATGCAAAAAGCCAATTAGAATTCCTGACCCGTTTTGTGCTGTCAAGATAAAAACATAGTGGTTTGTGCACATCAAGGAGATGAAGCATGTATTCTCACGTATTTGCACATTTTGGAAAGAAGATTGGTTGATATTTTCAGATGCCACCTTAGGAAGAAAGGAAGGGTTGGGGTCCACAGGGACACCCTGTCTTTATAGGAAACAATACAAGGAGGCTTTGCTGACACAGCCTGGAGCTCAGAAATTCTTTTAGCTGAAGTAATAATTAAGATCATTTTCCAAAAAAGATGCTTCATACCATACATTTGTCTGCCAGGTCAAAGAACCACAGTAAGGTCCCAAGGAAGAGAAGGGTCATTTATCAGGGTTCTGAGAGAAAGATGCATTTCATGAAGGCCCTACACAGTCTGGACAAAGCCAGAGAAAAAGACTTGTTTCCATAATGGAAATCTTAAATTGCTGCCAACTGAAGTTTAACTGTAGAGAAAGTAGCTCCTCCTTTAAAAAGAGTTGTCAGAAAAAGAATGGCCAAAGTTTGTGCTGAAAAAGGGTCAATATTATGGTTAGAGGCATAATTAAAAATCTTTTCCATTTGTCTTTGTAGACTTTCTTGGTAGAAGCTTTCCAGAAAAGCAAGACATCGCGAAATGAAGAACAAAGCCTGGATTGTCTATTACTGGAAGTGGAGAAACCATGTGGTTTAGCTTGAGAGCATGGAGACTGGGGTGTTAAATTCTCAATGGGTGAAATAGGAGATCCTGAGTGGGTTACAGTATCCATGGAGGATATCGCAAGTGAGACCACAGGAAGGGGAACCATACTTGCCAAGGCCAGAAGGGGGCAATGAGGATGACTGAGCTCTTCAGTCTGCTTTTCTGTAAGAACTTTGGAATCAGAGGAAGAGAGTAGGCATACAGGAAACCCGGGGCCAATATTGAATAAGCATGTCTCTCAGTGACTCCCCCCAGAGGGGTGATCAGAGCGACGTACTTGCTGCACATGTTGAGGAGCAAGGCAAACAGGTCGCAGCAAGGCTGGTCCCAGTGGCTGAAGATCATATTCACTACCAACTGATTGAAACACCACTTGTGAGGCATCAGAATGGCTCTGCTGAGCCTTTCTGCCAACATGCTTATTTTCCCCAGGATGTGTGCTGCAATGAGAAAGCGGTCTGAAGCAATCGCCCATTCCCACAAACTCATGGCCTCTCTGAACAGTGGGTAAGATTGGGTGCCTCATTGTTTGTTGATGCACCAGACTACTGACATGTCTGTTTGGATTGCAATAGCCCCCAGAGGGAGTGGGTCTTGAAAGGCTTCTAGTGCTAGAAGGGCTGCTGTCATCTCAAGGACGTTGATATGCATCTTGGCCTCTAAAGGGGACCACGTGCCTTGGACCATCTTTCCCAAGAAATGCCCCCCTAACCAAGTTGGGAAGCATCCATGTTCACTTTGGCAACTGGGGACAGAAGAATGAATAGTCTGCCCAAGAAAAGATTGGACTGAATTCACCAACCAATGTGACATTTGCAGAATGGAGCGAGTTTTATGGGAAACGATAGCGGCTGATAAAGAATGGGCCAATGTACCGCCAAGGAGCACTGAAGAATGTGCATAAAGAATCATGCTAAAGAGACCAGAAATATGGCCGCTAACATCGACCTCAGAGCTTGTAGTACTAATCTTGCTGGAGGAGATGGGTGAGAAAGTATAGACCAAACCCGAAGTCTTAAAAGATGTGATGCAATGGAGAGGTAAGGAAGCCACCTGAACTGTAGTATTCGAGAGAGTCCCTATGAATTCCAGGGCTTGTACTGGGACTCTGTTTGACTTGGCAAGGTTTATTCAGATGCTTAAGGCATTGGAAACCTGCAGCAAGTAGTCCATGGCTTATAAAAGTTGATGCTTTGATGGGGTAGTGAAGAGTCAATCGTCGAGATATGGAAACAACTGAAATCCCTTGAGTCTCAAGTGAACTGCCATGACTGTCATGCATTTGGTAAACACTCTGGGGGCTGTGGTAAGTCCAAAGGGCAGTGCTCTAAATTGGCAATGACTGGCTCTCATCTGAAAGCGTAGCTGTCGCTTAGACCACGGCTGTCTACATTTATGTGATAGTACGCATCTTGGAGATCTATAGAGCGCATCCAATCGTCTTTGTGTAGGAGAGGCAGGATGGACTGAACCATGACTAAGTGGAACTTCGCCCTCTTTACATACTGGTTCAACCTAAGATCCAAAATGGTTCTTAGGTTCCATGTTTTTTTCGGCACTAAAAAGAA
Source organism: Protopterus annectens (assembly GCF_019279795.1). Lineage (NCBI taxonomy): Eukaryota > Metazoa > Chordata > Ceratodontiformes > Protopteridae > Protopterus > Protopterus annectens. Next base: position 635,302,073 of record NC_056728.1, on the reverse strand, counting down.
GCGAGAGTAAGTTCCAAATTCTATCCAGTTGGGTGGGATCTCTTGGATAACTATTCTCTAGCAGCTTTTGTATTTCTTGTGCTGCATCCTTCCTCTGACTGGGTGGGACATTGGGAAGTTTCTTCTTTTTAGGAGGAAGAGGAGCAGGAAGGGAGAATGGTATGTTGTAACTTCCGGATACGATTCTTAGCACCCATGAATCTTTTGTAATATCTGTCCAAGTGTCTAGGTACAAACGGAAATTACCCCAGACTGCCTCCAGAGCTGGACAGTCGGGCAGCACTTCAAGAGTGCTGATACGGCCTATCAGAATAGGAATCTCTAAAGCCCTGGTTCTGCAGGCCCCTTCTGCATTTAGGGCGACATCTACCATTAAAACTTCCTTTTCTGCTTCTGGAGGAATTATCCTCACGCGAATCCTGGAAAGGTCCCAGAGATTTTCAGAACCACATTTTTTTTACTACCTCGTTAGCTTCTAGAGAAGGTCTGTTGAGGTGTAGAAAACTTGATTCATACGGCAGACAGTCTTTCCCTCTTGTTCTCTGTGGGTAAAAGTGTGTCCTAAACTGATGGCCCCAACAAGGAATTGCCTGAAAATCTTTCATCTCCCAAGCCCCTGCTTACACTTACCAAGGGTACCTGAACTTGGAAGATGTGAGATGTGTGGCTACCTTTAAAGGGCCCTAGTGGTCATTAGCCTAGCACACATCTATGAACCTATGAAATTCAGTACTATTATTTTATCTTCCAAGGTTTTCACTCATTCTGAAGAAACATTTTGTTGTTTTTGTAATTTACTTATGGACTACTGCAATACAGAGATTGAATTTGTAACTACTTCCAGATTACTTACTATAATCGCTAGATTACAGACAGCAGATAAGGTAGCTAAACCGGAGTAAAGTACAGTGTAAAATCTTACCATAACAGATGTCCTTCTCTTCACTGCTGCAGTATTCTTTACAACTGGGATTCTCTGCCAAGTGCAGCCCGATGTCCAGCCAGTATACCATAGCCTTTTGGTTAAGGGTATACCATATGTCACACACATGTGCCCAGGGCACAGGGTGGGGTACAAAGGTGATGTCCTGATGTACCATCTTCAGAACTGAAAAGCTCCAGTAGGAATGCCAGTCTAAGGAAAGAGGTAGGTAACAAGCACATCTAGAAGGAGAAAAGGATCAGGAGGATGAGCTACAGTTACGTTAAGATGTTACATATCTGTACTATGTCCGTCTATATCACTATTGTAGTACTCTTTACATTAGGAAATGTGTAAAAGCTCAAGATTGGGAGGAGGAAGCCAAGGAGAATGGCCCTAGCAAAACCAGCTCCGGCCTTAGAAACCAGCAGACAGTTGAAGATGACATTCAGACTGGTGGCAAAGAAGTTCTGAGGATGGGATGGCACCTTTATGCTGTACATGGGGAGCATAAATGTGATGCATGGCACAGCCTTAACAACCAAAAGGCTTTGGTATACTGGCCAGATGTCAGGATGCCCTTGGCAGGGAATCCTTATTATGAAGGATACCGCAATAGTGATATGGAAGGACAATCTGTTACTTTAGAAAATATGCCATTATTTGCAGCATCTGACTTGCCAATATCTTGCAATTTTCTGCCACTTATATTAGTAACAGGTGTGGCTGCAGTCTCTTGTTATTCTCTCTTACCAAAGGCAAAAAGGTCTCAACTAGTTTTGGCAATATTATTTTAACAGAAGTTATATGGCCCTTCATCTGACTACTGCCTGCCACTATACTTGCGTGTTTTGTTTTGTATAAAGACATTCACTTAATACTTCTACTGAAGGAATATTTGCCCATAGAAGGTTGAGAATCAGAGATTTACTTACCATCTTACTTTTAAAAACTGCCTCTTCAGCTAGACGCTTAAAAACAGTTTGAAAGCTTTTGCTGCTAGAATTCTTCCCAATCTGAATTCATTTTTTGAGTTTAACTTTTTAGAATGCATTGTTTTTCTTTTCATACTGAAAAAGTCAAAAAGATGACTTAGGAACATTATCATTGCTCTTAACCTGAGCAGATAGTGATCTCAACTGTAAGTGAAGAAATATCCTGGATGCTGGGGAATCAATGTGTAAACTAAGTGTCCTGGAGATCCACAGAGTACATTCAGTTTGCCTGAAAAGTCAGAATCAAATACATTGTGACCATTCAGAACAGGGACTTCATTTTCACAAATGCGCAAAAGCAACTTTTGTCCAAAATTGTCCTGAGGTCCTTGCTGTTTTAAGGAAACAAAAAGAATCTTTAGTACCCAGACACTTTCTAGTCTAATGGACTTCCAGGATGTCTCATTTCCCTACTAAGGCCAAAACTTCCTTTATAGATGTTTTTTTTATCTGGTGAGGGCTGGACATCCAGAAATGGCCACAGAGATTGGGTCAGAAGGTGGGAAGAGTATGTAACAGCCTCTAGCTTTTATCCCTCTCACACAGAATCCTAAAGTGATGGTCATTCACACAGGTGAATGGAGGGATAGATGACTTTGCCGCCAAAGGAATACACACACTGGTACAGACCTTCAGAAATCGGACTGCTGGTAGTCAGAAAAGGGCATGTGATATTCCTTGTTCTGCAAACCTACACAATCTTTAGGTCTGCGTCCATTAAAGGGGCCACCTCTGCCTCAGAGACCCTTGTCATATGGTGATCAAAGGAGGGGCACTTAGATTTTTGGAAATGTAGAGATTCATGACCTTTTTGGGTCAAGCTGTAAAGTCTTTCGGGATTCTTAAATCTCACACCAAAAGCAAATGGCATCTTCCATCCTGCTAATGCTTCTGTATGCGGTCTTTAACAGACTAAATAATGACGATTCATCATATGGGGCATTAGCTAAGGACACCTTAAATTGTTCACAAAAATCACTAACTAATCCAGAAAAGGTTCCCAATTCCTGGGTTGTGCTGCGCATGAGCAGCATGAAGAGATGTTTATGTTATAGATGATATTCAAGGTGGTTCACAGCTGCTTCACTGAATCTGGTGTGACAGGTTCTTTCAGTCTCCAATCCCTGTTTGGCTAGGTCCCTCTGTATGAGTAGCATAATGCACAGCCCTAACTGCAGTGCACCCATCTTGATAGTCAAGAATGCTGCTATAATGTGATCCCGTTCCATGTCCAAAGCACTTTGAATGGATCTAATAACATGTTTTAGGAAACTGAAGGTGGTCTTGATAATTCAGAAATATTTCCAAGCTGACATGGATCTACTTAAATGGCTGGGCAGCGACTTATCTAAAATTAGTAAGAGCTATGTGGGGATTGGAAATGAAGGAGCTGGCTCCAGTTCTAGCCAAATAGAAGAGACTTGCTTCGATAACACTGGTGGTAAAGACAAAGCCCCATCATCAGTCTCTCTTCTTATTGTCTTTTCTCATTCCTTTCAGGACTCAGATTTGTCTAAAGTTTTTCTGGTCTGGTCTCCCTTGGAACAGAAGGGAGAAAGACCCTTGATAGCAAGTTTGTTACTCCTGTCAATAAGGGCTCTCTGCCCAACAGAGTTGTACATAGTACATTCCACATCTAAATGTTCAACCCTCACACAGTAGATGCGTAAATCATATCCTGATGGGATTTCAAACGCTTAACTCTTTCCCCCTTTTCCTTATAGTCCATTTCCGAAAAGGTGAACATACTCTATAAACTTAGGGAGGAAAGGTATGTATGTAAGCAGATATGCAAACAAAACACACACATACATGCTCTAACCACACAAGCTAACCATAGGAGCCGACAGGAGGAAAGCTCCAACAATAAGTAGCAGGACAGAGTCAAAAAATTACTGACTAAATTTAAGAGAATAAAATCAGCATCAAATTAGAAATTAAGGCAATGGTGCATTTGGCTGCACCACCAAAGACCATGTCTGAGCATGATTGCAGCAAACAAGATCTGAGGAAAGATAGCTTAAGCTGGACAGGTGTACTGGAGGAAGGAAAGTTTGAAGAACTTGTGGTGGAGCACTAGCTTTGCCGTCTAGGATCTTGACAAGCAGCCCAAAGGACCCATTAGTGAGGCCAGATGGATGGAATGAAAAAAAAATACACTACTTTGCTGCAGAGATCTGTTTCGAAAGGCGTCTGCCACAGTACTCATAGGTTCACAAGTTCTTATTAAGCTTACAGCCAAAAGCGATCATCAAGAAGCTCAACCTCATCACCTACTATGGGTGGGAAATTAGCAATGCCTCCCATCAAGTAGACTTTCTCTACATATTCCTGGAAAAAATTTGCAATTCCCCCATCCATCAAGATTGACTTTAAAAGGATACAAGGGAAAACCTCTGCTTGATGGGTAATGGCAGCCTACAGGTATCTGTCACGTCATCTAGTCTTGCTGATGTGATAGTGTAGGCTTAGATCTCTAGAAAGGGTGTTTGCCTTACCACTTGTTTTATTCAGGTGAATGAGTTCAATGAGCGCTGGGTCATTCATAGTATGGAAAAAGTCGGACACCAAGCAGAGTGACAAAGCTTTTAGTCGATCAGAATAACAGTTGTGCATGTTGTATTCCTGACATATGGGTTGTCACTGCTGATGTCCAGCCATGGTACCAAAGCTTTAGCTTCCTAAGGTCATAAGTGCAAAGCATGACCTCACTTCATACGTGTAGGGGTATAAAGACAGATGAGCATGTAAATTAGAGTACCTCCAAGCTAGTGGCCTGAAAACTACTGGGAGAGGGAGACCTTTCAGCTAGGAGTATAGGATGAAGTTAGGTAAACTCTCGTTTTCATGTAGCAGAGTAGAGGTTAAAGCAGAAGGGATGGAGGAGGCTGATGTCAGGCAAATAACAGAGGAAGGAGAGTGGGAAGGAATAATGCAACATTGATCATCAACACATATACTGTTATGATAAGTTTACACAACTATATTATGTCTTGACAAATCATTGTTGCAGTATTCCTGACATATGGGTTACTCGCAGAGCTGAAGGATGTAGGAAAAAAGGTGTTTGGCTACTGAGACGATGAGTTGCCTAGCAGTCCAGATGGGACAGACCTAGCAAAGGTATCCCTAGACTTGGACAAAGCATCAAATTTGTAGACTTTAGTGAAGCTCTGTACAGAGGACCAAGTAGCAGTTTCCAAGATAGATCTGGTTTCTACTTCCCTTGTGAAAAGCCACTGAGGAAATCACTGCCCTAGTGGAAAGAAGCACTGGGCAGGAAGGCAAGGGACTTACCATAACGTGAATAGCAGAAGAGATGGCCTTAGCGATGCAAGTTGTAATAGTTTTGTCTGGAGGCCAGCTTGAAAACCTAAGGTTCATAAAAATAAAAATCAGTGGGTCAAGTCTTCCTGAAGGAATTAGTTTTGCCCTGATAAAATCTCAGTTATCTGTGAATGTCCAGAGAATGTAAGATTCTTGGTTCCCTATTAGAAGACCGAAGATGCATTCTTAAGAATGCATCTTGGTAGAACTCAAAAGCCTGAAATGGCAAAATATCGAAGTGGCTTTTAAGCCCGGGGAAAGAATTTGCTTGGCTGCTTAGTTACTTTGCTGTTTTCAGCACTGTAGTGCTGTCTCGGAGTTGGCATATTTAAGTAGGGGGGGTGAAGTCCCCCATTTAATGTAATGTTTAAAGTGTTCTATTTTTTTTTTTTTTTTTTTGTTGGAACAGCGATTTTTTTTCCCTAGGAAAAAAATCTCTGTTCTAACAGTTCGAAATTGTAAGCTTTCGCTTACATACGGTCGATTAATCACCATTCGCTTTTTTAAGCGTTCGGTGATCTAATATAGACTCAAGATTCTTTACCCTCCTGTTTTGAGGATTGGGAAAGAAAGTGGGTATGTGAATACCCTGACTGAAGGATAACTCGTTCACTACCTTGGGCAAGAAGGATGGATTAGCCCAGAGTCGCTCTGTACTTGTGGAAAATAAGAAAAAGGTGGAATGGCCATTACACCTTGTAACTCAAAGTGTAAGAAGAGGTGACAGCCAAAAGTAGAATAGCTTTCCAAGTGCAGAATTTTACACCGAAGATGCTGCTTATAACACAAAACTGAGATCCCAAGGAGGAGAGATGGGATTTCTGGGTGGGTTAATAAACAGAACTCCTCTCAAGAAAAGCATGACCTTCACGCTAACCATAAGCAGGGGACTGAGAGTCAGGTAGGCACTGACAGAAGACAGTTGAGCTTTTACAGATGAGTAAGCCAAGCCCGAAGCAATTCACAAAGATATGGCAGGTCCCTGCTGTCTTGCAGTAAGAGTGGGTCCTGACTGTGTTTGCAGCACCAATAAGAAAATGTTTTCCATTTAGCTGTGTAAGACTTTCTAGGAGTGGGTTTCCTGGCTTCCTGTGGTACTTCAACAACCTCCTCAGAGAATATGTATCTTCAAGGGACTAAAATACTATTACTCACAGAATCAAAGTAAGTGAGGAAAGATTTGGGCGGAAAAGTAATCCTTTTTATTGAGTGATCAAGTCTGGTTACAGAGGTATTTTCCTGCAATTTCCCTTTTATCAGGTGAATATCAAAGGATAACAGTGCTATCTTGACCTAAAGGGGGCAGTAAAACGAGCTTGGGTACTTCCTTTTGTGTTTTTAGAAGAATTTTTGGAAGAGAAGGTAGTAGTAGAGGGATGACGGAGGAGCTTCCCTGTCCACTAGAAGGCGGCGGCACCTGACCTTCATGCTGAGGGACAAGGTTCCCTGGTGCAGAACTGGGGAAGATAATGATTGGATAGTGATGCATAGAGGTCTATCTGTGGTGTGCCCCACTGAAAAGCGATGACCTGGAAAACCTGTCCGTTTAGGGTCCCAGTTGTGGGATCATCCAAGGACAGGCTTACGTATTCTACCAGCATATTGTCCTGAGAAGGAGGGTGATGTCCATCTGGGTGGCTAAGTTCCATGCCTCCTGTGCTAAACTGCACACATCTGTGGTGTCCATGTACACTAGGACTGGTCCAGGTTTCCATAGGTGGGAGATGGTCTGCACTGCTTGCAGAACAGCCCTCATTTTCTTCATATTGTTATGCTCCTTCAGGAAAGTACAGCTGTGTAAAACCTTACTACTCTGTGTACAGGGAGCATACGTGTGATGCACAATGTCTCTATTACAACCCAAGGCACTGATATATTGGCCGGACATTGGGCTGCCCTAGGCAAGGGATCCCTACAATAAGGAATACTGCAATGGTGATACAGAAGGACATCTGTGGTTGCCATTTGCCTGTACCCCATGTGATCCTGTCCATATCCGCCCAATTCTTGTCCAAAGCATCCATGTGCACTTCCTAAAGAGGAAGAGGAGGGGGTGTGTAGGGACGTTCTGGCTTGAGATTGACCTGCTCCTTCCACCAAAGTAGCTGCTTTTTGAACTAAGGGAGAAGGGGGACTTGGGTGTCTAAGAGATGGAAGTGTTGGGACGACACAGACTTCAGGATACCTCTGTAGCTTCCTCTTGTGAAATCTGGCAAGGGGAAGTGCAGGAATGGTGGCCACCATGAAACCCAAAGTTCTCATCACCCATGCTGTGCAGAGTGTTGTAGAGGAGAGATCCAAGAAAAAAATGGAGAGGTCGTGAATTTTCTCCTGAGGGAGGAAGATATACATTTTCTTTGACTCCAGTCTGCAACCCAAGAAAATAAGGCCTTGTGTAGAAACAATTTGATTTTTTTTTTTGTAGTGGATTGTGAAACTCAGACTTGACAAAAGTTGGAGTGCAAAATCTAGATGCTGAAGGAGGACTTCTGGAGACAGAGCCTGGAGCAACTGGTCAACCAGGCAGAAAAAAATATGAATTCCTTTGGTGCAACAGAATGCCACCACTGGAGTTTGACTGCTGTGGAAAGACCAAAAGGTAGAGCAGTAAACTGGAAATGTGAGGAACCAGAGAAAAACCTGAGGAATTCTATGCAAGGAGGCAAATTAGTTACGTGCAAGTAGGCATCTCTCAAATCTAGGGACACTAGAAAGGCCTACTAGAGAATACAAGGCAAGAGAGTGGGAAGAGACAGCATTTGGAAAGTTGGTACTTTCTTGAAGGTGTTGAGAAGAAAAAGGTCTAGGATGGGTCTCCATTGTCCTTTTCTTGGAACCAGAAAGATTTTGGAGTAGAATCCTTTTACTATGAAGATTTTTAGAACATGTTCAATGGTGCCCTAATTCAGAAGGTCCTGAATAATTGAAGTAAGTAGAGGGAGCTGGTTGATGGACGGGACCCATCTGTCTGTGGTAATAGTTTTTCACCAGGCCAGGAAGAGTGACAGTCTTTTGGAAAGAAGAGTTAGAGGGCTGAGGGCAAGGGATTGGGTGCTGCAAAGGAAGTCCCTGATTTTTTTTTTTATTTCCAAAGGAAGGCTTCCCAGAAAAAAATCTTCTTTATGAGGGTTTATCACAGTACCTTTTCTTAGGGGGTTTCCTCTGTTTTTAGGTTGCCCTGGGTCCCTTCTGAGGATGGATGTAGATTTAGGTGGGTAGTTCCTATGGTACCTAGGAAATGAACAGAGTAGAATCTGTCGGCAGTCTTTCATATTACCTTGGTCTTGGAGAGTTTTCAATAGACTGGGTCTGACAACCAAACAGGTCTTTGTCCAAGGGGCAGTCAAGACTTTTGACTTGAAATCTCAGGAATAGAATGGCTATGAAGCAATGCATATCTGTGAACAGATCCAGTTGCTACTGCCCTAGAGAAGCATATCCACAGCATTGTAACTGCACTTAATGCTGTGTCTGACTATTTGAACAGCCTGGAAAAGTAGAATTTGCATTTGCTGCTTTGATTCTGTAGTTGGAGGGTCCAACATAACTTTGTTCAAGGAATTGTGTACAGAAACCAAATATTTAGTCATTTTGGTCTAGTAGTTAACTGTCCTAAAAGCAAGAATAGAAGTGCATACCTTCTTTCACCACCTATCCAAAGCCCTATTATAACTGTCTGTGGGTAGGGCATTAGCACTGGGTAAGAGTTTATAGGGCTTACCTGAAGAGAGAGATACTGCATAGGGGTCTGCCATAGAATTCTTGTACAAGTATTACAACTCATCAGGCATCTTATAAAACCTGTCTGGTATTTTAGGAGCTGGTGGTCGAGAGTCAGGCACTGAAGAGGTGGACTTGAAAGCATCATGGAAAACCTCAAGTGCAGGAGGGACAGGGGAAGGCCCAGAAAATACAGTTGTGTACACATACATAAATATAGATGTTAGAGTGTATTCACTGTTGCAGTCGTCACACTTGAGTTATCTGCCTGCAGGTAGCCCTCAGTCGGCCCGAATACCAGAGTCTTAGTATTTCTGCGTCGGATGCTGTCGCTTCTTCTATGATGTCAGGTCATCAGGGGTATGAAATAGGCAGCAGACACCATTACATCAGTTTTTCTTGCCCCAAATGTCAGGAGCCCCCCAAATAAGGAGCTAATACCTGGTGGGGAACACCACCAGTAAAAAGTAAATACCAATGCCATTAGGTATAGCCATAGAGAGGAGAGGTAGATAGATAGAAAAGCCAGGGGGGATGGAGGGAGGGAAACCAGGACTGCAACAGTGAATACACCAGAACAACTACATTTATGGTAAGTATACACAACTGTACTATGTTCTTCATGTTTCACTGTTGCAGTCATCACACTTGGGTTGATTCCCTAAGCTGAGGAAGGGTGGAGGCAGTCAAGAAATGTTAGGGCTGGCTAGTAGGCCTTGCAAGACTGCTGTAGCAAATACAGCCCTGGATTTGGAAGATAGGCAAGTGGTAATGCTTGGTGAAGGTGTGTACAGAACTCCAGGTTGCAGCTACCAGAATGTCCCTGGTAGGGATTCCCCTGAGAAATGCTGTAGAGGTAGAAGTAGCCCTAGGGGAATGTGTTCTGACCACCTGAGGGGATGGTTTTCCATGGTGCTTGTAGCAGAAATGGATGCAGTGTGCTATTTGGAAATGGTTTGTTTTGAAATGGCCTTACCCTCTGCCCCTGTAGCAAAGCTGACTAGTAGCTGGTCAGACTTTCTGAAAGGCTTAGTCCTATCAAGGTAGAACCTGAGCTGTCTGTGCACATCCAGAGAGTGCAGGATCCTTTCTCCCTTATTTTGAGGGTTAGGGAAGAAGGTTGGTTAATGGATGGATTGGTTTAGAGCCACACTGGACACCACCTTAGGCATAAAGGACAGATTAGTCCTGAGGGAAACCCTGTCAGCATGGAAAATAATGAAGGGTTCCACAGCCATTAGTGCCTGTAACTCAGACACTCTTCTAGCTGAAGTTATGGCTAAAAGCAAGGCTGTTTTGCAAGAGAGGCATTTTACCTCTGCTGAAGCAGCAGGTTCAAAAGGGGGAAGCGTGAGCTTTTCCAGTATAAACTTAAGGTCCAAGGCAAGGAAGGGTGCTCTCCTTGGGGGCCTTAAATTGTTAGCCTCTCTCAGAAACTGTTTGATAAGAGGGCAGGAAAAAAGAGGTGGATCAGTATTATAATGAACAGAGATGGCAGAGGCATGAATCTTAATGGAGGAGGAGGATAGGCCTCTGTGGAGTAGCTCTGCTAGTTAATCCAGGATTAGAGGTAAGAAGGGCACTGATGTGTCCTTTCCTTTAGACCGTGCCCAAGAACAATATCTTTTCCACTTTTCAGCACAGGATTTCCTAGTACTAGGCCTTCGGGCTGCAAGAACGACATCCAGCACCTATTTGCTGAGGGTTGCTGGTGGGGTATTCAAGGGATAAACCAGGCTGCCCAGTTTAGGGTTTGCAATTGTGGATGCAAAATCTGTCCTTCCAGCTGAGACAGCAGGGTAGGAGTCTGGTGTAGGTGCCAGGGTGGCACAATTGTCAGGCTGCACAGGAGTGGGTACCAGTGCTGGCGTGACCAGTCTTGGGCAATCAGAACTGCCCTTGGCCTGTCTTGTTTATCTTGAGTAGTACTCTTGAGAGAAGGGGCACAGGGGAAAGGCATAGATTGAGAGGTTTTCCAATTGAAAGGATAGGGCATCCACCTTCCAGGCCCTACTGTGAGGGTTCCTGGTGCAGTATTTGTTTAACTGGTGGTTCTCGGGAGAGGCAGAGAGATCCACCTCTGGAGTCCCCCACCTCTGGATCAGAAGGTTGAAGGTGTTGGGCTCCAATTTCCACTCTTGTGGGTCTAGGAGATTTCTGCTTAAGTAGTCTGCCAGTGAATTATGTTTGCCTGGCAGGAATTGAGCTTGTAGATGGACTTGGTTGCTCAAGGCTGTGTTCCACAGGGCCATGCTTAACCTGCAGAGTGGGTAAGAATGGGCACACCCCCCCCCGTTCATGTACCACATGACTGTGGTGTTTGTCTGTTTTTCTCAGCAGTTGTCCTGGAAGGATTAGGTATTTGAAAGCTGTCAGAGCATTCTGTACAGCTAGCATCTCTTTTTGACTGAAGTGCAGAAGAATCTGCCTTGGGCTCCAGTGGCTCTGAATGCATTTGCCTGCCATGTGAGCCCCCCCATGCATAGTCTGATGCATCTGTTGTCAGAGTTTGGGCGGTGTCGGGTTGAGTGAAATGCAGTCCCTTGTTGTGGTTGCATGCTTCTGCCCACCAGAGGAACTCTACCCTTAGACAAGGTACGAAAGGAATGACTGCTTCCGGGTCCTGAGAATGCTGGCACCAAAGACTTTTTAAGCATCACTGAAGCTTCCTCATATGCAGTCTTGAATACGGAATTAGTAGAATACATGAGGCCATGAACCCTAGGACTTGCAGTATTTTTCTTGCAGATAGCTGGGTTCTGGTGGCCATTTGTATGAAATAGTCTGTCAGATAGACCTGTTTTTCTGTAGTGAGAAATGCCATCTGGGAAGTTGTGTCAAAGCTTGCTCCCAGGAATACACTCTTTTGACTGGGTACCAGTTGAGATTTCTTTTCATTGATGGTGTATCCCAATGAAGTGAGAAGGCTTTTTACAAATGCCAGGTGCTTAAGCAGCAATTCCTGACTGTCTGCCTGAATCAGGCAGTCGTCCAAGTATGGGTAAATTTGGATATTTCTCTGCCTGCAGTACGCAATGGATGGAGCCAGGCATTTTTTGAATACTCTTGGTGCAGCAGATAAGCCAAAGGGAATTGCAGAGAAAGTACAGTTTTGTACCTACCATAAATGTAGATGTTCGAGTGTATACACTGCTGCAGACATTATACTTGGGTTATCCTGCAGTCAGGCGGTTCCCCAGTCGGCCTAAGTTCCAAAGTCTTTGTCTGGCATCGGTTGCTGTCGCCTCCTCCCTGACGTCAGTGCGACAGGGGCATACAAGATGCAGCCAACGCCATTTTCTTCAGTTTTTCTTGCCCCAGATGTCAGGTGCCTCTAAATAGGTAGGCAATTCAAATTGCTAATAAAACATACATAAGAAAAGCAAACAATAACTTCAGTTACCAGCAAATACTCCCCATAGGTAGTAAAGGGTAGAAGACATAGGTACGTACCAGCAAGTAAGAGGGGAAGGAGGGAGGGTAACCTGGACTGCAGCAGTGTACATACTAACATCTACATTTATGGTAGGTACAAAACTGTACTATGTTCATCGTGTTACACTGCTGCAGTCATTACACTTGGGTAGAATCCCAAAGCTGAGGTAGGGTGGCTAGTTCTATAAGGCATTAGGGGTGGCTATAAGGCCCTGCAGCACTGCAGTGGCAAAGCCAGCTCTGGATTTAGAGTATAGAGGCAGATGGTAATGCTTGGTGAAGGTATGTACAGAACTCCAAGTTGCTGCTTCCAAAATATCCTTGATAGGTACTCCTCTGAGGTAGGCAGTTGAAGTTGCCCTGGTGGAGTGAGATCTAATGCTGCTAGATACAGGTTTCCCATGGTGTGTATAGCAGAAAAGTATACAATGTCCTATCCATTTTGAAATAGTCTGTTTTGAAATGGCTTTTCCCTGTGCTCCTGCAGCATATGCTACCAATAATTGCTCAGATTTTCTGAAAGCTTTGGTTTTGTCCAAGTAGAAGCATAACTGCCTGTGAATGTCCAAAGAATGCAGTAGTCTCGCCCCTTTATTCTGTGGTTTTGGATAAAAAGTTGGCAAGTGAATAGTTTGGTTTAGAGCCACACTGCATACCACCTTTGGCATAAATGTAAGCTTAGTTCTTAAAGACACCCTGTCCTGGTGGAAAATGAGGAAAGGTTCCACTGCCATTAGTGCCTGTAATTCTGAAACTCTTTGTGCTGATGTTATTGCCAGGAGCAGAGCAGTTTTCCAAAAGATATATTTTAATTCTGCTGTGTTAGCTGGCTAAAAGGAGGTAAAGTTAATTTTTCCAAAACAAAGTTGAGGTCCCAAGATGGAGTAGGTGCTCTACAGGGCGGTCTTGTGTTTTTAGCCCCTCTGAGGTACTGTTTAAACAGAGGATTAGAGAAAATTGGGGAATCCATGTTGTAATGAGCAGAGATGGCAGAGGCGTGGATCTTGATGGATGAGAAGGAGAGGCCTTTGTCCAGCATCTCAGTTAAGTATTGTAGTCTCTGAGGAATGTTTGGGACAAGAGGGTCAAGGCTGTGAGCTTGGTTCCAGGCACAGAATCTCTTCCATTTATCCGAATAGGGTTTCCTGGTACTAGGCCTTCTGGCCTCCAGAATGACATCCATAACAGCTTTGGAGAGAGGCATTGCTTGCTTGACTAAGGAATCATCCATGCAGCTAGGTTTAAGGTCTTTAGCTGGCTGTGTAGTATTTGATTGTTGTGCTGAGACAGCAGATGTGGGATTTGAGCCAAAATCCAGATTGGGTACCAGTGCTGGCGTGGCCAGTCTGGTGCAATCAGGATCATCTTTGGCTCTTCTTGCCTGGCTTTTATGAATACCTTTGGCAGGAGAGGTAGTGGTGGGAAAGCGTATACTTGTAGGTTCTCCCAGCTAAATGAGAGGGCATCCGCTTTCCATGCTTGTGGATGGTAACTCCTTGTGCAGAATTTTTGTAGCTGGCAGTTCATTGGGGATGCAAACAGATCTATGTCCGGGCTCCACCATTTCTGTGTTATCATTCTGAATATTTGTGGATTCAATTCCCATTCGTGGGGATCCATGATGTTTCTGTTCGTCTTCTGCCAATGTGTTTTTCTCTCCTGGCAAGAATTGTGCTTGCAGATGAACTTGATAGTTTATAGCTGTGTTCCACAAGGTCATGGCTTGTCTGCAGAGGGGGTAGGAGTGAGTGCCCCCTTGCTTGTTTATGTACCACATAACTGTGATGTTGTCTGTCTTTAGTTGTAGTTGTCCTGGATGCAGCAGGTCCTTGAAAGCTATAAGGGCATTTTGTACAGCTAGCATCTCTTTTTGATTGATGTGAAGATGTCTGTTCTGCAGGCCATTTGCCCTGAATACATTTGCCTGCCATGTGTGCTCCCCAGGCATAATCCGATGCATCTGTTGTCAGTGTATGCCTGGCTGTGGGTTGTGTAAAAGGCTGTCCCTTGCTGAGATGACAAGCTTGAGCCCACCATTGAAACTCCCGTTGAAGGCAAGGAATTAGTGGTATAACTGTTTCCAAACTTTGACAGTGTTGAGACCATACATTCTTTAGGTACCATTGTAGTTTCCTCATATGCAGTCTGGCATATGGAATTAGTAGCATGCAAGATGCCATGTAACCCAAAGACTGCAGAATTTTTCTTGCAGGGAGTTGGGTCTTTGTTGCCATCAAGTGAAAGTATTGAGTCAGTTGTCCTTGCTTGTCTGGCGTGAGATAAGCCATCTGGGCCATTGTGTTCAAGCTGGCATCCAGGAATATAATCTCTTGTGAGGGCACTAGTTTTGATTTCTTTTCGTTTACTGTGTACCCCAGGCAACTTAACTTTTTTACAAATGCCAGATGCTTTAGAAGAACATCCTTGCTCTCTGCTTGAATAGGGCAGTCATCCAGGTACGGATAAATTTGAATTCCTTTCTGTCTGCAAAATGCAATTACTGGTGCCAGGCACTTTGTGAAGACCCTGGGCACAGTAGATAAGCCAAAGGGCAGTGCAGAGAATTGGTAGTGCATTGAACCAGCTATGAATCTGAGATCTTCTGCAGTTTTGTCTGATGGGGACATGCAGGTATGCCTCCTTGAGGTCCAAGGTCACGAGCCAAGCTTTCTTGCCCAGCATGGGAAGAAGCTGCTGTAGTGTCAACATTTTGAATTTCGGAACATCCAGGTAAGTGTTTAGAGAAGAATCATCCAGAATGGGCCTCCAGGCTTTGTCCTTTCTGGGAACCAGAAAGAGTCTTGAGTAAAATCCTTGTCCTTGCTCATGTGATGGTACCTTTTGAATAGCTCTCATATCTAAGAGTGATGTAACTTGTTTTTGAGCCTCTGCCCATTGATTTGGTGGCAGATTTGGCATTCCTTTTAACCTTGGCAGAGTGTGAAAGTGGAACCTGTAACCTTGAGATACAATGCTGAGAACCCATTTGTCTTTGGTGATCATATACCAGTTGTGATAGAAAAGTGCCAGTTTTCCTCCCAAGGGGGCTGCCAAGAGAGATTTGTTTGGCAGCTGTAGTGGGAAGTCATTGGGGCTGCTTTTTATATGGTTGGGGCCTGTCTTCCCCTTCTTTCTGGCCTGATGCAACCCATTGTCGAGGCCTGTAAGGACCTTGTGGTTTGACCTCTACCTCTTGGACATCTGTATCTTCCCCTTTGAGGTCTGTCTGTAATTGGAAAGGACCAATTCTTAGTTGGCCAATTTCTGCTAAATCTAGGAGGCTGAACCTGTAAGAAATCCTTCACCGTTTGCATAGATTTTGCCTTATCCTCCATTTTCTTTAACACCTCTTCTGCCTTAACTCCAAACAACACATCCTGCTGCAAAAGTGCATCCAATAATTTTGCTTTAACATGATCTGGTAACGTATGTTCTTTTAACCAAGCATGCCTTCTAAATTGAAAGTGTTCCTCAGAACACAGTGGTTATGCCCCTGTACTAAGCCTGACTAGTTATGCATCTCTTAATACTTTGCTCTTCCTACCCCTTTTGTTCATTAACTAATTCCTTCCTTATTAACCAAAATACTACCTCCCTCTAGAACATCTTGATTGTACTAGCATGCTATGTTATGCCTGTATTCTGCACTGCTGAATTTACTGTGATAACCTGTAATATGCATTGTAAATATGATTTTTTTTTGTTTAATGTTTCCTTATTTGTTATCTTAATTTCATTGTTCTATCTTGGAGCTTATCTCCCCGGGCCTCTACTGAAAATGGATATGTATCCAATTAGACTAGCCCGGTCAGCAAATGTAAAATAAAATAAAATATTACTGCTGCTCTGCAGAAGGCCTCTAAAGAATCAAAACCACATTGCAAAGTATGCTTTCCCAATTGTCCAGCTGCAAGCAATAAATCCTGTGTTTCTTTAAAATTAGGAGGATCTGAATCTGGAAGCATTTTTTGATTAACTGAGACAGTAAAAACTGCTGATATTTTAGCATGTGAAACTGGCAATTTAAGGCTCTCATTGCTAAAGTTGCAGACGTATATACTTTCATTCCCCATCTGTCTAATGCTCTGGAATCTCTGGCAGAGGGAACTGGATCCCTGGCTGATGAGGCCTTAACCCCTTTGGGTCCCTGACAAATAGTTTCAGGGTCAGCTACACGGCTTTTATACATAAATTTGTGTGAGTCAGGGACTCTGTAGTATCTGTCAGGTTTAACAGGGGTTGGAGGTAAGGAATCAGGATTTAAGCTGGATTCAGTATACACATCATCCGCAATATCTAACACTGGCAGAATAGCAAGGGGTCTGTGTTGAGGTAATAAAAGGAAGTCTCTGAGCCTTTTCTTGGATTCTAAGTAATCCTGGCCTTCCCAATGGAAATGCTCCCTCATGGTATGTAAGGTTTCCCCAAAGGAGTAGTCCTCAGGTGGTGAGGCTGATGGAATTGATTCCTCAGTATCAGAATCCTCAAAAGGGGGTAAAGAATATCCTGGGTCTGAAGATGAATCTGAAGAGATGGACACCTGGCCGGATGAATCAGTCTGCATCCTGTCTAGGCCTTTTATCAGGAGGCGGATGGGACCCCCTGATCAGAGTGATTAGGTCTTCGGCCATTTTGAGCATTTGTTCTTTGATTTTAAAGGAGGCTTAGACTTAGCAGAGGGTTTAATGCTTAACTGAGTAGGTCTGAAGACACCCTCTGAAGCTGCAGGTAGCTCAGCTACTCCAAATCCCTCTGAAGGGTTAGTTTCGGTAGGCTGAATAACTTGTGCGTCTGAAGGCCCAGCCATCTCCACGTGGGAGTCAGAGGCGGCCTGTGGTTCTACACAAGCGGTTGTCAGGGGCTGCGAAGGCGCCTCGCTGAAAACCGGAGAACCAGCGACTGGCCTAGAAGAGGCTTTGTTGTCAGTTTTGGGCCTCTGATGCCTATCCTTGTCTTTGCGCTTTTTATGTATTCCGGTCGTCTGAAGTTCCTACGGCATGGTATAATTGAATTTTCTACCAAAATAATGTCGGGCAAAATCAAACCGATGTTTAATAGTGCGCTTGTTAAACCTAGCACAAAACCGACAACCAGTGATGTCGTGGTCTGGGCCTAGGCATGGGATACAATAAGAATGGAAATCCTTATGAGGTATTTGCTTCCCACAAGAAATACAGTTATTAACTTTTACTGACATTGGTCTGAGGCAAGAAAAAGTTTCCCCAACGGGGTACTTAGCTTTGTAGAAGACTTCGGCTCTGGATTCGGAATGAAAATCTCAGGAGACGGCCGACCGGCACTTGTGAACTGCTTTTGCTTTGGGCACCGCGCGGCAAGAAAGACTGAAGAAAATGGCGTCAGCTGCATCTTATATACCCCTGTCACACTGACGTCAGGGAGGAGGCAACAGCAACCGAAGCTGGACCAAGACTTTGGAACTCAGGCCGAATGGGGAACCACCTGATGGCAGGATAACCCAAGTGTAATGACTGCAGCAGTGTAACATGATGAACATCTGAGAGTGCACAGATCCTGCCCTGAAACGGAGATATTTCCAGCATGACTCCCAAGGGGATGTGCAGATAAGCTTCTTTTAAGTCTAGAGTGACTAACCAGGCATCCTTAGCTAGCATAAGGGAAGCTGTTGCAAGGTAAGCATCTTGAATTTTGGGACCACCAGAAAAGTGTTGAGAATTGAAAGATCCAGGATTGGGCACCAAGAGCCCTCCTTTCTGGGCACCAGGAAGAGTCTGGAGTAAAAACCCTGACCCCTTTTGTTCTACAGGAATAGGTTAAATAGCTCTGATATTGAGCAGGGAAAGTACTTGCTTCTGAGCCTCTGCCCACTGGTTTGGAGAAGGTCTGGAAACCCGCTTGGGGATGGTAGTGAATGGAAGCAGAATTTGTACCCCTGGGATACAATGAGGACCCATCGGTCCTGAGTGATGGACATCCAGTTTTTTGCATTAAGGGAGTTTTCCTCCTAGGGGCACAAGCAGTTGGGCAGGGCTGGGAAGTAGAATTGAGAAGTCATTGTGAACTTTTTCCATAGGGGGGGGCGGCTTCCCACTCCCTGTTTTTAGGGTGGGGGCACTCCATTGCTTAGATCTCTGCATACCCTGAGACTGTAGTCTGGGTGGCCTGTTTCCCCTGGGTCTAGTCTGGGAAGGCCTGGAAGGGGCTGGAAAGGACCAGTGTTTTGAAGGGCAATGCGTACTGAATCTAGGTGGTTGCACTTGTAAGAATTCTTTAACAGTTTGCATAAACGTAGCTTTTTCTTCCATCTTTTTAAGAACAACTTCTGCTTTGGTGCCAAACAAACCATCCTTATTTAAAGGAACATCTAGTAATTTGGATTTGACATGACCTGGCAAGGTTTGCTCCTTCAGCCAAGCATGTCTTTCTCAATACAGAATCAGTGACTGCAGCCCTGCAAAATGCTACTAGGGCATCAAAGCCACACTGCAAAGTACGCTTACTAACTTGGTTTGCAGAATGCATTAGGTCTTGTAAATCTTTATTTTCTGCACAATCTGGAATTTTTTGCTTAATTAGTTCCATAATATGTTGCTGGTACTTCAGCATGTGAAACCTGGCATTTTAATACCCTGATAGCAAGAGTAGCAGAGGTATATACCTTCTTACCCATTCTGTCTAAAAGCTCCGGAATCCCTGTCTGAAGGGGTAGGATTTTTGGCTGTAGTAGCCTTAATACCATTAGGTCCCTGAGAAATGATCTCTGGATCAGCAGTAGGATTCTTGAAAAGAAACTTGTGGGAATCAGGTACCCTGTAGTACCTGTCAGGTTTCCTAGGGGCCGGGGGTAATGTGTCTGGAGTAAGACTGGATTCCATAAAAACATCATCTACAACATCCAGGACACAGGGTATAGCTAGAGGCCTGTGCTGAGGCAACTCTAAAAATTCCCCGAGTCTCTTTTTGGACTGAGGGTAGTCTTGGCATTCCCAGTGGAAATGCTCTCAAAGTATGCAAGGTTTCACCAAAAGAAAAATCCTCTGGAGGGGAGGCAGAGGGAATGGATTCCTCTGCATCTTAATCCTCACAGGCTGATAAGGGCATGTCCTGATAATCAGAAGGGTCAGAGTAATCAGACTCCTGGGTCTGTAGAATCCGAAGGTAACTCAATTCTTTGTCTTTTAGCAGGGGAAGTCTGCCTTCCCCTAATTAGCGTAACAAGGTCTTAAGCTATTCTAATCATTTGTTTTTGTGGCATGGGAGCTTGAGCATGCGCTTTGGTCGTCTGTTTTCTAGAAGTAGTGCGT
The DNA here is from genome assembly GCF_019279795.1 of Protopterus annectens. Lineage (NCBI taxonomy): Eukaryota > Metazoa > Chordata > Ceratodontiformes > Protopteridae > Protopterus > Protopterus annectens. The sequence continues at coordinate 635,282,391 of NC_056728.1, read as the reverse complement.
ACTCTGGGCCTAAGAAACTCGGTAGTTTTAGCTAAAAAAAAGTCGTTGGTTTGATTCAAACATCGTTAGGACAGAAATGCACCCTCATAGGCCAGTGCCTGCACAGTGGCTCCGGACACATCCAAGGTAGAGACATCCGCTGGTTCCATAGTCGAAAAGCATCTCGTGGCATATCGGACTGGGTGTATATTATATCATCGAGCGCTGATTGATCGACCTAATTTAAGCGAAAGCTTACAATCTCGAACTGTCAGATCAGTGATTTTTTTCCCAGGGGAAAAAAAATCGCTGATCCAAAACACATACACACAACACAAGCACACCAAACAAACAGAAATCCACACACATACACCTAAAATCTGATACCTAACCCTACACTAAATTATGCACACACCACTAACTACCCACTTACCTTAACCCAAACCCTAACCCTAAGGTCCGTCACTATCGCACACTCACCTCACCCGCTCCCTAACCCTAACTCACTTAAATCCGCCCTAACCCTCATGTCCACTCAATCGCACACACACCTAACCAGAGCCCTAACCCTAATTCACCTAAATCACCCTAACACTCACATCCACACAATCGCACACTTACCTGAATTCGACCGGTAACTTTCCACCATAACACTGAAAATACCGAAGCAACAGAAACGGACAACCGAATTCTTTCCCTAGGAAAAAATTTGAGTTTCTGCTGCTTCGATATTTTGCAGTTTTGCGAAAATAAGTTAGATCAATCAGCGTTCGCTTTTTTAAGCGTTCGAGGATATAATACAGACCCTATCGGACTCCGAATGGGTCTCAGCAGTGGCCTGCAAAACCACAGAAGCGGGCACTAGGGGCTGCAAAGGCACCTCACTGAGTACCGTCGGACTGGCGACTAACTTAACGGAAGTATCTTCGGCAGTTTTGGACCTATGCAGTCGGTCTCTGTCTATCTTTTTTCAGAAGATCGGTAGTTGGATGGCTTATCGAAGCCACTTTGGAATACGGAGAACAAGAGTGAAAGAATTTAGCGACAAAGACAGCCCAATGACAAATAGTTCGGGCGTTAAACAAGGCACAAAACTGACAGCGAGGGACGTTGTGGTGTGACACAGTAAGAATGAAAATTTCTGAGGTATTTGCTTTCCACAGGCAAGACAATTGTTAACTTTTTCTGACATCGGTTAGAGAAAGAAAAAAGGATCCCCAATGCGGTACTTAGTTTTAGAAGACTTCAGGATTATCAACTTGAAAACAAAAATTTCAGGTAGCGGCCGACCGGCACTTGCGAACTGCTTCGGATTCGGGCTCCTCCTTGGCAAGAAAGACTGATGTAATGGCGTCAGCTGCCTGGTTTATACCCCTGACGTCATGGAAGAAGTGACAGCACCCGATGCAGAAATACTAAGACAGTGGTATTCGGGCCGACTGAGGGCTACCTGCAGGCAGATAACCCAAGAGTGATAACTGCAACAGTGAAACACGAACATGTGCCCATTTCCAAAAGGCTACCATACCTCTTCTGAACCAGACACCTGATAACATTGCCATTCAAAATGTTTCATCACGTTCTGGATAGTCTTCCCAAAGGAAGCATCCTCACTAGGGGAATCCCAAGACAGGGAAGATTTTTCGTCCAAAGAGATTTGTCCAATAAAGTGAAAGAGAGAGGAACAGTCTAGACAGTGTTCTGGTGCTCTGAACCATAATCTTGTTCAGAAGATGCCATAATCAGTTTATGAGGAGTAGCCTGTTGTTGTGGAAACCCAAAAGAGAGGGGGTTTCAAAGTTATAATAGCTTTCAACAAGTCCTGGAAGAAATCTATCCACTCCTTTACTATAGCTACTGCTGTGGGAGAGGCCACATTTGGTCTTGCTTTTTCTTTTTAGGCATGACATCCACCTAGACAGTATGCAGAGGTTCAGAACCCTGCATTACCTCTATTCACGTGCATGAGATCTCTTTCTCAACTAATATTTGAGGGACGTCCTAAGGCCCCTTTGAAATGATGAGTTGTACAGTTCATTGGCTGTATCCACAGCCTGTAAGGCCTCTTGAAGAATACCACCCTCTAACATGGTCTTGGTAGCAGGCCACTAAGAGGTAACTTGACATTCCCACAAATATGAACCAGAAGGAACAAGTCGAAGACTTTATTTATAAAAACAATAAGTTCTTTAGTCTTGAATAACTACGAGACTTCATCAGATAAAATAACATTCCAAATGTCCCCTTTTAAATAGTACACAAATCACATGACATTTAGTGCACATAATCCAAAAAAACATTAAAAAAGTATCCTAAACTGTCAAAATCTAATATTAACTAAGTCACATAACTCCTAATATAACACATATCAAATTATTCAAGCATACTTAAACATCAAAAACAAAAATACCATAGCCAATCAAAAGGATAATTTCTAATACTAGACTTATTAAAGGGCCATAACTTTGTACCAATCAAATGGCTTTTTCCTATATGGTTGGCCAATGGACGCCATCTCATTTAATACATACAAGTCCAAAATGAGGAATATATTCTCATTACTTAAATATGAAGCCTCAAATTACCTCTAAACTTCTAAATATTAAAATCACAAACAAAAATCCAATTTTCATAATAACATCAAGTGCAGGCATAGATATTCGACAACAAAAAATCTTTGCGTCTTACAGTCACCAATCAAATCATCCCTCACGGAAAATAGGCCAATCTCAGGCATATGCTGTTACGTGCAATAATTCATGTTCACAAGATGTTATCTGTTAATAAAGTTGTCCATAATAAGTAACCATCGCACTATATCCAAACCGGCCATCACATACAATGCCCCAAAAGAGAAACTAAAATCACGGCAACTGTTTAAAATGGAAGGTTCAGGTAGCAAAACAAGTACTTCCATGCAAATGTTGTGAACACAGAGCGAGATCATCAAATCCACCAATAAAAACGATCCTCGCCAAAAATGGTCCAATCAGGAAGTAAAAGAAAGAAAATACTAGACTGTAACCATCTTCATGTTACTCATGATAAAAAAACATGGAACCCAAAATAACGAACTGATCCCAGCCAAAGGAATGGCACTGATTTCACTTTAACCATAAAAAAAAAAAAATAAAATAAAACCCACAAATACAGTTGTGTACACTTACCACAAATGCAGATGTTTGAGCGCATTCACTGTTGCAGTCATCACCTGTGGGTTATCCCTGCTGTGATAGCCCTCGCTCAGCCCGAATACCAGTCAATGATTTTGTGCACAGGCTGCTGCCGCCTGTATTCTGACATCAGGTCTTCAGTACTATAAAGCAAGGCAGCCGATGTCATTACATCAGTTTTTCATGCCCTAACCCATCAGAAGCACAAGGAAAAGGAGACAAGTGGTCCTGGTGGCTAAAAGCCACTTTGGGAAGCTTGTCCCCCCCTAGGGGGAAGATGTTAAATGTGGGATGGAGGGAGGGAAAGACTGCAACAGTGAATACACTCAAACATTTACTTTTATGGTAAGTGTACACAATTGTACTATGTTCTTCATGTTTCACTGTTGCAGTCATCATCTGTGGGAGGATTCCCAAAGCTGAGTTAAAGAGTGAAAAGATAGGTAGAGTCCTAGGTATGGGTCAGGAGGCCCTGCAGAACTGCAAAGGCAAATCCTGCCCTAGACGTAGAATAGAGAGGTAGGTGGTAATGCTTTGTAAAGGTATGGACAGAGGTCCAGGTGGCCACTTCCAAGATGTCCCTGGTAGGTACTCCTCTGAGGAAGGCAGTGGAAATGGAGGTTACCCTAGTGAAGTGGGTACGGATAGACTTGGGGATGGGTTTTCCATGTAGTCTGTAGCAAAAATGGATGCAGTGTGAAATGCATTTGGAAATGGTTTGTTTGGAGATGGGCTTCCCCTCTGCCCTGGGGCAAAGCTTACAAGACGCTGGTCAGTTTTTCTGAATGGCTTAGTATGGTCCAGAAAGTATCCCAGTTGTCAGTGTATGTCTAGTGAGTGAAAAATTCTTTCCCCCGTTTTTAAGGTTGGGAAAGAAGGTGGGAAGGTGTATGGCCTGGTTAAGGGTCGCAGCAGATACCACCTCGGGCATAAAGGAGGGATTAGTCCTCAGGGAGACTCTGTCTGCATGGAAGATTATGAAGGGCTCAACAGCCACGACGACAGCTTGAAGTTCTGAGACCCTTCTGGCTGAGGTGATGGCTTGTAGGAGGGCAGTCTTCCAGGAGAGGTATTTCAATTCTGCTGAAGCGGCAGGTTCGAAAGGAGGTAAGGTGTGTTTCTCTAATACAAAATTCAGGTCCCAGGGTCGTGTAGGAGGTCTTCTGGGAGGCCTCATATTAGAATCCCCTCTGAGGAATTGCTTAATCAAAGGATTAGAGAAGAAGGGAGGGTCTGAATCATAATGGGCAGAGATGGCCGAGGCATGGATTTTAATAAAAGAGAAAGAGAGGTCACTATTGAGCAACTCTACTAAGTAATCCAGGATGAGAGGGGTGAAAGGTTGGGCAGTACTGCCCCCTTCTGATTGTTTCCAGGAGCAGAATCGTTTCCATTTTCCTGCATAAGATTTTCTTGTGCTGGGCCAGCTGGCCTCTGTGATGATGTCCAGGACCTGTATGCATAAGAGGGACTTCTTGTTAGTTTATAGTGTATAAGCCATGCTGAAAGTTTGAGAGTCTGTAGGTCTGGGTGCAGTACCTTCCCCCTCACCTGGGTCAAGAGGTCTGAACTTAAGGGAAGTAGTTTTGGGGGCTGTAAGGTCAGACTGCGTAGTAAGGGGTACCAATGCGGTCTGGGCTAATTTGGAGCAATGAGGATGGCCTTTGGTCTCTCCTCTTTTATTTTAATCAGAACCTTGGGAATAAGGGGCAGCGGAGGGTATGCGTACACAATAAGGGAGGTCCAGGGGAAGGTCAAAGCATCCACCTTCCATGTTAGGAGGTGGTACTCCCTAGTACAAAACTTGTGCAGCTAGTGGTTGAGGTGCGAGGCAAAGCGGTCCATCTCTGGGGTCCACCACTCCTGGGTGATTTGCAGAAAGATTTCTCTGTGGAGCTATCATTCATGGGGGTCCAGTAAGTTTCTGCTTAGGTGGCCTGCCAGTGTGTTGTTGATCTCTGGTAAGTATTAAGTAATTAGGTGTAGCCCCATGGAGGTGGCTGTAAGCCAGAGACTCATGGCTAACCTGCACAGGAAGTAAAGACTGGGTGCCCCCTGCTTGTTGATGTACCACATTACCGTGGTGTTGTCTGTTTTTATAAGGAGGACCCCTGGCCTGAGATGGGGTTGGAAGGAAGTCAAGAGTATTTTGCACTGCCATCATTTCTTTCTGGTTGATGTGCAAGTGAAGTTTCTGGGCACTCCAAAGGCCTTGGATACACCTGCCTGCCAAGTGAGCACCCCCAGCTATGTCTGAGGCGTCGGTGGTGATGGTTTGGCTGGACAAGCGGAGGATGAAGGGAAGACTCTTGTTCATGACACAGGCCTCTGCCCACCAGAGAAATTTATCCCTTATGCAAGGGATCAGTGGTAGAGTGGTCTCTAGGTACTGACAGTGCTGACAACAAAGGTTCTTAAAGTACCACTGAAGTTTTCTCATGTGAAGCCTGGCCAGAGGGATGAGAAGGATGCAAGATGCCATGTATCCCAGGGCTTGCAGGAACTTCCTCGCAGTGATACGACTTCTGGAAGCCAGCTGGGTGAAGTAGAGAGGAAGGAAACTCTGCTTTTCTGGGGGTAGGAAGGCCATTAGGGTTGCTGTGTTTAGCACAGCTCCCAGGAAAACAATTTTTCTGGTGGGCTTTTGCTTTGATTTCTTTCTCGTTGATGGTGAACCTTAGGAAAGTTAGGAGTTTTTTGACAAAAAGGTGGTCTTGGAGCAACTTTTCTTTGCTGTTCGCCTGAATGAGGCAGTCGTCCAGGTAAGGGTAAATCTGTATATTTCTCTGTCTGGAGAATGCAAATGCTGGGGCCAAGCATTTGGTGAATACTCTGGGAGCAGTAGATAAGCCAAAGGGCAGTACAGAGAACTGAAAGTGCTGATTACCTGCTTTGAAGTGCAAAGATTTTCTGCACGATTCCCTGATGGGGATGTGGAGGTAGGCATCTTTTAGGTCTAGTGTTACCAGCCAGGTATTGTGTGTGAGCATAGGCAGGAGCTGCTACAAGGTTAGCATTTTGAATATGGGAACCACCAAGGAGGTGTTCAGTTTGGATAGATCCAGGATGGGGCGCCAAGTGCCCTCTTTTCTGAGAACAAGGAATAGTCTAGAGTAAAAAACTTTTCCTGTTTGATCCGGAGGGACAGGTTCTACTGCCCCCTGGGATATTAGTGTTTTTATCTGTTTTAATGCCTCTGCCCACTGGTTTGGGTGGAGGTCTGGATATCCTCTTAGAAGAGGGAGTTCGCTTAAGGAGAATCTGTATCCCTGAGAAATGATTTTTAATCCCCATTGGTCCTTGGTTATAGAGACCCAATTGTCCTTGAAAAGGGCGAACCTTCCTCCTAATTGTAGATGAGTGAAAGGAGGGCAGAGAGGTGAGGGAGAGTCATTGTGACTGCTTGCCATAGAAGCTTGGCTTATAACTCCTTGCCTTAGAGGCAGAAGTGGTCCACTGTTTGTTTCTTTGCTGGCCCTGCGATAGGGGCCTGGAGGTCCTGTCCCTGCAGGGCTTACCTTGGTCAGGTCTGCTGGGTGCAGGGAAGGCCCAGTGCTTAGAGGGGGAAGTTCTTGATGAATCTGGGGGGGGGGGGGGTTTGAATGTGAAAGTAATCCTTTACTCTTTGCAAAGATTTTACTTTGTCTTCCATCTTTTTAAGTACCTCTTCTGCTTTTCCCTCAAACAGGCGTTCCTTATTTAGGGGTGCATCAATAAGTTTAGACTTGACATGATCAGGGAGAGGTTTTTCCTTCAGCCATGCATGTCTTCTAATAACAAATCCCATCACTGCTGCCCTGCTAGAGGCTTCTAGAACATCATATCCACAATGTAATGAATGCTTTGGCCACTTGACAAGCAGAGTGTAGCAATTCTGCCAGCTCTTTTGAGTTGGCACCGTCAGGAGAGGTAGCAATCTTTTGCTTTAATTGCTCCAAAGTGTGTTGTCGATATTTCAAAATATGGAACTGACAATTGAGTGCTCTGATAGCTAAGGTAGCAGAGGTGCACATTTTCTTACCCCAGTTGTCCAGAGCTCTGGAGTCTGACAGAAGAAAGAGGATTCTTGGCAGAACTAGTCTTAGCTCCTTTGGGTCCTGTGCAATGACCTCCGGGTCTGCAGCACAGTTCCTGTACAGGTGTTTGTGAGAATCTGGTACTCTGTAGTACCCGTCAGGTTTAGCTGGAGCAGGAGGCAGGGCATCAAGAGCTAAGCTAGATTCAAGGAAAATATCATCCACCACTTCCAGAATAGGTGGGATGGCCAGGGGTCTGTGCTGGGGCAAGTCCAGAAACTCTCCAAGTCGTTTCTTTGACTGTGGGTAGTCCTGAGATTCCCACTGAAAATATTCCCTGAGGGAGTGAAGGGTTTCCACAAAGGAGACGTCCTCTAGAGGGGAGGCAGAGGGGATGGATTCCTCTGCATCTGAATCCTCAAACAGTTAACGGATGTTGTTCGTTTTCAAAAGCAGAATAATCAGATTCTTCAGACTCTTGGTCGGTTATAATTTCAGAAGGATACCTTTTCATTTTTGGAGTGGAGTGCCCGAGTACCTCGGATAAGGGAGTTGCGATCATCCACCATTTTAAGCAGTTGAGCTTGGGCTGGGGGAACAGCAGCAAATGGTGGCTAGAAGCAGATTTCTTAGGAGTGGCTTGGCTTCTAGGTCTGAGAGAATCAGTCAGTCTTTGAGAAATGGTAGACAGAAGAGAAGACATAATTTTGTGTAGAGAATCGGTAGTGCGAAAGGCCTGCTCGGAAGCCAGTGCCTGTGTGGCGGCTCCAGACCCAACCGAGGCAGAGACAACCAAAGGCTTGGAAGACGAAGTGGATTTCTGCGGCATACTGGACTCAAAGGGTCTCGGCAGATGCCTGTGTAGAAAAAGCAATTCAGGCATCAGGGGCTGGGAAAGCACCTTACTAAATTCCGAAGTACTGACAACTTGCTTAGCGGTAGTGCCGCCTGAAGGCTTAGCTGTATGTGGCCTGTCTCTAGCTTTACGTCTTTTTGGAATGTTGACAGATTATTGGCTGATGGACCCCATATCGAAATTCAAAGACGGACTAAGAAAATAATTGTCTACAAAAAGAGCTCTACTGCGAATGGTTCTCGCATTAAAGAGGGCACAGAAAGTACAGTTGTGTACACTTACCATAAATGTAGATGTTGCCCTCAGTCGGCCTGAATTCCAAAGTCCTAGGTCCTGCGTCGGCCGCTGTCGCCCCTTCCCTGACGTCAGGTCGTCGGGTATAAAAGATGCGGCCAACGCCATTTTCTTTAGTTCTTCTTGCCCCAGATGTCAAGTGCCCCTTAAAAGGGTAGCCAAAATTTATATATATATATATATATATATATATATATATATATAAAATACATGCACCAATATAAACTTTACCTTCATCTACAAGCAAATACACCACATAGGTTGTATAAATCAGAGAAGGAAAGATAGGTCCCATCAGAAGAAAAAGGGGGATGGCGGGTGGGTAACCTGGACTGCAACAGTGAATACACTCGAACATCTACATTTATGGTAAGTGTACACAACTGTACTATGTTCTTCGTGTTTCACTGTTGCAGTCATTACATTTGGGTAGAGTCCCAAAGTTATGGATGGGAGGCTGGAGCTAAACAGCATTAGGAGTGGCTATGAGGCCCTGCAGAACTGCAGGGGCAAAGCCTGCCTGGATTTAGAGTAGAGTGGTAGATGATAGTGCTTTGTAAAGGTGTGCACTGAACTCCAAGTAGCAGCCTCTAAAATGTCCTTGGTTGGTACTCCCCTGAGAAAGGCTGCTGAAGTGGCTGCAGCTCTGGTTGAATGTGACCTAATGCCCTTGGGCACTGGCTTGCCATGGTGTAAGTAGCAGAAACAAATGCAGTGGCCTATCCACTTTGAAATAGTCTGCTTTGAGATAGCCTTTCCTTGTGATCCTACAGCATATGCCACTAGTAATTGCTCTTTCTGAAAACTTTGGTTCTGTCCAAGTAGCGCCTGGGATCTTCCTCTAGGGTGTCTGGGTCTGCCCCTTTGAGGTCTGCCTGACACAAGGACCAATTCTTTGTTGGCCAGTGTCTACTAAACCTAGGTGGTTGTACTTGTAAAAAAAATCTTTGACAGTTTGCATAGATTTAGCTTTGTACTCCATTTTCTTTAACACCTCTTCTGCCTTAACATCAAATAAAGTATCATGCTGTAAAGGTGCATCTAACAAGTTAACTTTGACATGATCAGGCAAATTTTGTTCCTTTAACCAAGCATGCCTCCTAATTACAGAACCTGTAACTGCGGCACTACAGGAAGATCCAAATAATCAAAACCACATTGCAAAGTATGCTTTCCAACTTGTTCAGCTGCATGCAATAAATCCTGCATTTCCTTGTTTTCTGCACATTCAGAGTTTAACAACATTTTCTGTTTACACAATGCCATGACATGTTGCTATTTGAGCATATGAAAAGTACAGTTTTGTACCTACCATAAATATAGATGTTCGAGTGCTAATACAGCTGCAGTCATAACAGATGTGTTTTCCTGCCGTCAGGCGGGTCCTCGGTCGGCCGAATTCCAAAGTCTAGGTCCGACGTCGGATGTCATCACTTCTTCCCTGACGTCAGTGCAACAGGGGTATAAAAGAACCAGCCGATGCCATTTTCTTCAGTTTTTCTTGCCCCAGATGTCAGGTGCCCCCAGAAGGAAGGCAATACATAAATTTATGTAATAATGCAATGCAATATAATCAAACAACAGTAGTTGCAAGCAAATACACCATAAAAGAATACCCCAATCAGGTTGTATGAGGAAGTGTTGGCCATTAGGCCTGTCCGAAGAGGGGAAGGAGGGAGGGAAACCTGGACTGCAGCTGTATTAGCACTCGAACATCAACATTTATGGTAGGTACAAAACTGTACTATGTTCATTGTGCATACAGCTGCAGTCATAACAGATGGGTAGAATCCGAAAGCTAAAAAAGGGGTGGTAGGCACTAGGTGGAACTAGGAGGAGCCAGGATGCCCTGCAAGACTGCAGTGGCAAAGCCTGCTCTAGATTTGGAGTATAATGGTAGGTGAAAGTGCTTGGAGAAAGTATGTACAGAACTCCAAGTGGCTGCTTCCAAAATATCCTTGGTAGGAACCCCCCTGAGGAAAGCTGCAGAGGTAGCTGTGGCCCTTGTGGAGTGAGATCTGATGCCTGCAGGTACAGTTTTACCATGAAAAGAGTAACAAAAGCGTATGCAGTGGGCTATCCATTTTGAGAATGTCTGTTTGGAAATAGGCTTCCCTTGAGATCCTGTAGCATAGGACACAAAGAGTTGCTCTGATATTCTGAAAGGCTTTGTTCTGTCCAAATAATAACGTAGCTGTATGTGAATGTCCAAGGAATGTAGTAGTCTCTCCCCTTTGTTTTGAGGATTAGGGTAAAAGGTAGGTAAGTGGATAGCCTGATTCAAGGCTACCCTGGATACTACCTTTGGCATAAAGGAAGGATTGGTTCGTAAGGAAACTCTGTCCTGATGGAAAATGATGAAAGGCTGCACAGCCATGATGGCTTGTAGTTCCGAAACCCTGCGAGCTGAGGTGATAGCCAGAAGGAAGGCTGTTTTCCAGGACAAATATTACAGTTCTGTTGAAGCAGCTGGCTCAAAAGGAGGCAAGGTCAGTTTTTCAAGAATGAAATTGAGGTCCCAAGCAGGTACTGGTTGTTTCCTTGGGGGTTTTATATTCTTAGCCCCTCTGAGGAACTGTCTTAAGAGGGGGTGAGAGAATAAAGGAGGATCAGTGCTGTATTCTGCAGAAGTGGCTGAGGCATGGGTTTTGATGGAGGAGAAAGAAAGTCCACTGCTTAGCATCTCAGCTAGGTACTGTAATATTTGAGGTAAATTCAGTATTCCAGGATTCTGACCCTTTTTCTGATTCCAGGCACAAAACAGTTTCCATTTGCGGAGTAGGCTTTTCTAGTAGAAGGCCTTCTGGCCTCCAAAATGACATCCTGCACCTCCTTGGAGAGTAGGGTCTGTTGTGAATTTAAGGAATCTTCCATGCGGCTAGACTGAGTTTTTTCAGCTGACTGTGAAGAGTTTTGAAGGTGTGCTGAGTCAGTAGAAAAGGCATTAGAGGCAGGATCCATGGTGGGGAATGCGTCAGGCTCCTCAGGAATGGGTACCAGTGTTGTCTTGGCCAGTCTGGAGCAATGAGAATCATCTTTGGTCTGTCTGCTCTGGTTTTTAATAGAACTTTGGGCAGCAGAGGAAGAGGTGGAAAGACAAACTGTCATTGTTGTCCAACTGAAAGAGAGTGCGTCCACTTTCCAGGCCTGTGGATGAAAGGTCCTTGAGCAGAATTTTGTCAATTGGTGATTTCTGTGGGTGGCAAAGAGATCTACGTCTGGCCTTCCACATGCTTGAATTATCTTTGTAAAAACTTGAGGATGCAATCTGTCATATTTCTGCTTAGGTTGTCTGCCAGCATGTTTTCCTTGCTTGTCAGGTACTGTGCTTGAAGTTCGATTTGTAATTCCAAAGAGACATGGCTAGCCTGCATAGGGGATATGAATGGGTTCCTCCCTATTTGTTTATGTACCACATCACTGTGTTGTTGTCTGTCCTTATCAGTAGCTGGCCTGGATGCAGTAGGTCTTTGAAAGCCATAACAGCATTTATTACTGCTAGCATTTCCTTTTGATTGATGTGTAGGTGCTTTTCTTTTTGGGACCATTTGCCCTGAATGCACCGATCTGTCATGTGCGCCCCCCAGGCGTAGTCTGAGGCGTCTGTTGTGATGACTTGATTTGCTTGAGGCTTGCAGAATGGGAGACCTGTGTTTCTTTGGCATGCTTGAGCCCACCACAGAAATTCATTTTGAAGACATGGAATCAGTGGTATAATTGTTTCCAAACTGTGGCTGTGTTGAGACCATAGGTCTTTTAGGTACCATTGAAGTTTCCTCATATGCAGCTTTGCACATGGGATTAGTAGGATGCAAGATGCCATGAATCCCAGAGCCTGCAGGATTTTCCTTGCAGTCAGCCTGGTGAAGGTTGCCAGTTTTCTGAAGTATTGAGTTAGTTGACCTTGTCTCTCTGGCGTGAGGTAGGCCATCTGGGTATTTGTATTCAAGCTGGCACCCAGGAAAATTGTTTGGGAGGGTATTAGCCTTGATTTCTTTTTGTTGACTGTGTATCCCAGAGAATTCAAGAACATTATTACAAATGCCAGATGTTTCAGAAGTATGTGCTTGCTGTCCGCTTGGATCAGGCAGTCGTCCAAATATGGGTATATTTGTATCCCTTGAAGTCTGCAGTAGGCAATTACTGATGCCAGGCACTTCGTGAACACTCTGGGCACAGTAGATAAGCCAAAGGGCAATGCAGAGAATTGATAATGGGTTGAACCTGCAAGAAATCTGAGGTATCTTCTGCAATCTTGTCTGATTGTGACATGCAGGTATGCCTCCTTGAGGTCCAATGTTACCAGCCAAGACTCCTTGCCCAGCACGGGAAGAAGTTGCTGTAATGTGAGCATCTTGAATTTTGGCACAAGTAAAAATGTGTTTAGGATGGATAGGTCCAAAATAGGTCTCCAATCTTTGCCCTTCCTTGGTACCAGGAATAGTCTGGAATAAAAACCTTGACCCTGTTCTTGTGCAGGTACCTCTTGAATAGCTTTCATGTCCATGAGATCTGAAATTTATTTTTGTGCCTCTGCCCTTTGATTGTGTGGCAGGTTTGGCATGCGCCTCATTTTTGGAAGGGTGTGAAAGTGGAATATGTAGCCTCTGTCTATAATGTCCAGGATCCATTTGTCTTTTGTGACAATATGCCAATTTTTTGAAAATAATGCCAGTTTTCCGCTAAAGGTGCTGCCATTTGAGCCTTGCTTGGCGTGCAAAGGGGAAAGTCATTGGTTCTGCTTTCTGAATGGCTGTGAACTATCCTCACCACCTCTTTGTGTAGGTGCTTGCCACTGTCTGCCTCTAAATGATCCTTGAGATTGCCCTCTACCCCTAGGGCACCTGTATCTACCTCTTTGGGGTCTGTCCGTGGCTGGAAAGGACCAATTTTTTGAAGACCAATTTCTACTGAAACGTGGAGGTTGTACCTGTAGGAAATCTTTCACTGTTTGCATTGATTTTGCCTTTTCTTCCATCTTCTTTAATACCTCCTCAGCTTTAACACCAAACAATACATCTTTTTGAAGAGGTGCATCTAGTAATTTAGCTTTGACATGATCTGGTAAGGTTTTCTCTGAGCCAAGCATGTCTACGTATGACTGATCCTGTAACAGCAGCTCTACATGAGGCCTCTAAAGCATCAAAACCACATTACAAGGTATGTTTACCCACTTGCTCTGCACTATGTAACAAATCCTGCAACTCCAAGTCTTGTTCAGGTTGTGACATTTTGCTTTTCAACTGTGATAACAGAAACTGTTGGTACTTTAACATATGGAACTGACAGTTTAATGCCCTCATGGTTAAGGTGGCCGAGGTGTATACCATTTTCCCCCACCTTTCTAAAGCTCTGGAATCTCTCTCTGAAGGCAATGGATTTTTAGCAGTGGAGGCCTTAATTCCCTTGGGACCTGTGAAATAGTTTCTGGGTCAGCCGCATGGCTTTTGTATAGAAATTGGTGTGAATCAGGAACCCGGTAATACCTGTCGGGCTTGACTAGAGCTGGAGGTAAAGAATCTGGGTTAAGGCTGGCCTCCGAATACACATCATCTAGTATGTCTAAGACAGCAGGTATAGCCAGAGGCCTGTGCTGAGGGAGCAAGAGGAAATCCCTAAGCCTTTTCTTGGAATCGGAGTACTCTTGGCCTTCCCAGTGGAAGTGTTCCCTCAAGGTATGTAAGGTTTCCCCAAAAGAGTAATCCTCAGGGGGGAGAGAGGGAATGGACTCCTCTGCATCAGAATCTTCAAAAGGGGAGTATGAATGTTCATGGTCTTCAGAATGTTCTGAAGTAATGGATGCCTGGTCCGAGGAAGGGTATTCTTCCTCCACTCTGGGCCTTTTGTCCGAGGGGGGTTGGGAACCCCTGATAAGAGTAATCAAATCCTCAGCCATATTGAGCATCTGCTTTTTAGGCATGGGGCCTTGAGAGGGGCCCTGTGGAGCTTGTCTTTTAGAATGCATGGCTGCTTTAGATTTAGTGAAAGCCTTAATGGAAAAAGAAGGAGGAGGCCTGAAGACACCTTGAGAGGTGGCAGGCCTGTCTAAACTCTGAGTTTCCCCGCCAAGAGTGGCTTCGGTATCTGTAGTCGGGGTGTGGGCCGAAGAGCCTGCGACCTCGGGCACAGAAGACACCACCAATGAAGTGTCATCGGTAGTCAGGGGCTGCGTAGGCACCTCGCTGAGAACCAGAGCACCTGTAGTCGGCTTTAGCGTGGTGTCGGTAGAAGTTGCGGACCTCGTATGTCGGTCCTTATCTTTGCGTCTTTTACTCAAAACTGGAGTCGGAGTATCCAACGACATAATGTAATTAAACTTTTTGCCAAAATAGTATTGGGGAACTCCGCCTGACGCTTAATAGTGCGTCTGTTGAATGTAGCACAAAAACGAGAGGCCGAGACGTCGTGGTCTGGGCCTAAGCAAGGAATGCAGAGAGAATGAAAATCCTTATGCGGTATTTGCTTCCCACATGAAATGCAATTATTAACTTCGTCTGACATCGGTCTGAGGCAAGAAAAGTTTCCCCAACAGGGTACTTAGCTTTCAAGAAGACTTCGGTTGAAAAATATTCGTAATCTCAGGAGCTGGCCGACCGGCACTTGCGAACTGCTTCTGCTTCGGGCACCGCGTGGCAAGAAAGACTGAAGAAAATGGCGTTGGCTGGTTCTTTTATGCCCCTGTCACACTGACGTCAGGGAAGAAGCGACGACATCCGACGTCGGACCTAGACTTTGGAATTCGGCCGACCGAGGACCCGCCTGACGGCAGGAAAACCCATCTGTTATGACTGCAGCTGTATGCACGATGAACATCTGACAGTTTAAGGCCCTTATAGCCAAGGTAGCAGATGTGTATACCTTTTTTCCCCCATCTATCCAGTGCCCCAGTGGGGGTAGGGTTTTTTGCAGCGGAAGTCTCAACTCCCTTGGGACCCTGTGAAATAGTTTCTGGGTCTGCAGCAGGGTTTTTAAAAAGAAATTTATGAGAGTTAGGAACCCTGTAATATCTGTCAGGCTTAACAGGAGATGGAGGTAAGGAGTCAGGGGTAAGACTAGACTCCGAAAATGCATCTACAATGTCTAACACAGGTGGAATGGACAGTGGCCTGTGTTGAGGTAGTAAAAGGAAATCCCTGAGCCTCTTTTTAGATTCTGAAAAATCTTGCCTCTCCCAGTGGAAATGCTCCTTCATGGTATGCAAGGTTTCCCCAAAAGAATAGTCCTCTGAAGGAGCAGCTGAAGGTATTGATTCTTCAGCATCAGAATCCTCATAAGGGGGAAGAGAATATTCCTGATCAGAAGAGGAATCAGAAGAAAGGGAAACCTGATCTGAAGATTCATAGTCAGTCTCTTGCCTAGGCCTCTTATCAGGAGGGGGTTGGGAACCCCTGATCAAGGTGATCAAGTCTTCGGCCATTTTGAGCATCTGTTTTTTGGGCATAGAGGCCTGACCACGTGGTTCTTGAGTTTGTTTCTTTGCTTTAGAAGGTGCTTTAGTCTTTGCCTTTGAAGCTGAAGTCGGTTTAATGTAAAGATGTTTAGGTCTGAATACACCCTCAGAAGCCGGTGCCTGCTCAGCGGCTCCAGACCCATCTGAAGGAATACAGAGGCTCCAATACCTTGAGTTTCCAGCGGCATGGCGACTCCATGTGGGAGTCTGTAGCGGCCTGCAACTCTAAAGTAGCGGGTGTCAGGGGCTGCGAAAGCGCCTCACTGAGAACCGGTGAACCGGCAACTGGCTCAGGAGAAGCTTTGTCGTTGGTTTTGGGCCTCTGTTGTCTCTCTCCTTTTCTTTGCGTTTTTTGTAAACTCCGGTAGTCAGATAGCTATCCAATGACATTTCTAGATAATTAAACTGGCATCCAAAATAGTTTAAAGCAAAATCATACAGACACTTAATAGTGTGTTGGTTAAATCTAGCACAAAACCGACAACCAGAAACGTTGTGATCATGGCCTAGGCAAGGAATACAGTAAGAATGAAAATCCTTATGAGGTATTTGCTTTCCACAAGAAATACAATTATTTACTTTTTCTGACATCGGTCTGGAGCAAGAAAAAAGTTTCCCCAACGGGGTACATAGCTTTATTGACTGACTTCGGATCTGAAACTCGAACACGAAAATCTCAGGAGTCGGCCGACCGGCACTTGCGAACTGCTTCTGCTTCGGGCACGGCAAGAAAGACTAAAGAAAAGGGCATCGGCCGCATCTTTTATACCCCTGACAACTGGACATCAGGGAAGGGGCGACAGCGGCCAACGCATGACCCAGGACTTTGGAATTCAGGCCGACTGAGGGCAACCTGCAAGCAGGATTACCCAAATGTAATGACTGCAATAGTGCAACACGAAGAACATCCAGCAACGACGGTTGTCGTGGTCTGGGCCTAAACAAGTGATGCAGTAAGAATGAAAGTCTCGGTGTGGGATCTGCTTTCCAATGTGCATGCATTACTGCTTTGTATATTTAACTTTTTTGTCTAACTGATTTTTTGTCATATTGTTGAGCCAAATGTTTTTAATTTCTGTAAACTGTCTCTGTAGGGAGCTTTTCTCCTCTGGTCTCCACTGAAAATGGGCCACAAGCCCACCTGGACCAACCCGGTTAGCAAATGTCAATAAATAAATAAATAAAACTACAGGATCAACATGGATGTCCCTTTATAAAAAGACAAATCCACCAGATCCAATTATTGTTCCAATACTGAAACCATCACAAAACAAAATAATGTGAAAGAAAATAATTTGGGAGAGTTAAGCCAATAATTCCAGCATGGGGGATAGTGTCAAAGGGCTATGGCAAGGTCTAGATAAGCAGTGTGGACTATATGCCCCCTACACCCAAGGGTTAAGTAACCCTTTCAAAGAACTCAACCAGGTTATGGAGACATGACTTGCCTTTTATAAAACTGAACTGATCTGTACCCATGGGAAAAAAAGCTCACCTACATCATGTTCCAAAGCCTTGCAAATCATACGAGTGAGACTAATCGGCCTGTAAATTCCCATGGCAGTAGAAGGACCATTTTTACACACGGGCATCACTACTGTCATTCTCTACTCCTTGGGGCCTTAACCAGTGGAAAGACTTCGGTTGAAGAGTTGATAGAAGGCGTTTGCTAACTGGGACTTTATACTTCTCAGCAGTCATCCAGGAATATTGTCAGGACCCACAAAATTAGTGTTTTTTTATTTTGTAAAGTGCCAAAAGGACTTGATCCAAATTTGTCTCAGGAGGGATAGTGTGAGAGGGTAATGGACGAAAGAGAGTGGAGGGTGGTGTGTAGTGAAGTTGGAAAAGATCTGTCCACAAGAATATTAGCAATGTCCCTGGGGTCAGAGAAGGAGGTATCAGTTCAGGCAAATTCAGTACGGAATTGTAGGTTACTTATAATTTTGCTAACATAGCTGAAGAAGGCCTTATGTTTTTCTTTTGAATTAATTGCAATCTTAACTTCATAGCTGACCTTACATTTCCTAATAAGTGAAAAACTTACCAATTTTAAATCCCTTTTATGATGATATAAGCATCTTTTAATGATGGCCAAGAACTTTTTCTTTTTATTACAGTGTTTACTGATGCAGTAGTTTCACCATATGGGTTTAGCTCTACACTTGCCATTATACTTGCTCCAGACCGATATAGACTCCTCAGTGCATTTACCCAAGACAGAGTAACATTCAGAGAAGTTGTGACGACTGGAAAAGATGGGTGAAGGCTGCCAGCCTAGCCAGATAGAATTATGTATAAAACGTCTCCATGGAGGCGTGGGTTTGAATCCAACCACTGCCACCAATTAATATGCGACACCCATGCCCTGGCCCAGAAATCAAGAAGCCTTAATCCCCACCACTAACATCAAAGAGGGGCATCTTATATAGGGGGAAAGGATAACAAATGCACACAGCAAAGTGCAATTTCCCTTAAGAGCACACAGAAATCAGTCAGTCCGGGGCTGGTCACTCCCTTGCTCCCCAATAAGACTCCCCACTGGCACAGCTATAGGGTCCAGATCTCAGTCTAGCTGGGCAAGCTAAAATCTACAGCACCCTCTCTGACCAACCAGTGCTTCGTGTCCCTGCCCAAGTAGCTGAGACACACAAACATTGAGATAAGAGTTTACACAACCACACAGACACTTTTGGGGAAGGCTGGCACAGGTTCTCCAGCTGTGCCCCTTTTACCCGGACTATACGGTAGTACCACTTGCCACCACCCAGCTAATATTTATCAGCTACCCAAGGGCCCTTAAAAAGGTGTCCAATTATTACTGTGCAATATTATTATCCAATCGGTAGTACAGCCCAGGGTTAAAGCTATTGGAGTGGCCTTGCACAGTAAACTCTATAAATATGCAATGTACTCTAGAGCTTAACTTATCTCTACACAAACCAGCCACAGTTAAAAGGTTTTAAAATATTTAATAATGAATTAAAACCACAAGACAATACTTTCTACTATACAGTGCTAGTCAAAAGTTCAGAGATCACACAGAAATACTTGAAATAAATCAGTAGTACAGTTCTGACATCATAGAAAAACACAGTCTAAACTTTCTAAATTCTAGCTATCTAAAAGAAAACACAAGTCTAAGATAACTTACATGTGAACAAGAGGCAGTGCTGTGAGTTGGAGAAGACAAAAATGCTTAATCTCTGGGTCTAACTGTTTAAATTGAAACTGCAGTTCTGCTAAAACATTACGTCATCTTTTACACTTTCCTGGTGTTCCCAGGCTGACAGAAACTGCATTGACATTTTCTTTACACTTAGAGCAATAAAGGACATTCCACATGTAAATTCTGGTCATTAATGCTTTAAAACAACAGGCAGGAAGTCTTCATCTAGCCGGACTGGAGCCAACTTTAGATTAAAAGGTCACAACATGCTTTTACTGGGTCAGTATAGAGAGCATTGTTGTCACATTTTTGTAACAGCATTTTTTTTCATTTAAGACAACAAGCCTGTGATTCACATTCATATTTACAAATTATAGAATTATGTATAAAATTCTATCTGGCTAGGCTGGCAGCCTTCACCCATCTCTACCAGTCTTCACAGAAGTAAACAGGCTCAGTTACAATATTTGTTGAGGAGCTGTACCATTTGTGACTGTCAGTAAGATCAGTAAATCGTAATCCCCAGATATTGTTTTCAGGGGCCATAAAAACAGTTTTTAATATGAAAACTCACAGCAATATGGTAAGACCTGACTAGGGATGGGTAAACAAATGGGTTGGTGCAACTGACAGAAATGTTTGTGAGGACAAGATCTAAAAGATTAACACCTCTGGTGGGTAGGGGACAATCTGGTCAAGTGCATTGACATTTACAAAGTCCAGAAATCTCTGGGCAATTGCCAGTTTGTGTGTGGACAGCTGAAGCATAAGAAAGGTATTTGGTTCAACTTATCTAACTGGTTAAAGTATTATGCATGCTCATAAGTGGTCATAGATGAGGATCAATGATTGGATATAATGTGGTAATTTCATTTACAAACTAGAACTTCAACCAGTCCCAGAATTGTACCATGTGAAATATGATAAGAAACAATGGAGTTATGAATAAACAGATACTAACCCACACCTGCCTGTAAATCTGAATGCATGATAAGTAATAGTACCCTGTAGTGCGAGTGTCAGCACTGCAATGGAACCAGGTTTCTGTAATTATACAAACGCTAATGTACTTGAGATTAAGGAAGGCCTCACAGTTCAGAGATGTTGCAGTTTAGGCTTCTGGCATTCAGCAGTGCTACCCTGATATTATCCAGATTGGAATTTATTATGTTGGGATGTCTATCAGGTGAACTTTGTCTGAAAACACACTGAGGGAAACAACATTTTAAGCCAGCATGGGAAAGCCGAGAGGTTACAGATGCAATCCATCCCTGGCAAAGCAGGTGGGTCTACTGGATCATTTCATTCCATGCAAAACACGTACTGGAGCCCCCTAAAATGACGCCAATTACTTTACTCTTGAATTTAGACATCATTCTTAGTGATGGCAGAATGCTTGCTCAATGCCAGACCCTTGTCCTTTTCAAAGGCATAAACAGAGAGCTTAACGTCTCAATACAACAAACACAGGCTGGAATACCCAAAATCATTCTCCCCCACATAGGTAACAACAATGTTGTAACTTTATCTAGTTTGATGCTGAGACCTAAAAACCCTAGTGACATCCCTAATCCTTGCACTACAGAGGCAATTAACTGTCACCCTATCCTTAGCAAACTGGTAAGTGTTGTGTCTGTACCTTACAGCAGTTTTCCATGTTTTACTACTTATTTCTCCAACCACCATTCCCTTCCCCAACAAAATTGTATGACACACAACGTCAAGTTCATACCAACTCAGATGCAACACATCCACATGGTTCCTTTCATCCTGCCACACAAGAAACTTAATCCCAACTGAATTAAGACTGTCAATTTCCGCAATTTGCAACTATGTTGTTTGCCCACATGAGAAAAAACAGGCATCAAGGAAGTCAACTCGCCAGTTTGCCTCATAGGACATTTTCACAATTCCTTGCTAGGACGGACTTTAGACAGTTAGGCTTGTAGTTTCTTGGACCACCTTTGTGCAGGAGAGAATGGTAAACATGACACAGTCATCTGGCACCACAGACTGAACAGGACTACCACTCTAAGGAAGTAATGTACACAAACTTGGCTAAATCACAGAGATCTGTCTAAAGTACAGAATGGGACCCAAAAAAGCATTTAAAATATGTAAACTCACAGTTGCAAAATGAAAATGTCACAGTATGGATTTTACGATGGTACATCCCTCCACAGTGACACTCACAGAGGGTCTCCATTCAGCTCACAGCAAAGCTTGTGCAGAAGATCTAGTAGTATGGCATAGCATCTCAGTTATGACAAAGAACAGAAAGAAAAGCTAGCTTCAAAACATTAACTGCACTTCAGAAATGGAAGACAAAAGCAAGCAGAAAAAACTAGTCAGAAATATTCAATTATCAATCACACAAATTCATATTCTTCCCTTACCAAGTTTTCCTTTCTTTCCAGTGAGATCTGATGATGCAATGAAGATTCTCCTCGATAACAAATCTTTCCGCAGAGTGGCTGCCTGGCATCACTGGGCCCTAGGAAAGGAGTGAGGGATTAACACAGATGCCCCAACTTCATTACTGTTACTCCAGCATCAGATGTCTTTGCAAGACATGGAGCAAGACCACCACATCTCCAATGCTTGTTGAACACAAAATACTTAAAAACTATTCCCAGGTAAAAACAGGTTGGTGTGCCATGCTCTTCTTTTGAGACATCTCATAAACCAGTAACAACTAACACCTGCAAGTAATTTAAATGATACACAGCAGACCAACTTCATATAAACCATCTCTGCATCCTCCCACCTTAAATACACCACAGTGACACATATCTACTGTACCTTCACTGTCACAGGTAACCCATATGTTGAGTTTAACCAGTTTCTGTCTGGACTAGCATAAAACACGAACTATCAATTTTCAACTATGGAGGGAGGAGCACTACGTAACCTACAGCAGTGTGGATACATAGCGGAAAGTACAGTTCTGAATGCATTCAGCATAACAGCAGACTTTCAGCAGTTCCTACAGAAGGCAGGGGAGAGAATCATTGTCCTCTCCAAAAGCTTTTTATCAGTTTTAACTTCCCACTAGTGCCTTCTCTAACTCCATCCACAACATTACAGAATGTCATCTGCATAAATGAAACAAAAACTCTACAAAGTAAGACAGAGAAGCAAAAACAGAAACAATCTGGCTAAAGAAAGTGATAACTGGTTAAAGGATGAAAACTGATTCTGCAAATGAAGCCTCACTTTAGGAAAAAAAAGTTATGTAAACTCTTACCATAACCATTGACGTCATTCTCTTCCATGTTGCAGTATTCTGCAAATGGGTTTATCCTTTCAATCTTGCATATGTACGGCCAGTATTCAAAAGCTTTCAGTCCTCCTGCGGTGCATCAGACGTCAGGCGAGGCGGAAGAAACATGGGCCATAAAAGTGACGTTGGCACAAAACAGCCCTCAGAAGAGTAGCCCCATTCGGAGCCAGTCCTGTAAGGACAATGTTATATCATTGCCACCCAGAAAAGGAAGAAATGTAGCAGATGAAAGGGGATGGTGGGTGGAAAGGAATACTGCAACATGGAAGAGAAGGACATCTATGGTTATGGTACGACTTTACACAACTTTTCTATGTCCTTCTATTCCCGTGTTGCAGTATTCTGCATATGGGTGAGTGCCAAAGCTCACTGAGGTTGGGGTGGTGGTCTACATGTAGATTCCAGGAATTCATGCAGGACAACCCTGGCAAAACCTGCCTTGAACCTGGAGATGAAGTCAAGCTTGTAATGTTTGGTGAAGGTGTGGAATGATGTCCAAGTAGCAGCTTCCAGAATTGAAGGGGTATCCAAACCCTTGAAGAAGGCTTCTGAAGATGTCATTGCTCTAGTGAAATGAGCTTTTACTGCCCCTTGCAGAGTCTTGCCATTAAACTGGTAGCAAAAGGTTATGGCTTTTGATATCCAAGTAGAAATAGTCTGCTTGGTAACTGCCTTACCCAGGGCTCTGGGATGAAAAGATACAAAGAGCTGGTCTGTCTGATGGACTTGGTGTTGTGCAGGTAAAATCGGATCTGTCTATGCACATCAAAGGAGTGCAGCACTCTCTCACTGTCTCCCCGTGGGTGAGGGAAAAAAAAACAGGTAGTTGGATGGGCTGATTTAGGGACTTGTCATTGACTACTTAGGGCATGAAGGATGGACTTGTTCTAAGGGTAATCTTGTCTTTGTGGAAAACTAGAAAGGGTGGTGTAGCCATAAGAGCTTGGAGCTCGGATAGTCTCCTGTCTGAGTTAAGAGCCACCAGCAGGATGGCTTTCCAGGTGCAGTGCTTTAAGGATGCCTTATTAGCTGACTCAAAGGGTGGTAGTGTAAGCTTCTCTAACACAGTTGAGATCCCAAGGAGGGGGAAAGGGTCTCCTAGGAGGCCTAAAGTGCAGAACTCCTTTGAGGAAAAGTCTGTGAGGTAGTCGTGAAGCAAGAGGGGAGTCTAGTGGTAAGCAGGCAGAAATAGCAGACTGATGGGCTTTAATGGAGGAGTAAGCCAGACCTGACTGCAGTAGCTCACACAAATAGGACTGCACTAGGGGAGGTTCGCTGAGAAGCAGATCCAGCTGTTTTTTGTGACATCAAATAGTGAATAGTTTCCACTTGGAGTAACACAATTTTCTGGTATTAGGTTTCCTGGCCTCCTGCAGGACATCGAGCACGTCCTCATTGTAAAGGCGTCATGGGATCAAAATCCTATCAGCCACAGAGTTAGGTGGAGCATCTGCCACTGTGGATGGATTAGTGATCCCTTGTTTTGTGTGAGGAGGTCCACTCTGAGAGGGGGGCAACTTGTGGTGATAGTCTTTGGAAGAATGAAGAAGTAAGGGGAACCAGTGCTGTCTGGGCCAGTAGAGAGTCACCAACAAGATTTTTGGGTTGTCCTGCTGTATTTTCAGCAGGGTTTTCTGAATGAGAGGGAAGGGGGGATGCATATAGATATTTGCCCTTCCAGGAGATTGAGAAGGCATCTGTTCCCAGTACCCAAGTATTCTGGCGTCCTGGTGCAAAATCCAGGAAGTTGCCTGCTGAGGGAGAAGGTGAACAGGTCTGTTTGACATATACCTTGCTTGTGGACCAGATCCAAGAAGACCTCTCTGTGCAACATCCATTTGTGGTTGTTTCTGCTGGTTCTGCCTGTTTGTTGTGGAGGTAGAGGATGTAGGGAAGACTCCCTGTGAGGTAGCCAACTCACAAACCAAGAAAGCTAGCCTGCAAAGCAGGTATGACTTGGTCTCCTCTTGCTTGTTGATATACCACAGTATGGTTGTGTTGTCTGTGTATATAAGAAGAGTCCCCTGTAGAAGGAAAGGTTGGAATGCCTGCAGAGCTAGCAGGATTGCCCTCATTTCTTTGGCACTGGTGTGTTCTGATTTTAGGTGGACCAGCCATAAGCTTTGCACCTGTCTTAGTCCTAGAGTAGCTCCCCAGCCCAGATCCGCGGCATGTGTGTGCATGACCTGGGTGGGTTGTGGTGGTTGTAATGGGAGTCATGGGTTTCTCTGTAAGTGGTCCCACCACCAAAGTATCTCCTTTTTTAAGCAGGGTAAAAGTGGCACAATGTGCTCCAAAGGCTGGTTGTGTTGTTTCCAGACTGAGTGAAGGCACCACTGCAGCCTCCTCATGTGGAGCCTTGCTAAAGGTAGCATGGGTATTGTGGCTGCCATGTAACCCAAAAGTTTCAGGTACTGCCTTGCAGTCACCTGGATCGACTGGAGCACCTGGAGGAGGTGATCTAACAGGGAGCTTGCCTTTAAGAGTGGCAGGAAAGCCTCCATTAGGTCTGTTCTTAATCTGCACCCCAGAAAGACAATATCCTGAGCTACTTGGAGGTGGGATTTATCTGGAATCCCAGGTACTGCAATAAGGAGATCACTAGGTGGAGTTGATCTTGTAGTATCTGTTGGTTGGGGGCCTGGATGAGCATGTTGTCCAGGTAGGGGAATATCTGTATCCCCTTTGTCCTGGCGTAGGCTACCACTGGAGCCAAACATTTGGTAAAGACTCTGGGAGCAGTGGAAAGACCAAAAGGAAAGGCAAAAAATTGCAATGAGAGGAGCCCACCAAGAATCTTAACTATTTCCTGTAGGAGGGTTTGATAGGGATGTGGAGGTAGGCATCTTTTATATCTAGAGTAACCATGAATCCCTGAGGAGTAAATCAAGAGAAAGGGGGTGGGGCAGGGTGAGCATTTTGAAGGTGGGTACCTTTAGGAAGAGACTGAGGGAGGAAAGGTCCAGGATGGGTCTTCCATGGCCCATCTTATTTTGGGAACCAGTAACAGCCTTGAATAAAAACCTTTTCCTCTTGCAGAGGAGGAAACTGACTGTAGAGTGCCCTGGTCTAGTAATGTCTGCAGTACTGGTTGTAAAAGGGGCAGTTGCTGTGAAGGTGAAGGGGGGGGGGTGCCCTTCCATATAGGAGGAGAGAGCCAAGCCATGTAGTAGCTATCTTTGAGGATAGACATGACCCATTTGTCTTTGGTGATCTGGATCCACAGACAGAGACAATGAGAAAGGTGGGCAGACAGGGGCATGGTAGAGGGAAGAGGTTGAGGCAAAGGTGGCAGGTAGTCAAGATGCTACCTGCCCTGTACTGAAAGGAAGCCCTCTGGCTAGACACAGAAGGAGCTCTAGGCGTAGGAGGCTGTTTCCTGGTGTTTTCTCAAGGTCTGGCACTGGGGGTAGGCCGGGATTGTTTCCTGAAAAACTGTGTTTTGGAGGGATAGTTCCGGTGAACTTGGGAATTGGTGAGAAAAGGAGATGTTTGAGGTCCTGCATCTCTGCTTTTTTGTTGCAATGATTTAAAGAGGTATGCTACTATAGATTCAAAAAGTGCAGCATTATCCAGGGGTGCATCCATGAGCTTGGCCCTAAAATTATCTGGCAGGGGTTGTAGGTGCAGCCAGAAATATGTGTGTAGGGCAGATGCTGATGCTGCTGACCTAGCAGAGGATTCAGCAGCATCACAGCTACACCTAATGGTGTGCCTGGTGACTTGAGATTTAAGAGCCAGAAAGGAGGACAGGGCTGTTTTGGCAAAGGAATTTGGAGCATCTGACAAATGTTTGATGGCAGATTGTAAAAGAGATTGTTATACTTAGCCATCTGAGTCTGGTGGTTGGTGGCTCTAAAGGCCAATCTAGCAGAGGTATAAATCTTTTTCCCTAATCTCTCCATGGTCTTGCTGTACTTGTCAGCATGGAGAATAGTAGTTGTGGGTAATAATTTGGTGGCTTTGTCAGTGGCCACAGAGATAGTGGCTGGGTCAGCTAAGGGGCACTTTATCAGGTGCTTAGCAGTGTCAGGTACATTGTACAACCTTATCAGGTCTGAGTGGAACAGGAGGCTGAGAGCGCCAGGATTAGTAGATGCCAAAGAAAAGGTATCTACAAAGGCTGGAAGGACGGAAGGAACAGCAGATGGGCTAGGTGTTTCCATTTGAACGAGGTCGTAATATCTCTTCTGTACCTCGGGCATTTCTGAGGAATCCCATTTGAAATGTTCCTTCATCCTACTAATGGTCTCACTAAAGGTTAAATCTTCCACTGGGGAATCAGGGTCCAGGGGACTGTTCCTCAGGGGATCAATATCCCAAAACAGAAGAAAGTTGTGAATTGTAGGAGAGAGATTCTTCAGAGGTGTCTGAAAGGACTTCCTCATCCTTAGGAGGTTGGTCTGTATACATGGGAAAAGGGCTTAGGAGAGGTGGAGGGGGAAGAAGGAGTAGGTCTCAATGCCATAAAGGTGATAAAGAGGCTCTGACTGAAGGCCTGCTGTCAGAAGAGGGAGCAATATGTTTTCTCTTCTTTCTTTTTAAAGGAGTGGTGGCCAGTTTCCTAGAAACAGGGGACTGTAAAGGAGAAGAGGTCTCCGATGACTCCCCATAAAGCGTTGGGTCTCCCCCAACATCGGCTAGTAGCTCCGGTGTAGCCAATGTGGACGTGCTCTAGTCTGCGGATGGTGTGGCATCTTTAGAGGTACCCATGACCTCCACAGAAGTAGATCCAGAACCTAGTCCTGAAACCAAGCCTATGTCAGCTACAAGCAGGGAGTCGGATGATGAGGCTCAGCAGAAGTAAATGGTCATAAGGTTCTGGCCTTCCTAGGTGGTTCAGGGGGGACTTCGCATGAACCTTCCATACTAAGAAATTTCAGACATTGATAAAAATTTAACACGTGCAACCGGCTATGCAGGGTTTCTGGCATGAACGCCTGGCAAATAGGGCAGGCCTTAGAGTCGTGAGCTCTACCTAAACCGAACACTTATTGTGGGCGTCCTTATGAGGGATCTGGAGTCCACACTGACACTTTCCCTTTCTGGATGACATTAACAAGCAATGAAAAATGGTTCCCCAATGGGGTACTTACCTCAAACACAATAGTCTGGGCAGCTGGTATAAGCAGAGGTTCCCCCTCTCCATTGGTAGCAGATGTCTGCGTTACTTCCGAGGACATTCCTTCTGCTCTGGGTTCTGCTGCTTCCCCAACTGTACCCATAATGGCAGCAACCAATCATTCCTCCAGGCTACCGTTTGCCACAGGAGGGACTTTAGGTGGAGGAGGTGCAGCAACAGATTCAGGCCTAGCAACTTTGGCCTTTTTCTTTGGTGGCTCGACAGGTTGACCAGACAGCCCCTCCATAACTAAAGCTAAGTATATAAGGCACTGATTTTCCAGGTAAATATTCAACGCGTGCAGACAGCTGCGCAAGGTTTTTGGAATGAAGGTGTGTCAGATGGAGCAAGACTTATGGTTGTGCGTAGCCCCTAAGCAAAAAAAGCAAAGCTCGTGGGCATCTTTATGGAGGCTCTGATGACCACTCCTACACTTTTCCCTTCCTGGAAGACATGAATCTACAAAAACATGCAGTGACTCAAAAGAACAAACATTTCAAACGGTTTAACTTATCTTAGAAAAAGCAATCCAATGGCCATAAGGCAGGAAGAGCTGACGTTTGACTGGCAGCAGAGAAGTTCTGAGGTCTGTTAGGTGCAGACGTCACTTTTATGGGCCATGTTCTCTTACCCAACGTCAGACAACCCACATACCCTGCGGTAACTAAAAGCTTTTGTATACAGGCCAGACGTTCAGGTAGCAAGTGAGGAAAACCCAAGGGTTTGGAATACTGCAACATGAGAATAGGAGGACACCGACAGCTACAACTATAAGTATCAGACAGAGGGGCCAAATGGCAAAGAGGGAGGAGGTGGAAAGAACTTGAAGAATAGTTGTGCAAAATATTACCATAACCACAGCTATCCTTCTCTTTACTGCAGCATTATTCTTAACCTGAGGGATCTCCCACCTAAAGGCGACTATGTCGGCCAGTATACAAAAGTCTTATACTTCTGTAGGATATGTGGGACGTCACATGTAGGCTGCTGTCAGATGTAGGCCATAAAAGTGTTGCACGCATGTACCATCCTCAGATCTGAATGTCCCAGAAGGAATGCCAGACTATGGATATAAAAGGTTAGTATATCCAAGCAAAACAATGGAATGGAGGAAAAGAGAGAGGGATAGAATACAGCAGCAATGAAGAGAAGGATATTTATGATTATGGTAAGATTTTACACAACTATTCTAGGTCCTTCTATTCACTTGCTGCAGTATTCTTAACCTGAGGGAGAGTGCTAAAGCTAGAGGAAGGAGCAGCAGAGGAGCTCTCAATGAAGCCATGTAAAACGGCTTTAGCAAACCCGGCTCTATATCTGGAAATGCCATCCAGTTAGTAGTGTCTGGTAAAGGTATGGATAGAAAACTAGGTGCCTTGCTTCAAGGATGGCACTGTTGTCTAAGCCCTTGAAAAAAAATGCCTTAGGAGAACCCACAGCTCTGGTAGAGTGGGCCTTCATGGGTGAAGAGAGACTCTTTCCATCGAGGGTGTAACAAAGACAAATAGTCTTTGAAATCCAAGAAGAACTAGTCTGCTTGGAAATAGGTAAACCCAGAGTCTTGGGATGAAAGTTCACAAAAGACTAATCAGGTTTCCTAATAGGTTTTACCTGGACAAGACTAAAGCCAAGTTTATCTGTATACATCTAAGGAGTGTAGTATCTTCTCACTGTGGTTTTGTGGAGAAGGGAAGAAAGTAAGTAACTGAATGGACTGGTTAAGAGATAACTCATTAAACACTTTTGGCATAAAAGAGAAATTTGTTCTCAAGGATACCTTATCCTTATGAAATAGCAAGAAGGGGGGGACACCACCATAAGGGCTTGAAGCTCCAAAACCCTTCTGGCAAGGTCAAGGCCACAAGTAAAACAGCTTTCCAAGAGCAATGTTTGAGAGAGCCCGAAGATGTGGGCTCAAAGTCCCAAAAGGTTTTCTGTGACGTCTAATGTGAAGGAGGCCCTTAAGGAACTGTTTCACCTCAAATCTGGATGCTAGAGTGGGAAAAAGGCAGATAAGCAGAAATATCTGATGTGTGCTTTGGCACAGTAAGCCAAGGCAGCAGAGAGCAATTCACACAAGACAGACAGAAGAATAATTGTGCAAAATCTTACCATAACCATAGATGTCCTTTTCCATGTTGCAGTATTCTTAGTGTGTTGATCCTCCGCCTCAGGTGAACTGAACAACCAGCTCTAATGCAAAAACTTAAGCCTGGTTGCTGCCAGATGTGTGGGACGTCACACGCAAGGCCATAAACCACGGGCCATAAATGTGACGTCTGCAAGCACAGACCTCAGAGCTGACTGCCCAGTTGGAAAACAGTCCAAGATGTACCAAGGATGCCATCTAGACAGGGCAAATGTAATGAAGGGTGTTGGTGGATGGGAAGGAATACAGCAAAATGGAAGAGGACATCTTTGGTTGTGTTTTTTACAAAACTATTCTAAGTCCTCCTATTCCCATGTTGTAGTATTTTTACTGTGGGAGAATTCCACAGCTCAAGAATGTAGGAAGGATGGTGGAAGTTGCTGCAGATCCCTGGCATCCCTGCAGGACTGCCCTTGCAAATCCTGCTCTGGCCCTGGTGACATGGTCCAATTTGTAAGATTTGGTGAAGGTATGCACAGAGGACAACGTGGCTGCCTTGAGAATGGTAGTTGTGTCCAGGCCTTTGAGGAAGGCCCAAGAAAAGGCCACAGCTCTTGTAGAGTGTGCCTTGACCCCATAAAGTAAGTGTTTGCAGTGGTAGGAAAAGCAGAAGGAAATAGTTTTCCTTAGCCAGGAGGAGATAATTTGTTTGGATACCACCTTGCCCAGGGCCGTGAGATGGAAGAACACAAAACTGACTGGACTTTATGATAGCTTTGGTTTTGTCCAAATAGCACCTTAACTGTCTGTGGACATCAAGTGAGTGGAGTACTCCCTCACTGTCATTCTGTTGGGAAGGAAAGAAGGTGGGTAAGTGAATAGACTGATTGACCACTTTGGGCATGAAGGAGGGATTGGTGTGAAGGGTCACCCTATCTTTGTGTAAGACTGTGTAAGGTGGGGATGCCATTAGTGCTTCTAATTCTGAACACTTCTGGCTGAAGAATGTGCTACTAGTATGACAGTTTTCCATGTGCACATTTGCAGAGAAGCAGAGCTAGCTGGTTCAAAGGGTGCAATTGTGAGTTTTTCTAGTACATAGTTTAGGTCGCAAGGTGGTGGAATAGGTTTCTTTGGTGGCCTAACTTGGAGAACCCCTTGTAAGAATAGTTTGACATCCAACCAGGAAAGTAGAAGTGGATCCAAGGGTAAGCAGGCAGAGATGGTAGATAAGTGGACCTTCACTGAAGAATAAAGTCTGATTTTATGAGCTCACACACATCAGCTAAGACTAGAGGAACATCCGCTTGGAAGGGGTCCATTTGCCTTTGGAGACACCATTTGGCGAATCTTTCCCATTTGGAAGCACAGGACCTCCTTGTATTGGGTTTCCTGGCCTCCTGCAAGATAGATAGCACATCCTCTGTGAACCAGTGTCTGAAGGGAATCAAAGAGTTTACCACCCAGAGGGTTAAGCAGAACATCTCCAGGTGTGGGTGAATGAAAGACCACTTCTATTGTGTGAGCAGGTCCACTTTGGGGGAGACTTGTGGTGACTGCCCTTGGCAAGAGATTGAATGGGGAACCAATGCTGCCTTGGCCAACAAGGACTCTTGGCTTTTCCCTCTGGATATATAGGAGGAGTTTCTGAATAAGTGGGGTGGGAGGGAAGGCATAAAGGTACAGTCCCTTCCAAGAAATGGAGAAGGCGTCCACTCTCTAGGCTAGTGGGGAGGGCTCCCTGGAGCAGAAAAGCCACAAATGTCTGTCCTGTGGGGAGGGAAATACATCTATTTGAGGAATGCCCCACTGGTGGACAATGTCTAAGAACACATCTCTGTGCAACATCCATTCGTGATGCAGAGAGAAGGATCTGCTGAGGGCATCTGCTTGACGGTTGTCCTGGGTTGGAATGTAGACCACCTACAGTGAGATGTGCTGAGAGGCAAACTCCCATGCCTGCACTGCTAACCTGCAGAGCATGTAAGACCTGCCCCCCCCATTTGTTGATATACCACATCACAGTTCTGCTATCTGTGAAGATTTGGAGGGGTCCTGGTTGCATAAGAGGGAGAAAGTCTTGTAGGGCTAGATGGAACACAGTCATCTCCCTAATGTTGATATGCTTTTTCTGAAGGGAGGGCTCCCACTGGCTCTGGACCTTGAGGCCATTCATAGTTGCTCCCCACCCTAGATCGGAGGCATCCACGTGCATATATATTCTACTGGGCTGGTGGGTTGCAGGGCTAGGTTTGGGTTCTACTGTACCTGCTGGATCCACCACCTCAGTTCTGTCTTCAGGCAAGGTAAGAATGGTACCTGAAAGTCCAGCTGTTGGCTGATTTGTGACAAGACATTTTTTAGGTACCAGTGGAACTTGAATAAAACGCGGATAAAAAGCAACCACCACTGGTAAAAAGCACAATCCACGGCCGAAGAATCACCAGGACCAGGAAACAATTGAATCAATAAAATGAGAAAATTTAATGCAACATCCACAGTTGAAAATAAATAAAGCGCTTTCGCCCGGGCTCTACCAGGCTTTCTCAAGATAAAACACAAAAGGTGTATTCTCCTTATATACACACCTATTAACTGTTTAATTACAAAATTTATCTCATTAAACTTCCAATTAAAATTTAAAGCTCTATACCACAACATCAAGGATCCATTTCACGTTAAAATAATATGAAATCCAATTCCTATAGTATAGAGCAGTTTAAAAATAAATGCTTGTCGCATTGACCTTATCGA